>NW_027112076.1:149180-162964 GCF_000696795.3 Halyomorpha halys | reverse complement strand
AATAGAAAATTAATAATAAAGTAATTAATATAAGTACACTTAAGGAGATAACAGATGAATATAAATTAAAAGATAGATACATGAATATAAATGAAACAAGAAGGATAGTGAATATAAAAAAATATATATAAATAAATAATTCCATTAAATTATTTTAATTTGTATTCTTTTTCTAGTGTTTAGATTATATAAGATACATATCTAATTTATATTTTGTGATATAATATTTAAGTGTGAAAATTACGGTCAGTAATTAACAGTCTATCTAAAAACAGCAGTAATTAATTTATTGTTATTACAGTACAACCACCATTACTAAACCTTGTATGCTTTCATTATGTCTTAGTTTAATTTTAATGCATTTTGATTGTTAATTTTGATCATAACAGTTCATAAGCAGACCCTGTCTGTTTTCGTTATGTTTTGATTTGCCCAATTTAATTTTAATATATTTTGAGAGTTAGTTGTGATTATTTTAGTTATATTGCCAGTTTTTGCATTTGTTTAGTTTCAGTGTGGTCATTTTGATTGTTAATTGTGAATTAGAAAGTTCACTACCAGACATCACTAGCAAAAGTGCATCAATACTGTTAAAGCCACCTCAAATCGACTACGTCTTTTTGTTGGAAGGCTTTAAAAATGAACAAAAAACAAACTGGCTCGGATTAAACATTTATTTGGTTCAATTTAAACATGGTAAAAAACTAAAAAACTAACATAAATAAAACATACAAGCAAGAATAAAAATAAAATTAGATAAATTATGAAAATTAAAATAAAATAAACTAATTTACAAATAAACAAATAATATGTAAAATAAATACTGGTCGACGGTTAATCCACTCCGATAGGTCAGAGGAAGATATTTTGCTTGTTGAGATGTGCAGGTAGAAGTTCCATTGCTAAATACTCCGCAGCAACTCTCAAACTGGTCCAAAGTTGGTGCAATGGCTTACAAACAGTCTATGTCCCAAAAGCTAAGATGGCTACACTGGCACTCATTGAGGGCAGACAGGGTCTAGTTGTTTTTATTAATTATACGAGCCGATTGATTGCAACAACTCATGTTGCACTCAAAGGCCAGAAACGCAGAAAAGGTCTGGTTCCGAACTGTAATGACTCACTAAAACATTCAACAAATGTCCAAACTATTAAACTATAGACGCAGACAGGGCTGCTGAGGACACTATCAGGGCCACTAATTAGTCGCAACTGCTCCAAAAAACTAAGATGGTCGGTCCGTTGCTAGGTGACGCAACAATGATCACTCCTAGCAACTGTCTCTATTACTCATTATTAGAAACAAATTCTTCACACATTCAATCACTAAATCTAAATAAAATAATACAAATAAAAATAAATGTAACTAAATTAAATACTAATAAAACTATATAACTAAAACTATAAAACTAAATACTAAAAATACTATTTACAATTATTTACAGCGTAATTATATTATGGCATTAACAAATACAATATATTAATGTGATTCAGTGTAGACTTGGACCCACCAACTTTTGAAACTTATGGCAGTGTCTTATTGCAACATCACAGCAAATAGCCAAAATTACTTTTCCAACCAGAAATGTCTCCCCCTGACCGATCACAGTATCAAATCCTTTCATCAAGACCATCTCTCAGCCGTCAGAATAGCCACCACTCATTATTTTATTTTTTATGATCATCAATATTTATTAATTTGATCATAAAAATTTAACTATCATTTCTGTCAACTTATTTATTCTACTTATTATTAATTTTCTAGTTTTTTATTATCTTAAAGGCCTTTTATTTTACTTCACATTCATTATTCGACTCCTAAATGTGTTGTTTTTCTAATATGTATAATAAATGTTTATACCCGAACCACTTTATTTTTCTGTGTTTTAATAAAATAAATTGTATTCAAGTTAAGTCTCAAAACACTCTTTATTATTTCTTTAAAAGTCCAATTTTACGGCTATTCTCAAGGACTATCTTAAATATAAATTTACCTGACTGAAATTAATGACCTGGTAAAAAAAGTTGTGAGGGTAAATTTAAATTGTCCTTAAATTTAATATTGTCCTTGTGGATAACATTGGACTTTTAAAGAAATTATAAAGAATGTTTTAGGACTTAACTTGAACAACTTATTTTAATAAAACATGAAAAAATAAAGTGGAATGGATATAAAAATTTATTTTGCAAGGGTAACTATTGGAGACATATACATATACATATTAGAAAAACAATGCATTTAGGAGTCGAATAATGAATGTGAAGTAAAATAAAAAGCCTTTAAGATAATAAAAAACAGAAAATTAATAAATATTGAAGATAATAAAAATTAAATAATGATCGATGGCGATTCTGACGGCTCAGAGAAATTGATGTGATACTGCGGTTGGTTAGTAAAAGTAATTTAGGCTATTTGCTGTAATGTTGCAATAAGATGCTGCCTTAAGTTTCAAAAGTTGGTTGGTCCAAGTCTACATTGAATCATGTTAATGTATTGACTAATCAAGTTGAATGCAAGCTAAATTAGCAAATTAATTATCATCAAATGCAGATAACCGTTAATGGATTGTATAATTCACAATTAACAATCAAAATGACCACACTGACACCAAACAAACACAAACATTGTAATAATCATAGCAAACCCTCCAAATATATTAAAATTAAAATGGCCCAAACCAAAACATAAAGAACGGAGACTTACTTGGATATATATTTTATTTAAACAATCTCCAAAACCAGTCTCAAGAAAGTGAAAAGATAATATATATTTATTAAAGAAAGATGGTCTGGGTGTGGTCAAAGAAGAAAAACTCAAATAGTCGTCAAACTATTTAATATAATTTCATATTAAGTAGTTTTACGACTATTTGAGTATTTTTCTTTATTATTTGTTAAATTATTACCTATAATAGAATCAGAAGTGAAAGTGATGAGAGTCCTGAGAAGAACCGACAGTAGACTGTAGTCGGTGAGGCACCAGACCCACATTTTATGGAGTGTATCTGCGAGTCCCAATGTGACGCACTGCTCCTTGGCCAGTTCGGAGCCTGCCAAGAAGTTGGTGATCAAGCCAAGTTCGATGCAAAGCTCCTCCATGGCTAGTGAAGCCTGTGATAAATTTCTAATACATTAGTCAATAAGTCGGTGAAGGAACTTTAGGTTTATGAGAGTAGAAACTAACCTTTTTTGAGTTTCGTGGAACAAGAGATAGCCTCAATTGTATTCCACGAAGCCTATAAACAATTTCCTCCAAAAGACCAGCTTCGACGGCAGCAATAGTAGCACTGTGTGAGTTAGCGACAACGCTAGCCAGAGCGGCTCTCATAGAATCTCTATTGCCCATAGCAAGAACCAGTTCTTTACAGGCAACTGTGCATATATAACCATCAAGTTAAATGAAAATGTATTAGTAAAAGGCAGATGGTCCGAGTACAGTCAAAATAACTCAAATAGTAAATAAACTATTTATTGTGAGTCTAAAAAAGATACATATACCTAAAATAATATAATAAATAACATGAAATAAAAGTAAATTTGAGTATAGCTAAAAATGATTTAAAATATGTGAGAATTTATGTAAAAATGAACAAAGTAATTTTTTTTTAGTTGTTATATTTATATTTTGTAAAATTACTTTCTGTGATATTTTTAGACAATGGTAATATGGATGATAGAGATCATTCACAATATATTTATAAATATATAAATTAAGTGATAGCAAAATAAGAAATAGAAGAGAAAGAAAAATTATAATAAATACAAAAAAAATAAATAAAGTAAAATAATATCTTAAACACAATCATTCCTATGTACAATATTTACATTCAGCCTGAGGAACTCTAAAGAGAGCTATTCCCTTCACTTGGTCCCGGCACTTCTTCAACCACATCACAGATATTAAAAGCCACTGGAGGATGAGAGAGGGTGCTAGCCATAGATGCTTGAGTGGAGAATTAGGCTATTTCCAGAACAATATAGTAAATAAATTTTCTGTGTTTATTTTTATATAAATTCTCACATATTTTAAATCAGTGTTAGCCATACATTAGTTTACTTTTATTTCATGTTATCTATTATCTTCTTTTGTTATATTATTTTAGTTCTTTGTGTCTTTTTTAGCCCAGATGAAGCCCTGCAAAGTGGGACGAAACGGTCCACAATAACTAGTTTATTTACTATTTGAATTATTTTGACCACACCCGGACTTATATATACTACACACGGTTAATCAACGGCCTTCAAAAAATTTATTTGGTCTAATAAATAAAAAATAAATAGCATAGATTTCATAAATTTTCTTTCTGAATATTTTATTGGTCCCCGAACACATGAACTACAGTAGAACCCTGCTTAACCAGTGGTAAAAATAAAATAAAAATTAATGCTGATAAATTAAAACACAAATTAATGCTGAGAAAACACTAAGTTCGACACATAATGAATAAAATAACTGACTCTATGCGCACTAATAAAATATTAAAGACCAACAAATTTACAAATAAGGCTTTTTTTATTCTTTAACCTCATCATTATTAACACACATTCATCTATAGAGGGTGTTTCAGGGTTACTTATCCAATAGGAAAATATGCATTTAAGACCTCAAATAAATAAAAAAATTCACTAAGATGGTATGTCCGTTAAACCTTTGTTAGAAGATAATGACATCCAAAGATTTTCACTGTATCTCCTACAAAAGGATTAATGGACATACGTTCATACGGAATTTTTCTTGCTTTCGAGATCTTTAATCCATATTATCAATTAGGACACTTACACCTAAAATACTCTGTACATTAAGTTTACTATCGCATTTTAATTTTTACTAAATATATTAATTAATTAATTAATATTCGAGCTTTTCCTTTATGGACTAAGGATTATCCAGAAAAATATAAGTCCCAACAAGGATAAAGAAAAAGAAGATTTTATTTTAATTAATCAGAAATAAGCTTTTATTTCATCTTTTTAACTTACTTTGAGTAAGATATGGTGCAAGTACAGTGATAGCTGCAGCTGCTGCCGAGGCTAGCCCAGGATCCTGGGAGCAAGCGGCCGCACAAAGCATAGAGACTCCTTCGCCAGGTATTTGTGGCTCTGTGGTCATCTTTTGAGGGTCTCCTCTCGACAAGACAATTGCAATTAGCCTCAGACTTTCAGTCACAATGCCCTCGTTCTTCAATCCTTCAGCTAGAATTAAACCATTTAACCAATTTTGTTAATAAAATTATTCTCTTATTACATTATTTATGTATGAATAAAGACTTATTTATCAATAAGTCAATAATAATAACTCAATATTTTGACTTCACTATTTCTATGCTTTTCTTAAAGGAAATACATCAACTTTATATAAATATATTGTAATAATCAAAAATTTATTAAAAATAAATAAAAGGAATTTTGGATAGTTTTAACTTAATTCTCATATCTAGAGTATAGCTTGGGTACAAAATAAAATCTTTAATATTAAATAGATAGTAGAATTTTATTCAAATTTTATAACATTTTAGACTCTTAATCTCAGGATGGGTTTCTAGGCAATCAGAACATACATTCAGCTACTAATGACACTGAATTAAATTATTTATTAGCTAGCTTTACAAATCTGCTTCAATTATATTTTGATCAACACCAACCAATTTATCCTATGTCTTTGTTCTCAACAAACAAACATTCACTAACTGTAAACAAAATATTTTGTCTTATTTTCCAAAATGCTACTTCTAAAGTTCAACAAAAGATTCTCTTCACCTCCGCTCACAGGAGATGTCCTCTCCCAGGCAATCCAAAACAAAGAGTACCTTTTTCTTCTCGGATGACTCTTTGATGTCTTCTTTCTCTAGATGTCTCACTGAGGGAGACAGGAGATGTTCATGACCTCTTGCATACAGGATACGTCGTCCTTCCTATCCCTCCTAACAACGACTGGTTCCAAAAACCAAGCTCCCTTCCTTCTCCTTCTCTTGGTGTTAGTTCCCAACATCGATTGTAGCACTACGGTTTTGAGTTCTTTCCTATGATTTTCTCTATGAACATTATTCTTTAACACTTATTCTTGACTTATATTTTTTCTCAAACTCACTGTAACTATAATTATGATGGGAAGTTAAATAAAGTTTTTAAAATATTTGAATCTGCTCAACATGGCCGCTATTCAACGGACTTTTTGGAGGACACGCGCTGCTATCTTGGCTTTGTTTTGAATACGTATCTATTATAGACAATGAAAATTGGTTAGCTTGCTTTTTGGTTAAACAAAACAAATGAACAATACTGAAACAACATACATAAAATAAAAACAAAACTAAAATCATTTAGAAATAAAAATCAACTATTGATTAAAAATATCCTCTTTTTTATTATATATATACTAGTTGACCTGGTAATGCTTCGCTATTGCTATATTTGAGGATGTATGTAAATTTAACAGTCATTTATTTAATTCCTCTAAATAATCCGATATACTTAACAAATAATACAAAAAGCTCAACTCACTAATTTTATTCTCAAATTAACATTGAATGCACTCTGTAGGTGGTAGAATAACATTATAAAAGTTTCTAAAATAACTGAAAAAAAAAAAAAAAACCAAAATATATTTTTTTCGAATCAATAAACAGATCTGCCTTTTATAGCACATTCTTAGTTAAAACTGAACAACAATAACAGAAATGTTTCATAAACAAGGATTTTTTAAAAACTTAAACTTACAAAACAAACAAAAGCATTTATATAATCAAAATATAATATACAATATTAATACTTAAAGAATTATTTCCTTAGAGGTTAAAATCAAGTTAATTAATTTTTTTTTAATCAAGTTGTTTTATTTATATAGATTTAATGAACATAATTGTTAGACTGATATAAACTATTGTATTTAGTTAAAATTAATCATTTAAATTTACCTTATTACAATGATTTGGTAACATAACAGAAATATGTATTATGTTCTAAAAGCCTAGACATTAATGTAGACTGAAAGAGCAGAAATTAAGCTTTCCAATGATTCTATTAACGTTGGAATTTAATAAAATGCAGAGAAGTTATATTTGCTAAAATCCATCCATTAAATTGGAACTTAGTTATCTAATATACTACAAGACTCACCATACGATGAAGGTAATAAGAGCCAGATGAGGGTAGGGATAGAATCCAATATATTAATACTAGTCTTCGAGTCACCACAAGCATAAACTAGAAGTCTCAGAACTGATTCATACATTTTTATAATTTCTTGATTGCCGAGTTTTTCGCACTGCCAGCTGCAGATATCACTGTCAACATATAATTCAACATTTAAGTTATAAGAATGAATTTTTTATATTTCTTTATAACGCTGGACACTACCATGCCCAGTAACTACATTTCTATTTTTTCTGTGTGCTACCATCTATTAATTGCTCCAACAGAAAAGAACACTACGTCCGGACGTCACATTATAAACCTACGCATAAGGTACTCCACCTTTAACTGCTAGTAACTAAGAATGGAATTTTGTAAAACGTTGTTATTATTAATTAATCTATTGTTCCAATTACAGTTCATGACGTAATTTACAATTTCTTATAAACCAAGTGACATCTACTGTGATTATTAGGACCTAGTTTTGAAATGATTGTGATTTTTTTTCTTTTCCCACAGGATGCTACTCCTCAGACTTCACAACCATACATCAGTAATCGCCTAAATATTGTTTTATAAATGAGAATGATCATATCAAAATTTTGATTGGAGAAGTTTGTCGAGGGGTGCGGTCAGCAAAGAACAACATAAATAAACAAAACCATATTTATTTATTTTATGCCGACGTTTCGACCTGAGTTTCAGGTCTTCATCTGGGCTGTAGAATAAAAGAGATAACAACATTTAGAGAAACATAAAATTGAAAAGGAATAGTATACAAATTTGGAATTTTTCAATATACAAAATATTGAATTGAATCATAAATGATAAAAAATTGATAACTGATAATTAAATAGTAAAAAAAATTAAATTGATTGATAATCGTGGAATTAGATGGTAGCAGATTGAAAACAGTGAAAGATGAAATATAATATCATGTAAGTAAGAAGATATGTATAATATAAGATATGCAAGTAGTGTCTAAAAAACTGAAAAAATAAATAAATAAATTGAATCTACAAATTGAAAAATTTGACAGACAATGAAAAATAGTGAGTGGCTTATATCTGAATTAGAGTGTGACCGCACCCCCCGACAAACCCAACATCATATCTAGATTTTCTATTCCCATGATACAGCATTGCCAACCTTCCATAGGTTTGGGTTAGTTCAATGTTGATATGGTGATTTGAGGCAAGGTGACAATCCAAATTAACTCCAATTTATCTTACTATTTCATTGGCAGGATATCAATTTTTTACCATTTGGAATCAGCTCAGATGGATTTTCAGCAATATTATCACTGAATCATGAACCATACTACTCTTTAAGTAATATTCTAAACTCCGTAATTTAATAAAAAATCCAATATAATTGAAAATTGTGTTATTCAATTCTATAATTCAACTAGTAATTTCTAACAAAAGGTTATTGATTAGAACCTTAATTTCCACTTTTAACAACTACTTTTTCAATGTTGCCTGATTTAACAATAATTATTTTTAAACTATATTTAATAAACGTTTTAAAGATAAGATAAGTCCAGACCTAATTCTGAGATTTTGAGGGCAGGGAAAATAATTGGGGAAAGACAAAATTACCTCCTAATTATTTATAAATCATACTTCAAAGACTTTCAGAATTCCTGAATATTACAGTAGACCTGAAGTTCTAAACGTGATCTCGGTTACAACATTCGATATTATCCCTTTTACATGAAATGGCCGAGAAGTAGCCTCTATAAAGTAGATACCCTTAATCGGGGAAGTGATAAACTTGGCACTTGAGCTTGAATGCTCACCACATCAACTCCTTTTAAAAACTTTGGTCAAGCCACAGGTAAGTTGGGGTAAGTGCATAAATTGGGATTTATATAAAATTTATTTTGTTTTTTAGAGAGCTACCATCTTAAGTAATTTGAAGGCAATTTATTGGATTTACTTCAAATTATCATGATATCTCTCCCAACCTAACAAATTTGAAATAAATTGCCATTTGTGTGCTTCCTCCAAATACAGACTAGGGATAAGTCCGTACTTAGATCAAGCACACCTTACCTTTCTTCTTTCAACTACTGAACCATAGACCATTCAAGGGTAGAGGTGGTTGTTTTTTTCAATAAAAGTATGTGATTAATTTTTCACTTTAAAATTATAAAAAATACTAAAATAATAAAAATATGAAGCTCCAAAATAATAAAATCTGATTTAGAGTCAAATAACCTTGCTAAGTTTTGAATGAAGCTACTAGATAGAGCAGCAGAAATTATTTTAGAAGAGTCCTTAGACATGAGGTTCACAGTTAGAGAGCATATAGAGGAGATCAACGCTGGAGAAATGTAGCCCCTTCTTTCCTGTCCATTTTCTCGGCCAGAATCATCTAGAAAAAAAAAACATTAATTAAGAAAAACTAAATTATTTAAATTAGTTCGGGTGGCGGTCAATAAAGGTATCAAAATAGTAAAAGAAAACTATTTAATGTTAACCAAAGTTTCACCCCACTTTGCAGGGTTTCATCAGGGCTAAATGAAAAACAAAATACAAACATTGAAAAGAATTGACAAAACATTAAAATAAATATACAGAGAAAATACAAAAATAAAATAAATAATTTTTTTGTTTTGTTTATAAAATATATAAAAGAACTAATAATAAAATATTAAGGAAGAATACAGGAGGACTAGAAACTAGTTACTAATAGATACAGCCAGGTGTTATAGAATTCTAAATTCAGAAATAGAGTAATAAATTGTAGAAAAATATTATAGTTACTAGTTATCATAAAATTATTTATTTTATTTGTGTATTTTCACTGTATATTTATTTTAATGTTTTGTCAATTCTTACAATGTTTTTATCTTGTTTTTCATTGAGTCTTGACGAAGCCCTTCAAAGTGGGGTGACAATGTTGGTTTGCAATAAATAGTTTTCTTTCACTATTTTGATACCTTAATTGAACGCCATCAGGACTATCTTCCTACAATCTACTTCATATGGTCAACTATCTTCTTCCAAATACATTATTTAATCTCTCGCTAAGGTTATATAATTTATTACTTATTAGTTTTCAAGGAAACCATTAATACTTCTTACTTCACTTATTTCTCTATGTTGGATGACATAGATTTCGACATGATTTCGAACAAACTGTCCATTAACAAATTATTACATTAGAAATAGTTAAATCTTATCAACCTTTCCAGGTATGGCTAAATTCAAATTAATCATAATTATATTAACATATCGTATATTTACGTTGAGTTTGTATAGTGAAAATTAAAGATTCATAAGATTTAATTACTTCTGTCATAGCATACTTTTATTGATTCTTTATACTAGATATGTTACATATAGTATATATTATATTATATAATATATTTTATGAATAAATAATTCAAAACACTATCCAATTATAGTCTCAAAACTTTTATTTCTTTTACACGTCCAACGTTTCGGCCAATTCGGCCATCTACAGGGACAATCTACTCAACACCACTATGAAAACATATAATTTAACCACTCTAAAAACTTCATTCAGGCTATTCTCCCCAGGTCAAAACATTTATATCTGATAAGTCAATTATCCAACACAACCAGAAAGGTTGTGATAAAAGTGTATTAATAGTGTTTTGCAGAGAAATAATTTTGACTGTGGTTTTTAATGGATAATTGACTTATTAGATATAAATGTTTTGACCTGGGGAGAATAGCCTGAATGAAGTTTTTAGAGTGGTTAAATTATATGTTTTCATAGCGGTGTTGAGCAGATTGTCCCTGAAGATGGCCGAATTGGCCGAAACGTTGGACGTGTAAAAGAAATAAAAGTATTGAGACTATAATTGGAGTGTTTTGAATTATTTATTAAAAAATTACCAGTCTCAAGAAAAAATTTTAAGATTATAAATATTTTATTACGTTAATGAACTAATTTATATACCTCTCTTGGATCGGTACAAACAAATGGATTTATCATCTGCTCTGTTAGCTGCTTGATATTTCAAATATAATAAGTTAAAGGACTTGAATATGTCTCCACTTACTGCATCAGTCACATAGTTCTGCAAGTCAAATTGTGATGAAGAGAAATTTTAACAAATTTATATTAGTTAAAATAATTAATGAATTTTCAATGGCAAGCTTACTTTATTTTGCGTACTTCCCACTATGTTACAACATAGTACAGCAGCATGTTCTCTGACCAGAGTTGCTTGACCGTCATTTAATAAGATCCTTTAAAACAAAAAAAAATAGAATACTAGATTAAAATTAAAAAAATATGTAAGGTTTTAAAAACAAATTTTCCAAATAAATCCCACAGTATAATATATAAGGAGTGGACAACCAAAGCCAAACCAAATAATTAATTCGGGTAAAATCCCCCAACAATGAAACCTGGGGAATACTTGAATTATACATACTGAATTATCACAAGCTAAAAAAATTTATAACGAAGCCAGTTAAATCACAAATACCCACTTGGGATTCTTACATTTTTTATCACATAATTACGTACTGAATACCAGAAGAAAAAATAGTGCTCTTCTCTCATCTGCTATTATACAAGCGATTGAGACTGTTTCTTACTATTTTGGCCACAAAGTGTGCTAATAATGCTTATATAGTGGAGGGGGCATCCTCCGTTCATCACTTTCATCCTTCATTCACAAAACAACGACCTTAATGGTTCTTTTATATGAAGTGTAATAAGTAGAAGGCCATTAGTATGGATGAATAAATGTTTTTAAATATCGTAATTATTCCATAAGAGAAGTACCATAATCTGTTCTGCCATGTTCCGCAGCTAATCGAGCCCATTCTGACAGCATCAGAAATCAGAAATTCCAATCAGCAGAAAGAAATAGGTAATTATCTTAAATTACAGTCTGGAAGCTAAATTTATTAGTGAGTTAAAGTTTTGGAACGGGGATCACACAAATATTTGATATTTATAACTAAAATATTTTTTACTGCATATGTTAATTTCGGTAATAAAATATAGTAATGAAATAAAATATTCGAAAATAACATTATTTGAAATGGCTTATATAAAATCTTAAATATTTCAAATAAATTTTTTAATTCTATTTTTGATAAGAAAAAGTGAAATTGATGGGGAAATAAAGAAGGTAAAAGGTAGGAAATGTTTGTTATTTTTGAAAACAAAATTACTGTCCAATAATATAAAAATCACAATTCACAAAATTGGTATCCTTCTTACTGTTCTTTAAGGATCTGAAATGGAGCTGTTTACGTTAAGAGAAGACCAAGCCCTTAAAGAGATTGGAAAAAAAAAAAATAATAATAATATATAGTTATAGGTACCAGATGTGCTTCTCCTAAGAATGCCGAGTCATATCTTTGCTGACCCTTTATAAACTGTACCGAGCAATCAAAGCTCTCTCAGTCAGTAGTCCGTAATTAGATTGTTATTATGTTAGTTTAAGATTTGTATTTGTCATTCATAATAAATTCTTTTTAAAAAGTCTTGTGTGGATTAAAGATTCATAACTGGCGCCCGAACAGGGCGCACAATATATATATTTTGACATTTTAAAATTGAATTAAATAAGTAATTTAACTGTTTTTAATCATAAAGTCATATCTTAAATATAGGTTTGATGCTGACAAGGTTTAAATGAATAAATTAAATATTACCTAGGTATAAGAATTTTATTTTAAATTATTGAATCAATTTCAGGACGGGTTCTCTAGACATTCATACTTAAATTAATTAATGTATATTTTTAGAAATATTTTTAATCCTAGGTAACCAATTATATGATCTTCTTTGGTGACTGTTGATTCTTGGTATCTTCAACAAGAAATGCTACCACTGACTGTTTATTTATTTTTATATTAAAATGTTGCTCCTCCATAGTATGGAATAGCTACTGCTTTCTTGCCATTTGTAAATCTTCAAAATAAAGTATGGACAAAATAAGCATGAGTTAACAGGAGAATTTAGCAGGATAAACAAAACCGAATTGTGTGAACAGCATCCATTAAATGGTGATCTCATTGTGGCTAATAAAATGGACATGTAAAATTATAAGGCTTAGTAACAAATGAATTCCTAATATTTGGGATTGGACGGTGGTCATTGTACAAATGTATGAACATAGCAGTTCATGGTATCAGTATTGAACCTTTGAGTTTGATAAGCAATTCATTTTTGGATTCGAACTTAACATTAGATATAGATCAAACAGTTAGCTGACCTGAGTACAACATTCCAAAGGTCTGGCAAGCTGCTGAGTAAAGTTGCCATTGCTGCGTTCTGTCCGCCGAGGCGAGAACACAGCTCCAGAGCAGCCCCTACCAACAGAGGATCCCGCACATCGAGCAGCTTTCCCAGCCAAGAGACTTCTTCTGGCAGCACAGTATCCTGTCGAAAAGAAAATAATTATATTATTTCAAAATTTTTTGAGACAAGGTAATTTATTTATTAAATAAATCAAAAATTAGTATCCAATTCTGTCTCAACAGTTTATTTCTCACTAGTCCAACGTTTCGGCCATTCCAGCCATCTTCAAGGACATCTTCAATACAAAACTCCTCCTCACATTAATTCACAATTTCTATTGCAGGCTATTCTGCCCAGGTCATTTTCTTTATTCTAATTTCAAAACCTATTAATTTAAAATTTAAAAACAT
>NW_027112076.1:139505-149130 GCF_000696795.3 Halyomorpha halys | reverse complement strand
GAGAAAAATAAATGTTAATGTTTTTAAATTTTAAATAAATAGGTTTTGAAATTAGAATAAAGAAAATGACCTGGGCAGAATAGCCTGCAATAGAAATTGTGAATTAATGTGAGGAGGAGTTTTTTATTGAAGATGTCCTTGAAGATGGCTGGAATGGCCGAAACGTTGGACTAGTGAGAAATAAACTGTTGAGACAGAATTGGATACTAATTTTTGATTTATTTAAGAAAATAATTAGTTTTTGAGACAAATCATTCCCTCAAAACTCTTTATCTTGTCAAGTGGATTATTTGGAACCAAACCAGACAAAATTTTCCAAGGCTTTTTCAAAAACTTTCAATTAAATTAACTTTGATTATTTGATTAAAATAAGGCAAAATAAAAATAAATAAATGTTTAAAAAGGTGAGCATTACACAACTTTCACTTACCACCCTAATGGCAGAAATATAAATTTACATTATTGTATGAAGTGCACCTTCAATCTAAGGCCAGGCGTGACTTTACCTTTGAATGGCTGGTCGGATATTGGTTGTGGACTGTATGAAATTAATTTAATGAAATAAGGCATAAGGTGACAGAAAGATAATTTATTTATTAAAAAGGTTGGTTAAACAAGAGAGAATGTGAATGTTAAATACTAAATCTATTTTAACTACAGGTATGAAGGGTGGCCGAAACAGAACATTTATGGTTGATATTAATGAATTTTGATTGGGGGCTAAGAAAACTGCTGATTTAACTATTTATTCAATGCTTGGTTTGAGTTAGTCCTCCTATTAATTAAAAGGCTCATATATAGGTTATATTGAAATAAAAACTAACTATTTAATAACTATGGTGGCACGAAAACATTAGTTAGACTGCCAAAAGGTACTGCACATGCGCCTACCAGTTTAATTCAATCTCATGATAGACCTTTCATTTGTTATAATAATCTTCAGAAATTGTCGAGTACAAATCATCATAGCCTGATTCAGGATCGGACATACAAGTTTAACCCATAAGCACCTCCTTGAAGGGAATCCTCCACTGATATGTTTTAGCTGTAAGTGTATCTTAACAACGGAGCACTGTTCACATTTCGACTCATCAAGAACCTCTGTTGGTCTTTGGGGACAACGTCAAGCCTTACCGCCAGAAAATTGGAAGAACCTATTTGAGTTCCTAAAGGAGAACAAACTTTATTGACCAATGTAACCACAGAATTCAGAATAAGGTACCTCTATCCTTGAAGTTAAAAAGACCTTCTAAAGTCTTATAAATTAAATATTATTTTTTCCAAAATGTTTGGCTTTCCATTGGTTTATAATACACCTATATTCCTATTCATTTTCTTGGAAAAGTTGAATCAACCTAGAAAAAATTGTGCACTCAGACCATTTTGTGAGACTTGGTTCTTTGGATTCAGAGAACCTCAAAATGTGTGTTTTTGTCAAAAAGTCGAATTCAAAATTTTTCATGATCACAATACTTCTATTTACTATGTATTCAATATTTAGGTAAGTGAAAGTAAAAATAATTCATTCTTTCTAGTGATCAATTTATTTTTCTTGTTTGAATCAAAGTATATAGAATAATTATATGTATAATATATATTAGTAAATATTAGATAATATAACCAACCTTGAAGGAGCAATTGATAACATTAAGAACGAAAAGGAGACGCCTGGTTATTGTCAATCCCATAAATGAAGTCTGCGATGGACAGTGGAAGGCTGCTAATAGCTTCCATAATGGAATTTGAGAAACCTTAAGAGGACCATCGTTCTGTTCTGCTGTAGTTATCAAGACACTCAGTAATCGGTCGATGACAGCTAAAAACAGATCAAGATTATAAATCCAATTTTTTAATATTTTTTATAAGTAGTATATATGTTATAAATAGTACAAAAAAATTAAAGCAGTAGATATAAAGTTATATAAAAATAACAGTAATTAGATGTGGTGAACATAACTAATAAAGTGGATGAACAAGAAAGCATAAGGAAAGAGAGGAGAGATGGCCTCGACAATACGTGTCCAGTAATTTATGAAATAAGGACCGATTGTGCCAGGAGATGAGTCCTGAACCCAGACGTAGGTAGAGGGGATGATAGATAGAGAAGGTGCCAGTTCTAGTTGCTGGATAAGTGCTAAGGACTAGAACAGAGAAAAGAAAGGTGATATGTATCGAGGTATTAACAATTATCAATATTATTAAGGTTTTTTGCCATATGTTCCAATACCTGGCCAAGGTGGGATACCTCTCAAGAGACAGTTCACAGGGATAACTGTGTTTGTATACCACAGTGGTCTCATATAAGAGCTTTTCACACCTTTCTTGCCATATGCTGAAAGCGATCATGTCAGAAAGTTTCCCACCCTCTCTCAGGCCTTGGGGTGTTTTGTCACCTAAGACCAATGAGAAATAGGATTCCAAAAAGGAGTCGCCTTTTAACAAGTGGGGGCAGAAGTAAGAAGACCGAAGGGACAGCAAGATGCATTTTGACAAGACAAAGTTCTAAGATGGGCCTATGAGACCTGGAACGCCATCCTTATGACAACGCGACACCAATATACTCGACACACACCACTTAAATCAGCAACTATGTGTACATATTAGGTAATATGTTATAATGTAATAATCATATTTTATGGCAAACATTTGTCTGGATCATTTCAATCATTTTAATAACATCATTTATCAATCATTGTAAATAAATACTTAGTTCCTTTATGTAGTTTATTTAATATCATATTACACAATACAACCCCTTCTTATATTATATAATTAATGGTAACAATGTTTTATAAATATAAAGGTATTCAATTGGTAACTGCTAAACACATAAAAGGCCTTTGGAAAAGAATCCAATTATAATAATAGTTTTGCAGGACTCAATATTAATTAATTAACTTATTTTTGGATAATTGCCTTCAGAGATTATCCTGGCATCCCGAAGACAGATACATAGCAAAGGATAGGGCGGTCGTAGTTGCTGGAATAAGCTACGTGGACTAGAAATGCTGATAACAGATATTACAATCTTAGTTGCTAGGATGAGCCAGACAGACATAAGATTGTCGGAATGAGGTAAAGGACTCAAAGGAGGAAGTTATAAATGTCATTATTAGATATATAAAAAAATAATACTAATTACTGAATGGCAAGAACAGTAAACACACTGAACTATCAAGCAAGGACCAGTGTTGAGTCTCTTCCACATTGACAGTTTGGTTAACGCTAAGATATTGATTTAAATTGTAGAAGAATAGTCAGAATTAGTGTATCCGGCTCTGACCGAACAATGATCCTATCTTATGTGCTCAAGGTATTTACGTGTGTTATATTGTTTTGATTTATTTATTACCTGATCAACAATATTAATTACAACTAGTGCAGTGAGCAAATACTAATAATTAATGTAAGCTGTCATGAAGAAAAAAAATTAATATTATATGTTTTAAAAAACATTACTAGATCTATTCTAGAGCTTAATTCAATAATAATAATAATAATAATAATAACAATAATACTTTATTTATTCTGGGACGATTCCCTTTAGAATAACACAAAGAAATCAATAGATGAGGACTGAGGAGCCTCAGAAATACATCAACAAAAAATACAAAGAAATATAAACAGTCATAATAAAAAAAATAATTATAGGTTACTTTCTCACTTTTATCAGTTGAACAATAAAAAAAATAAATAAATGAAAAAGAGAAAAGAAAACTATGTAAAAATAATTAAGAATGATATAATAGTTTACATACATATTTACAATTATATTAATTTACAATTTTATTGGGTCTGAATGGATAGGAAATGATTGAACAGGCGGGATTTAAAGGTAGGAAGGGTATTGGAGCGACGGATGTTGGAAGGGATGGAGTTCCATAAAGATGAGGCTCGGGTAATGAACGATCTATCGAAAGCAGCCGTTCAGTGGGCCCTTGTATATAAATCTGAAGATCGTGAACGGGTATTGCAGGAACGTATGGAGGATTTGAATTGAAGGAGCTCGTAGATGTATGATGGATGGCGGGATTGGATGACTTGGAAGATGAAGGAAGCCAAGAAATAGGATAAAGCCATTTCAACTCTGCATAAAAACGGGAAACAGTTAACTGATTTCTTTGGTATTCTCTGTTTAATCAAAATACTATACAGCTTCTGGTCACTGATATAATCAGAGATAGGCAAAAATGGGAGTTATAGTTGAAACTAATAGCTAAAATTACCATGGAGATGACCCTTATTCATGAATGAATCATTAATAAATAAATATCGTATCCATGACAATTTTAGCTGTTAGTAGCAACTATAGCTAATTTTTGCCCAACTCAGGATATAATCATATGCCTTTTTGAAATTAATGTAAAGCTGAACCATTAGTTGAATCATTTATTTCAAAAAGGGCATCAGTGCCAAAAGTAAGGTTTGAGTGATCCAAGGAAAACTGTCTTATCGACACCACAGTCTGAAAGCATGAAAATTCTAGAAACTACAATAGGGGTATTCATGATGTTATGTTAAATGTTATAACTATAAGATTGTGAGCAGCCCTATTTGAAGTCATGTTAAACGTTAAATGCATAAGAGCCCCTAGTGGATTTTCTCAGCAACTTGTTGTATAAGCCTTTATGTTTATAACCTTCCTTCCAGACCCTCATGTTATTGTTTACTTCAGTTTTGATTTATGTAATTAATTACAACATGCCTAGAGTGAGTAAAAAGTGGAATTTGTGTGAAAGTTTAGCTTATGAAATGAAATGAAAAAATAACTTTATTCTGGGACATATGTCCCCAAGAATAATTACATGGTTCATATAGTGAGATTTTTATCTGGCGAGCGTTTACAAATTTTCAGATAGTAGAATGAAATTATATTGTTTTTTCTCAAATGTATCATTAAAATTATCCATTCTGGTTTAATAACAGGGATATGAATACCACAAACACACGAAAGAACTGAGCTGTCACAACAACAAAAATGGCGGCGATCTCAACTGGTCTATTGTGTGACGTCATTCTCCATTTAACAGACCTGGTAACAGACTCTCAGCCATGTTAAATGTTATTTCGTTTTACCACGGTAACAGAAGGCAATTTTTTTTTATTTAACATGAGTTTTTCCATTTAACACGCTTTAACATGTTAAACCAAAGATCATGAATACCCCTTATGTATTCCATGACAGAATTCTTAAAATTTTAATACAAATTTATTCTACCTTCAGTAAATCAACAAAAAAATTATATATAATTAATTCAATAATATATTAAATTAATGAAATGACTCAAATTACCTAGACTGTAAAATTTCTGCGAGTGACTGTGGTTTAACGACTGAAGCAGTATCATAGCCAATGACTCCCAATCATCGCGTGGACTGTATCGCAGGCACTTCTCAACCAAAACTAATAACTCCATTGACATCTCCTTTCTCTAATATAAAATAAAAAAAATTAAAGTATCTTAATTATATACAATGTGAAAACATATATTGATTACTTATATTATTACATAATAACGTGGTATCAATCAATTTTTTACTTAATTAAAATTCCTATTTAACTGAAAGGTGACGTCTAACAACAGGCTGATGTTCTATGTTTTTTAAATCAGTTTTTGTTAATTAGTCATCTAGTATTTTTCATCACCAGCCCTATATGTGTAGTTATGTGTTTGTTTGGACATTTTTATTGTTATAGTGCATTGTCACACCTTGTCTGCTCTCTTTAAGTGCCAGTGTGGTCGGCCATTTTGGTTTTTATACATTTTAACTGCTGATTGTAATAAATATATAATACAGCCCACTGCATTTAGGAATACAATTGTGGTAATTAATTTAATTAAATTAATAATATAATATTGTTATTTTAAGTATATTATTAAACTAAAACAATGGCAGGAAGCGCTGTATTTATGACAGTGGAAGGAACTACTTTTTTGAAGGGAGAATCAACCGATCGGCAGACTGGGATAGAGAAGACAGATTTCCTCGAATGCTCAAAGAGAGAGGAGCAAGACTGCTACTTAGAAGCTCGTGGATAGTGTTGTGAGGTCTCAGGTTTCAAGTGTAGTAAATTCTATTTCAGAGGATTGGCATCATGACAAGTGGAGAGATAGTGATAAGAAAGTTAACTTGATTTATAATCTTTACACTTTCTCGAGACTGGTTAATTTTGTTTAAATAAATAATTCAATTTTTATCCATTTTTGTCTCAAGCACATTTTATTTTAAGTACGTCGTTTCGGCCAATCAGGCCATCCTCAGGGACATCTTAATATAATTTTGGAACTAAAATATTTAAACACTCAACTTCATGCAGGCTATTCTGCCCAGGTCACAACACTAATTTCTAATTAGTCAACTTTTACATTAAAAACAAAAATTAAAATTCATTTATCACAATCACTTGTTAAAACTTTTTTACATGAAGCTGAGTGTTTAAATATTTTAGTTCTAAAATTGTATTAAGATGTCCCCGAGGATGGCCGGATTGGCTGAAACGACGGACTTATAAGAAAAATAAAATGTGTTTGAGACAAAAATGGATAAAAATTGAATTATTTATTTAAACAAAGTTGACTTAATTGTTAATCAAATTACTACACCTACTTGACAAATGCTCTAAACTTCCCATATACTACAAAATACTCTTATACACTATGATAATCAGACCTGGACATCCGGAATCGAGCTTTGAGGCTCCACCAAATCATCGAATCCCTCCTTTATCCAATCCTTACAATCCAAAATCCTTGATGCTCCTTAATACATCAGAAATAAACTCATCTCTAAAGACTTCAACATCCCAATGGTTGTAGATTTGGCCAGAAATAGATACAACTCCTTTCGTTCCAAAACCCTTACCCACCCAAACCCATTAATTCTTATTCTCTCATTCTTAGCAATTCCTGATAATCCTCCAAGGTGCCTGAAAAGGAGATGGCCACTAGTGGATCTTCTAATTTAAAACAATGATTGAAGTACCACCATTTGGTAATTTCAATTGTGTTCTGAAACATTTATCACATTTCTTATTGTATTTTTTTTTTGTTTAGTTTTAAATTTCAATAAATAAAAAAAACTGTCTATCCTTATGTCCAGCAGCAAAATTGGAAGAAAAATAAATCAGAAATTATTCCTTTCACAAGAGAATTTACAATTGCAATTGTTACTCAGCCCTCAGTGGGACATAGTGGCACAGTCTACAATAACAACTGTTCAGCAAAGACAAGATTGCCGTAAGTCAGAGATTGTGAGTTCAAAGCTTCCAACCATAAACTTTTTTTTATTAATTTAATGATGTTTAATTTTTTTTATTATCAGTAAAATTTTTTTTTTACTTTTTATACCTTTGAGAAACATTTTATTTTAAATTTTGTTTTATCCTTTTTTTTTTTTTTAGTTCTTATATTATTGTTTTGCATAACCTGGAAATATATCCTTTTATGCTGCTATTTGAAATTTCTTTATTTCCGAATTTATCCTTTAAATAAAACAATATTTATTAGTAATATTTTATTTTTATTTATTTAATACTGGCCGGCAGTTTTGGCAAGTTCATTTTTAACCACCACAAGCTATGTAAAAATTAGCTTAGGAAGTAATAGTGAGATTTTTTATGAGTGTTTAATGGACAAGAACCTAATTTTAATAATTAACAAAAGCATATTTTAATTCCTAATAATTAACAAAAGCATATTTTAATTCCTAATAATTAACAAAAGCGTATTTTAATTCCTAATAATTAACAAAAGCATATTTTAATTCCTAATAATTAACAAAAGCATATTTGAATTCCTAATGAAGTAAATTTCATAAATATTAGCCTTTGTTGACATCTACTGATAAGGCATCTTACAATAAATATTTATCAGAAATAAAAAAAATTGACTAACCAAGACAGTTGTCTCTTCTACAGTGGACTGCGCCAAAATTGTATACAGCATATTTGTTGGGTCCTTGATGACTTTTGAAATCCATACGGACTGACTTTTCACAATCTCTATTTAAATAGATAGCAGTTAGTATTTGAAGATAATTATTAGAAATACTAAAAAGACAAATATAAAAATAGGATTGAAGTTTCTCACCGATCAACTGTGTCAATACTTGAAGTATACTGATGAGCAGCTTTTGGTCAGAAGGGCTGGCTGGAAGTGTCATCAAGTATCTCTTGAAGCTCTGCTCCCAATCGAGATCTTCAAATTTATCATCGCTCCATCTCAGCAGCCTTAAGTATCTGAGTGGAAAGGCAGCTATGAAACTTATTTGAATTTTTAACTAAATAGCAGTAAAAATTATTTGATTCAACAGGCCAAAGGCATTACACAAATTTTTGAGATGACATTACTAAAAAGATACAAACACATGCTAATAAACAAAACGAGAAAACTGCTCATGAATTGTACAAAACTTGTTTACCAACATACAAAATATTTGATTTTTTAACCAAGTGTATCAATTATTTAATTTTCGATTATTTATAATTTATGTTTATTTATTATATATTTTTTTCTTTAAATTGCTCTACTGATTAAAACCACAATATGTAAAAACCATCTCACTATATCAAGCAAAAGGTTTTTGCACATTAACATTTATCAACTATGGGCTTATAGCAATCTGCACAAAAAAAGCAAAAAAATAAATATAACTTTCTAATAAACCTTTCAGTATCTAAATATTCACCATTTGTTTTTTTATTCTATCCTAACCTGCAAACTTTTGCTAATCTGTTTACAAGAAAGTCCTTAGCCCGGTCCTAACTGGTTTTATAAGTCTCAGATTCCCTGACCCCCTTAATAGCTCTGGTAAACTTGAAACTAATAAGGTATAATTTGTATTATATTGTAATATTCAATATTTATTTAAAATAAATGAAAGGAATTTTAATAGTTTTTACTTATTCTCAGATTTAAAATATACTTTTGAAGATGAGAAGGTTAAATATTAAATATATAGGAAGATGGTCAGGGTTGCGGTCAAAGGAGAAATAAAAACAGTTTACAACTATTTATTTTTCCAACATTTCCCCCCACTTTGTAGGGCTTCATCAGGGCTAAAAAGATACAAAATGATACAATGATAAGAATAAAAATACAAAGATAAGATACAATGATAATTTGCCATTGTTACTTATTTTTATTTTTATTCTTATCTTTGTATTTTTATTCTTATATCAATTTTTACGGTCAACTATATATTGTAATATACTCTTTTTGGTATTGTTTTGGATCAAGAAGCAAGCTAACCAGTTTTCATTATCTAAAATAAATACGCTTTTCGAAACAAGAAAGATGGCGGTGCGCGTCCTTCCGAAGTATTCGTTAGGTTGTTTGTGTTTGATAATATGGATTAAAATTTTTCAACTTTTGTTGTTACTATGCAGTAATTATGGAAAAGGAATATTCAAAGAAGAAATGGAAGAAAGTGACAATTATCAATAAATTAATTACATCGCAAATCATAGCAAATAAAGCAGAGCGATTGTACTACAATCGATTATTTATTGGATCGAGCAGTGAAAATTGAAGATAGAGGAGAGGAAACAGGACTCTTGGTTTTGCGAGCTTGGAGAGAAGACGTCCGTTCAGCTAGAGGCGGGAAAGACTGAAAGCCATTGTTG
>NW_027112076.1:126444-139455 GCF_000696795.3 Halyomorpha halys | reverse complement strand
CAGCTAGAGGCGGGAAAGACTGAAAGCCATTGTTGGGAGTTTAGATATAGCATCATCGTGAAGAAGAGATCAACAATTATCAGGGGAAGCTGTGTGATTGGTTAGTCTGGTTTCTAAATGAATTTATTGTATTAGTAAAATGTCTAATAATTAAGTTAAAGTGTTATTAGTAGTAAAGTGTCATTTGTTTCTGATTGCCAGGAAACACGCCCTGAGAAAAGTCTCTTATGTTATAAAATTATATTATCTGTTAAATATTATCCTTTTTAATTTCAACCCAAGCTATCTCTTTTATATTTGAAATTAGTTTAAAACTATTAAAATTCTTTTTTCTTTTATTTTAAATAATTTTTGATTATTACAATATAAATATATAAATATTAAATAGATATGAGAATTTTTATTTAAAATTATATATAATATTATTGACTTTTATTCTCAGGGCGGGTTTGCTAGATAATCAGAACAAAGACACTTGACCAAATTTACAACTATTTTTACAAATATAATTAATTATAGGTAGAGCAAAACTAATTTATATAATCTTCTTTTGATGATTGATGGTTTTCTTTGTCTTCTTTCTCACACTCAAACACTGACTATTAACAAAGCATTTAATCCTCTGACAGTTGTCAATACATCTCATCCCCCGGCAATCCAAATAAAGAATCACTTATTCTTCTTGGGTGATCCTTTGATGTCTTCTTTTTGTAGATGTCTACAACTGAGAGTAGACATAGGTCTACTTACTCTGATTCACCTCACCTCTTCTAGAAGACGCCTAGTTTCCTTGACAGGTTCACTTCACCTGCCAACCAAACAAACAGTGATCAACAAAGCTTTGTTCCTTCCCTTTGCCTAGGTGTTCGATCTCAACATCGATTGTAGCACAACGGTTTTGAGTTTTTGCTTGTGATTTCCATTATGAATATTTTTCTTTAATATTTATTCTTGACTTATATTTCTTCATAAATCTACTGTGATTAAAATCATGATAGGAAGATAAATAAAGTTGAAAATGTTTGAATCTGCTTAACATGGCAGCGATTCTACCAACTTCAGAATAGCACTGCCATCTTGAAGCTTTGAACGATGTCTTTTGGACTCAATATTTTACTGATGAAAATTGGTCAGCTTGCTTTTTTGATTCAATACAACAAATAAACAATACTGAAACAATATTTAACATTGATACATAAAAATAAAAATATAACTAAAAATCATTTATATATAAAAAATAACTATTCATAAATAAAGAAGATATTACAATATAAAATAACAATAACCTTTGAAACAGACACATAGTAAGTATATTGGTCGATGTAGGACATGTCACAATCTCACAAGGAATCATAATACAAAAAATATTAGAAGATAATTCTTACCAGTCGAACAGCACGAGCCCACCCTCTGTGGAAGCCTTATTCATTTTACCTTTAAAACAGACACATGCGATGTACGACATGCCACAATTTCACAAGAGGAGATCGTAGCACCAAAAACAATAAAACGCAATCCTTCCTAGCCAATCAGCCCTGCTAAACCTGATTAAGTGACATCTTACATCGCCTTTGAAAAATTAACTTAAAATAGGGAGATGATATTTAAGTTAGTTAAATCGAGCCCTAATAAACCTTCTCTCTATTCACTCTTTACTTTTTATTCCATCCAGACCTACAACATATGGTCATATGTTTACAAGAGCACCCTAAAACAATTATAGAAAATCTATTCCAGATAATTTAAAAAACTCAGAGAAAATTTTTAACAAACCTCAAGTCGCAAAACTTTCTGGAAAGTGGATCTAATCTATTCACCATGAAATATTTAAAATTTACAAATATATACCTAACAGCAAAACAATTAAACCAAATACCAAATATGTGGGCTCAGTAATGACAGTATAACAATAGTCCTCTTCTTTTTTTTTTTTTTATAATATATAATTGTAATTTTTTTTTTTTATAATATGTAATTTATATATGTCTGATCACGGATTGATTAGTAAGCTGTGTAATGTAGCAACCCGATGTATTTGGGCAGCATGAATGAATAAAGCATTTCTCTCTCTCTTCAATTCAGTTCAAAGGTCTGTAGTTTTGGGTATTGTGGGATATGGGTACTACTTTGAAGGAAAAGGGGTAACTAGATCTGATCGGTTTAATCACTTACTATTTGAACCTGCAGACTTAACAGGGAACTCTAGTCCTCACTCAGTTATGAGCACTATAAAAGGAAGCATATTCAGCTAAGCAGGCGAACAGCACTCCCCATCAACAGGCGAACATCAAATATCAGGTGCCCATCCTATATGTGGCCCAGAATAACAGCACATGTAATCGAAACATGTATTTCATCTTCTACCTCCATCATAATACAAAATGCTGACTCCCATTATCTTCAGTCTCATCTCAGCAACATTACTATCCAAAGTTGGGCAAAAATGAGCTATAGATGAAACAATAGCTAAAATTACCATGGATACGATATTTATTTATCAATGGTTCATTCATAAATAAGGGTCGTATCCATGGCAACTTTAGCTATTAGTTTCAACTATAGCTAAAGTTGCCATGGATACGATATTTATTTATCAATGGTTCATTCATAAATAAGGGTCGTATCCATGGCAACTTTATCTATTAGTTTTATCCATAAATTTTGCCCATCTTTGTTACTACCCCATAATCATCTAAATTTCAATCTAACACAACTAACATTCATACTGGAAGATTATTGATTGACCGTGAGTAAAGATGAAAGGAATATGGTCCGGGTGCGGTCAGAAAAACTCAAATAGTAGAATTATACTATTTTAATGAGCCAACGTTTACATTGTACGTTTGGTACATTTTGTTTCTTAATTACTTACACACATTGTATCCCATTATTTTATACTTTACTTTTCCTTTGTTTCTCTATCTGTTTTAATGTATGTATTTAATGTATATTTCCATTTATTGTTCACCTAATTTAAATACTGTTCTATCATGTTTACTTTACAAATTATTTTCGTTATTGTGGCACAACTGCCGTCCCCACTCCTCCCAATACCAACGGTCATTTTTGTTTTGACTGCCGTCAAAATAGGTATGCATTCTGTCTCATCATTTGATTTGTATTCTTTTTTCTTTTTACATCTTTTTATTTGTATTTTCTTTAATATTTCTTTTCTTATCTATTTGTTACTATTACCCTTTACATTTACTATTTACTACCTTAAATTTTCTTATTATATCTTACTTTTTTACATTTTATACCCCTGTTATTTTACACTTCTGTTTTTGTTTTCCATTTGTAACTATGTGTTTGTATCTTTTTTAGCCCTGACGAAGCCCTGCAACGTGGGGCGAAACGTTGGCTCATTAAAATAGTATAATTCTACTATTTCAGTTTTTCTGACCGCACCCGGACCATATTCCTTTCAACTAACATTCATATTCGAGGAGAAGATGGTTGGGGGTATGGTCAAAATAAAACACAAATAAGTTGAAGTAACTTATTTAATCGTGCCAACGTTTTGGCTAGAGTTTCTAGCCTTTGTCAGGTCTAAGAACAGAACAAGATAACAACCAATGAATATAGAAAATAAAATATAAACAGAAGGCAAGAAACTCTAGCCGAAACGTTGGCAAGATTAAATAAGTTACATCAACTTATTTGTGTTTTATTTTGACCGCACCGCCAACCATCTTCTCCTTGTATAAGTCATCCAAGGTCAACTATCTCTCATAATTAACATTCATATTGTATCTCTCTTTGGCTTACCCCTCTCTCTCCAAGTTATCTTTTTTTTTTCAATATATATTACTTTAATTTCAATCTCTCTTTTATGTTCTAACTAAACCCCTTCTGAAATGTAGTACTTCAAATTTGATGCAAGTATTACTCCTCCATAAACAGAGAATGGTGTGATGAAAATAGCTTCATTTTATGGCCAAAAATGGAACACTTATTAGTAAGCAATATCATAATTTTGAAATGAAAGGCAGATGAATTGTAATAACGTTTATGATAAAGTATTAAGGGAGATATGGTGTATGGACAATAAATACTTTGGAAAAGAATATATTACTACAAGGAGTAAAACCGGCTTTGCTCCTTGTAGTACTGGCCAAACAGAATAGATAACAATATTACTAAGGGGTTTAGCGATATTGGAGAAAAACATGAAGAAAGAATGGCAAAAATAATAAATGAAATGATAGTCAATGGAAGGTCAAATGGAAGGCCAAGAAATACTTGACATGGCACTGTCAAGAAAGTGTTTGACAAAAGAGGCATAGCCAGCTGATAAAAGATCGAGGATTGTAGATACAGCTTCTACAAGCAAGCTCCTCGCAATGCTCTGTGGTAGATTGTGAAGAAGCATGATTAAAAAGAAGAAGAGAAATAATGTATGATGATAGAATATTTACATTATACTATTCACATACGCAGACGACATTGTGGTCCTAGGAAATAACAAAGATGACATCAAAAGACTATATTAAGAGAAATAGAGAAAATCAACTTGTTAGTTGTTAGTAAATGAAGATAAAACAAAATATATTATTGTAAGCTGTAAAATCAATACTAACAACATGGTCTGCTTGGACGGCAAATCGTTTCTGTAAGCAGACAGTTTTAAATACCTCGGTTCTACAATAATACCAATAAATGATCAACGAACTGAGATAAACCAACGTATAATATTGTACGAGCAGAGCCTTCTCTCTGTCAAGAACATTGAAATCCCGAAAAAAATCTGAACCTAATGGTATACAATGTCATGATAAAGCCAACTCTTATATACAACCGAGAGACCTGGACTCTAATAGGTACCCTATAAAACAGAATCGATAGCATTGAACAGGAATTCCTCCATACATTCACAGGAGCGATCTGGGATCAGAGCCTTAACACAAGGAGAACTAATAGTGAACTGCTTGCAAAGACTGGTAAATGAATATCTCATGATATGAAGGCAAAGAGGTTAAGATGGGTGGGATATGTGGCTCAAAGCAATCCATCTGTATGAAGTATGCCTTCAACTTAATTGCCAGACAAACTTCACTTTTGGTTAGCTGGTTAGGTTTGAGTGGACTGTATATAAACGAAAAATGAAACATGATTGAATGATAATAAAACTCTATTATATGAATTACAAGTGGTGTAGGGGGTGGCCGAAAGAAACATTTATGGTTAGATGGATTAATAAATTTTGAATGACTAGGCTATGGAAAATTGTAGATGTAATGAGGTGGTTGATGATTATGTAGATGTTAGTCGTTTACTCCAGGTGTACTTACTTTATGTTTCGCTCTCCTCTGCTTCTGAGGACAACTCCAGGAGTTCTACTCACTCATGGTAGATTTCCTGATGAGACACAAAAAAGAAAAGAAGGATTGCATGTGGCAGAAAAAAATATGGCTCTCTCTCTCTCTCTCTCCGCCGGGTTACTTCTCTTGCCACCAAGAGCACTGGAGGAGGCAAGCTTTTGTTGCTGGCCACATGGGCGCTGGTAGTGCCTTTCTGATGGGAGCCCCCCCAATTTGCCTACATTATGGCAGCCCTTCAAATTCAACCTTTTGGTTGCAATAGGTTACCCGGAACACCATCAGAACACCTCTACACAACAATGAATGCCAGTATAGTTGGCAAAAGACTAATCAAAAATTAGATGGATAGATAGAATCAACAGAGATGCAAAAGAGCTGTATGTAAAAAACTGGAAAACTTTAGCCCAAAATAGACAGGCGTCGAGAAGGCTAATTTGGGCAGCCAGTCGGTAGAGCCAATGGAAAAAAAAATTTGCTATTTTCTTATATTTTTATCGCACTTCCAACAATAATAAAGCTGCATACAATAAGTAAAATCTAATATGAAAATGATAAACTATACATATGTTAGGCTCAATAACTAAGTGAACTCTGGTTTCTGAAAACTTTGATAGTATCAGTTTGATTTATTTATGGATATTCGAATTCGAGTTTCATTTACTACTATAATAAAGAAACATTATTTATACCTTGAAATGGAGTGAACAGCTTTTAAAGCATCTTGATGTGAATTTGCAACTCTCAAATCGGTCAGCATTAGCTGCAGCTCCAACCTGAGAGAGAAAAACGTCTTCAAGGGAGGCAGCTCAAGAGGTGGTGGTAGAGTGATTGGCTTCTGAGGCTTAGTGGTGTCGGAGATGAAGATATGAGCTCCACCTGCCATCTCGCAGCACCAAACACTTCCGATCAGTCGGCAAGCATCCCGTCGATCCATTAGGAAAGCTTTAAAAAATTAAAAAATACATTTAAACTATTTGAACAAAAACTAATAATAATTTTAGCGCACTTGCTCAGCCTCCACTGGCTCACTAACAGTGATGCGGTGAGAGGGATGCGCTGGGATCTTTTGAGCTCTGCTCTACCCCTCACACCTGGGGGTTAAAGTGGGCTCAGAGATCCTCAGGTCGATTGTATAAATATTTTATATTAAGAGTGTAAATGTGACTATAGATTATATTATTTTATCATTATGTTATTTTTTTTTCATACACATAGGTTGATTATGTTTTGTTTATTCTTCTGTTTGTATTTATTTTAAGAGATTTTTTTTTTTTTATTTATTTTATTTTATTTTAGTATGTATGAGATCATTCATCACTATTACCTATTGCCCACAACTGTGCGGCAGATTGTAATATCTATCAATAAATAATAAAGTAATGGTTAAAAAAAAAAATAATAATAATAAGAATGAGACGAGTAATGGATCAAATACTGATTTGAAAAATAATTATTGAGTCAGATTTTTTAAATATATGTTTCAAAGAAAGATGATTACCTAATAATATTATCAAACACTAGTGAGGAAAACCAATCACACTGCATTTTAAACCGAAAATTTTTGTCAGAATATGCATAAGTATTTTAAGTTATTACCATGAAGAGAAGTGTTACCTTTCTAGTACTATTCTTACAATTATTTATGGGTTTAATAATTATTATATGATATATATAATGAAAACTATGTATAATTAATACATTTCCATGATAATTTGAAATTTCATACAATACTATCCCTTACTATATATTTCATATATAGGTAAATGAAAGTAAAAAAACAAAAATCTGTACCACTACAACCCATACAAGGGTCTTGGATCCAGTACTTGTTAAGAAAGTAATATTTCTACACCAATGGTTTTGTCGCTGAGGTGATCACACTCAACCATCAGGTTCTCCTCCAAAATAAGGGTATTCTTTAAAATTATTTTATAATATACTTAACAGTATGATATTGTACCTTTGTAAAGCAGTATAAACTTGAAGATATATTTCTTACCTCATGCCACTTTAATTTGAATGAATATATATATATAGGATACAAAAATATTAAAACTTAAAAAAATATAATTACATTCTTTTTAAAACAATTTTGATCTCTTTTCTCTCAACTTTACTCTTTTTTAACATCCGACGTTTCGACCTCTCAGGTCATTCTCAAGGATTCCTTATTCTGTCTTTCATTCCTTTTTTTTTTTCCCTTAAAATTCATTAATGCCGGCTAATACTGTTTGGGGTTTGTTAATGAACATAAAAGTGGTTATTGAAAGTTTTAAATTTAGGAAATAATTTAATAGAAGAAATTATTGGGACAAAGGCAATTAGCCGGCATTAATGAATTTTAAGGAAAAAAAAAGGAATGAAAGACAGAATAAGGAATCCTTGAGAATGACCTGAGAGGTCGAAACGTCGGATGTTAAAAAAGAGTAAAGTTGAGAGAAAAGAGATCAAAATTGTTTTAAAAAGAAACTAAACCACTCTCAAACAACTATATAAATAAAAAATAAATCTATAATTACATTTTTTAGATAACACAATGTGCTCAGAGATTAAGAGATGTGTATTTACAGGAAAAGGCAGAATCATAAAATCGACTATAACTTTCGGTAATGAAATAACTCCATTTGATGTTGAAAGTATAAAATCTGAGAATGCAATAAGTGATAAAAGCTGTACAGCATCCCGTAACATCCTCCTCTCTGGAGGAAACATAAAAAGTCCTGAAACAAGTCAAATAAATTTAATTATCTTATAAAAAACAATATTTCTAGATTATCTTCACTCCATTATCCTTACCTTTTACTACATCGCATATCAATTCGTAATCTATGGAGAAGTCGTGTCTCAGTTGAATGTTGAAAATAGCGAGATTTTTTAGGATAAGTATAATCGAAGAATACAATTCTTTACTATCATCGTCGAGCCTATCCTGAAAGTTATAAGACTCTATTACCTCATCAATATTTTTCTAAAAATGTTTGGTTCTTAGAACAAAATAGAAGTAAGTGAGAAAACTTATCTATTTAAGGAATATTTTGTAATAATGTATTAATAAAGAAAATTCAATGAAATTTATTCCATTAAGTTCAAATTTTATTTTTACAACACTCCTTAAGGCTCAGAAATGTAGATGGTAATGAAAATTAATGTACTGTCTCATACAAAATATATAAGAGAATCTTATGTTTCATTTCTAAATGGGACTTATAGAACCAATAACAACAAGAAATAAGCAATCAATAATTTACTCATCATGAATCTTTATAATGTATGAATGTAGCAAGGTTCATTAATCTTTTTTACTTAGTTGCCTGATACACGAGATGGTAATAGAATAGAGCGCTATCCATAAAAATCTTCCATGTCTAAAAGAACATCCCGCTACACACTACTAGAACTTTGAAAATAAAAGAAAGCTATAATAAACAAAGATATTTAACTAAGGTTAACGCAAAGGGGCCTAGAGCAGTATTTATGAACATTCCTAAGGAACGCTTTAATAAAGATTTCCTATGAATGTATATCTTTTTTTTTATTTCATTTTAAGGCATCAACCATGTATGGGTCATTATTACCTTAATATGACTAATTTGAAGGTGCGTAAAAATCACTTCCTCTCTGCATACATTTCTAGCAGATGATATCCAAGGGGAGACGTCACTTCTGATTTCCCTTGACTTTATCGGTGACATATGCCCAAAATCCCCAATCCTTATCTGTAACTTCCCTTAACCAAATTTTGCTAACTTATTATTTAGCTAATAAAGTAACAGTTCTGAAGGAATAACTACCAAGATCCGAAACCCTTATTTTTTGTTTTTTTCCATAAATTTCATAATAAAGGCTAATGTATAATTTTAATTTCTAAAATGAAGGGATTATTGTTATAAAATATTTTTTATTTAAAAAAATTACTCAATAAGAATTATCAAACAGAATTTAAATAAAAAATGCTCTTTGAATAAATTTTAGTTTGGTGGTTATTTTTTGGCACAAACTGTATAATACTTGCCATCAGGACAGCATTTAATGACATTACATTACTGTCCTATTATAGTACAAGTAGCGTGTACAGTGAAGTTACTGTCACCTTAAACCCAGTATAAACAGTCACACTTTACAACCGCGCCAGGCATTGCAATGGATGATATTGTACAATAGTTACTATCATGATAAATTTACTGTTCTGATAGTACTATCGCGCTAGGTATAGCGTGATAGCAGACAATGAAGTTTATGTCAAACTGTAAGGCAGTTGCCCCAGTAAAATTTACTACTATGGGAGTACAGTATCACCATTAGGTTTGAGGAGATAGTTGTCATTTAGGGGCAGTGAGGCTAGGTACGGTATTTTATTTAAGTTAATATTAAAATTATCATTAAAACTTTCAACACTTTGAACAAATTCTTCCTATTACCATCAACTTAAATAAAGTAACCAATATAAAAATTAATTAAGAATTATTTTCCTTTTTTATTTATTTTTTCCCTGGTAACCAGAGGACCTATTTTTAAGATGAAATACCCAATGGGTTAGTCATCACTCCTTTAAAGGTTTTGAATTCTGCTTAATACCTCTAAAAATTAAACTATCAAAGAAAAATATACTTAGAACTCATTTACTCTGATATTCTAACCTGGTATGCCAAAAATCCCAAACAAAGTATTCCAGTTATACTTACGACAGCTTCTCTGAGAATTTCCTTTAAGTGAAACAATATTTCAGTTTCTAGGATCGATATATGAAGTGATGGTTCTTCAGAGATATGGCCCAGCTGGACAACAGCAGAACGCAACATTTTCCAATCAGAAAATCCAAGTGTATCCAAAAGATTTGCCAATCTAGCCACACTGTCTTCCTATAACATATATGTAACGTTAATAAATGAAATATATTACAAATAATAATAAAATGTATAACAGCTATCCCAAATCAAGTATTGTACATATATTATATCATAAGATAGTTGTAGATAATGACAGCAATCCAAAGAGCTAATTTGTTCTCTGATGACTACAAAATATTCATTTTGAATCTGAGAGAATTTCTTGAGTTCACATTCCTCAAAATAACAGAACCGAAATTAAATTAAATTAAAGTACATGGAAACTGAATATATATCTATTAATTGCTGTTTTCATCCATTTAAAAATATATACATCATATTAATAAGGAATAGAAATTATAAGAAATATCCTAGAGTATGGTCTGGGTTATAGTAAAAAAAAAAAAAAAAAAAAAAGAGAGAATACTAGATTTATTATACGATTTGAGAATAAAATTTCATTTTAACATTATTATCGAGAAAAAAAAGAGAGAACTATTTAATTATTCTGCACCCAACTTGAAACTATTTTTATTTATTGTTTTATTACTATTTGAGTAATTATTTTGTCACATGGATTAATTTTTATATAAAATTTCTCACTAATAATTAAAATAATATATCTTATTATGGAAACTGTCTAGAAGCAAAGATTTCTAGTTTAAGCACAACCACAAAAACATTAATTTAGAATATATAACATAAAAATATCCAACATTTTCAAAAGGCCAAAAGTATACTTACATCGAAATAATTAGAGCCTAGCGGTGGGCGAGGCAGAGTAAGGGAAGGGTCCGGCATGGAAAATGGATGAATGGGAGTCACGTTGAGCAGATAAACCAGCCTTGTATAACCTTCTTGGACGACATCGGCAACTTGTGAAAACAATAACCGAATGTTACCATTCAGAATCTATAAACATTTGAACTTTATTAATTCTGGTTGCATATATCAGAATACAGCATGCTTTAGATAAATAGAGGAATTACAGAAGAATATTGATCTAACTTTTCAATTTATTTAACTTAATTTAAGAGAAAATGGTATATGAGACTAAAGATTATATGGTAACACATTCAACTAATATCTTTCACACTTCAAGGTAGGGTATACATTGAATGGATTCTTCAAGTCACTCTTTATAATATTTAAATTCAATTAATCCATTAATCAGAGTTGGGCAACTGTGAAAGTAATAGCTAATGTTGTCATGGATACGATATTTATTTATCAATGATTCATTCATGAATAAGGGTCGTAACCATGGCAATTTTAGCTATTAGTTTCAACTAAAGCTAATTTTTGCCCAACTCTGCCATTAATATATTTATATTTAATATTTAATAATAATAATAATAAAGGTTTAGAAAACCAGGAGGTATATCATTAATTGCTGTCGACATACATCCGTCCAGTGACATCTATCCAAACCCAAATCCACAAGATCAGTCTTGATACAATCCTCTCAAATTTCACTGAGTGAATGATTACAGACAGGCAGGTTTTATTATACAGAGAGATAGAGATAAAATGGGTTTCTATGGAAAATTGCGCAGAATGTTTTAAAATAAACATAGAACGATTCACAGTATCTTTGGTAATATTTGTCACATTTAGTTGTTGTTGTTTTTTTAGCATTAAATTACCTTGCAAAAGAATGGTTATAATATCCAAGTGGTATATATTTTTTAAGTTATTTGAAAAAACCATGTTTATTAAGTTGAATTTTATTTATTTTTTGGCACTATGGTTCAGCAAGCACCTCTTGTGACTCCTCTACTCTCTCCTATCCTGGGCAAGCATCCCTCATTTTCTATTTCCCATCTTCTTCAAGATTTCCTCCACCTTGTTCAGGAACCTCAAATGTGGTCTTCCTCTTGTTTAACTAGTTGCATGTATGTATGATGATAAGACAAACAAATGCAGTTGGGCAGCACAACCTTTTCAATAAAGTATTTCTTTCTCTATATACAGCATATTTTAGATAATTCAATAAATTAAGAATGATGACTCATCTCATTCATACTTAAAGATTAACCACTAAATTATGTGGCTTTTCACATGATACAAAAAAAAACTTTCTTTGATTTATAAGAACCGGAAAAGCAAATATAAAATGAGATAAGAGGGTTCTGGTTAAAAAAAAAATCCACTCTATATATACAAGTTATATAACATTAAATCCAAGATATCTATTCAGGCCATAGGCTCAATCTAAAAGGTTTTAGGTTTAAGATAGGGGATCCTTTAATTATATTAAAGTGGCAAAGAGCACCATCTACTGACATAAGAAGCTATAAGCATCGCTGCCATCTACGAGAACAAGGACAACTAGTCCTAATAGGGATAATCCCTTAAATTTTGAACCTGCAGAGTATACAAGGAACCACCTCACTAAGTTACAAGTCCTAGGGAGAGATGACCAACTAAGAAGGCGACGAGTGTGGCACAGGGGTCAACCAGCATGGAGGCCGGCACACCAATTAGCCATTGAACATCTCAAAACAACTAGCCCACCCAATAAGGCTTCTAATCGCTCACACCAAGTAAGAAAGCATCTTTGACCTTCTAATTAATACGAAGTGGTGACCCATCATTATCATCATCTCTTCTCAGCAATATAATTTCTCAACAATCTAAATTAACATTATGAGGTGTATATAGTTGACCGTAGATTACTGATTGGAGAAGGTGTCACATTTGTATGTATATAAATAATAATGTAATCAATCTACTACTGTCTTGTCCATAGTTAGTTATCAACTAATTTATATTTTCATTCCATTATTGTGTATATTTCCAAATTTTTAGTCTATTATTTATTTTATTTTATATATTTGTATTTATTTATGTTTATTATTATT
>NW_027112076.1:123758-126334 GCF_000696795.3 Halyomorpha halys | reverse complement strand
GAAACGTCGGCATAAATAAATATTTTTTGTTTATTTATGTTGTTTCTTTGCTGTCCGCACCCCCAACCATCTTCTCCAATCAATAAATTAACATTAAATTACTAACATTATTATATTAACTTTGGGTTGCCTCCCTCCCTACAACTTATTTCTATTTATCTTCCAATATATTACTTAATTTTGATTCATCATTTTATATCACAACTAAACTACAATTTCATGTAATTAATTTTAAAATGCTTTAAATAATTTTATTAGTTTATGATAATTATCCAGATGATTTATTTTCTATTGTCCATTACAGTACTATGAGATTCTTTCGAGTGTTACTAATAGTACTGTAGATCATTTTAAATTACTTGCGAGAACATTTCTATTCTAAAAAATATTCAAATCCTTGCCTGTAACTTGTGCAAACAGAGCTGAGGAGCGATGTCTGGATCGGTCATCAACAACACTGCCTTTCCGAGAGCGTTGCTCTCCGAAGCGAAGCTAACCAGCAGCGGGAGGCAACTATTGATGACTGCCAATATCAGGGGCCAATAATCGATATGTACAACCATTTTTGACTTGAGTAACAGAGTTAAAATAGTTTCTGCATCCCTTCTTATCTAAAAGCCAAAATGTATTAATAAAAACATCACCAATGATTCATTATAATAATAACCATTAAAAAAACAAAACAAAAATTTAAAGGAATAAATTTTTAAAAATTAGTATACCTTAAACATTTTGAATTATAACATTAAACAACTTTTACAGGGTCTTTTAGGGTTGAGTATCCTAACTGAAAATATGAATTGTTTAAAAAATATTTACACCTAAATTAATATATTATTAAAATTGAATCAGTGTTTTTTTTTTTTTTACTTTTATTTTTTCTGTAAAGACATAGGAAATATTTTCAATCCAATAAAGTTAAATTTTCCAAAACAAAAATGATTTCTAAATAATATTAACTAATTATTAAAAATTAAATTGTGTACCTCAGCCAGCTCATTGGTTACACCAAAGCAGATGACTTCATGAAGAACCCTGCAGTTGAGGATGAACGGTATCCGATCTAAAGGATTTCTGTTAGCCTGTTTGACCGAAGATGGTCCGAGAACCTTACTGACAGCCAAGGACAGTTGAGAATAAGTTATGGCAGAAACTGCAACTTCGGCATGAGATAGCAGCGACAGAATTATTTCTTCCGCCAGTTCTGTTTCACTGACTGCTAACTGCCTATCAATCATAGTCATACAATTTTTTAATTATACTGCAACCTTATTATTCTAGTTAAATTTTAATTTTGAGAGAAAATATTGAGTGTAATTTTCTTTTTCGGCTACTTAATGTTCAGGGAAAATTATCTATTAGCCATGTATAAATTATGGAAAATCATTTACCAAAAAAATATATTCTTTAAATGGCATAAAAAAAAAGAAAAAAAAAAAGAGTGAGAATTATTCATTTCTTCTACTACTAAGAGACATGTGAGCACTGGGTAGGAGGGCAGGCATTCTCTAATTTATTTTACGTTTCACTGTACATCTCTTTTTTATTTTTTAATTTATTGTTCATTCATTTTTGCCCCATTTAAGTATTTTTATCTTTTTTAGCCCCGATGAAGCACTGCAACATGGGGCAAAACTCTTTACTCATGGGCGAATCAATCATATTAAATATTTTTATGACTATTTGAATTTTTTTCTTTGACCGCACCCGGACCGAAAGAAAAATAGAAAAAAATTGTGTAATATTTTCTGCTGCATGTAGTAAAGTCGTATTATTTAATTTTGAAATATATTTTATTATTTATTATTATAGTATTTTTTAAAGATTTATATAGATGCTTGAATGCTAAAGATTAACCATGTATTGTACTTGAACGAACAAATGAAAGATGATCGGTTAAGGAAAGTTTAATTTATTGAACACACACAACCGCCACAATAAAATATAAAAAATGAATTTATTGTTTATTATTAAAAAGTATAAAATCATAAATAAAATAAAAACACTTACTTCTCCAATATTATCTCGAAAAATAATTTGACAAGAGGGTATTCTTTATGTATATCGAGGGAGAGAATTCCCATCTTGAACTGAGATAATGCCTCATAAACGGATAGTTCATGAAAACACCTCATGAATTTAACGGCCGCTCTGACAGAACCAATAATTTCTTCAACAGTGCTATAATCGTCATCTTCTTGGTACTGAAACATGAACTTGTATGAATAAAAAATTACATATGTCATACTTTTTTTTTTTCTCTTGTGAGTTTTGAGTATTTGAAGCTTAGTAGGTATTAGTTTAAACAATTTTATATCAGTTATTTTTCTGATCCAACGCATTCTGAAGGTGTCACTAGCCAAAAACTGCAAAACATTTTTCAGTTTTTGACAACTTGTACCCAAACATTGCAAAGAGTTGACCAAAAAATATGTTTGGCACAACAGGCATTTGAGTACACAAATTACAATGATAGATTTTTATAGGAAATTGAATGTTTAAAGAATTTGAAAGATGGTCAGGGTTGCGTTTTTATAATAATAATAATATAATAATAATAAAAATATAAAATTTTA
>NW_027112076.1:121339-123288 GCF_000696795.3 Halyomorpha halys | reverse complement strand
CCGACGTTTGATTAGGTGCTCAACTTTTCAGCGAGCAGCCCTGAAGAAGGCTAGAAACTCTAGCCGAAACGTCGGCACATTAAAATAAGTTAGTCATACTTATTTGTGTTTCATTGACCGCACCCCCAACCATCTTCTCCTCATTACTTTTTTATGTATAATTATTATTTTTTCATGACTATTTAATCTCAATTTTTTTTTTTTTCCTTCCCCATATTGTTTTTGTTTTATGTACATCTCCTGTATTTTTTAACTGTATATTTTTATATAAAAAATTTTTACTCTTGCCATTGTTACTTATTTTTATTCTTATCATTGTATCTTATCTTTGTATTTTTATTCTTATCATTGTATCTTATCTTTGTATTTTTATTCTTATCATTGTATCTTATCTTTGTATTTTTATTCTTATCATTATATCATTTTGTATCTTTTTAGCCCAGATGAAGCCCTACAAAGTGGGGCAAAACGTCAGAAAATAAATAGTTGTAAACTATTTTTGTTTCTCCTTTGACCACAACCCTGACCATCTTCCTATACATCAATTTTTACGGTCAACTATATATACACATGAAGAATTTTTTCTTTACACTTTTCTTTTTCTTGAATTTTTTTTTCTTTTTCTTTCTTTTGTTTGGCCACAAGTAATGTAAAAAAAATACAGTTTTAGATTTATTTTTTATTAATATAGATCCTTGAGAATGACCTGAGAGGTCGAAACGTCGGATGTTAAAAAGAAATAAAGTTGAGAGAAAAGAGATCAAAATTGTTTTTAAAAAGAAAATACAGTTTATTTTGTTTATGACCAACCAAGCTTCATTTTGAAATTCAGAAAACTCTGGTATGGGTGATGTCAATTGAGTCTTGAACACCCTATATATCAAACTTCTCATTGGTATTTAATCCACTCCTTTATGACTCTTTTTTTCCCTCAGGATCAACAAAGACCAAGTCCATCAACCAGTCCAAGCCGCATCTGATCTATTCACTGCTACAAAATTTCAGTCAGTTAGAGATTAGACTGGCTGACGGGATTGATCTAAGACAGAACTAGGCAAAAAACTAGTTATAAATAAAACTAATTCATTTTACCCAAAAACAATGTATATCATTGTTATAATGGTCAGGAATCTAAAACATTTCTTAGCCTCGAACTCAAAAAGTTATTTTGTGAATAAATGAATATTATATTGGCTGACAAAGATGTTATTTAAAGTCATTAAATTAAGTGATCTTTTTCAAAAAGAAAGGTATTGATGTTAGTACATAAAACTTTCTAATCACATACCATGAAAGATGACACATAAGCCCTGAAGACAGCATGAACTCTAGGATACATAAGTAGAAGATTATGGTCGAATAGTTCTTGGACAAGGACCAATTGCAGATTTCTGTTAACGATGGTAGACGCAGCCTCTATCGGTACTAATTTGGATAACACTTCTGAGGCCCAAGTTTGAACCTCGACTCGTCCAACAGTTTCGCTCAATCTGTTAATCGTTAAATTTTTGTTAAAAATAAGAACATATTCTAAGATATTATTAAACAAACCATTCCCATTCAATTACAACATTAAATAAACCCATATATTAAATTATATTTTCAACATAATTTTGTACCATGAAGATTCCTTTATTAAAAGAAAGATCATATGAAATCAATAGAAAGCTTTTTTTGAGGTGAACCATTTGTTCAACAAAGTAAACAGAGCGTATTACTTTCTAACACTCTTATGAGGACACGATATTGCCTTACTCCAAATACTGAGGTACATTTCTATGGTGGTATGTACGTTATGTAATGTATAATGCAGTATAATATGGTACTATTAAAAAGATTTCTAAATCGTTTCAGGCAAATATGATGATCCCATAAAATTCATAAGATTTTTTTTTTAATAAAAAAATCATTAGAATCCAAATTGTAACTAATTTACTCTTCTTTAATTA
>NW_027112076.1:120385-120707 GCF_000696795.3 Halyomorpha halys | reverse complement strand
TATTTTTTATTAAAAGCGTTAACCCTGATGCCTCAGTAATGACTAATTAGATATTAATGTTTTGACCTGGGCAGAATAGCTTGAATGAAGTTTTTAGAGTGGTTTAAATTAAATTAAATATTAAATAGATATGAAAATTTTATTTTAAATTATTAGCTGAGTTATCTTAGGGTGAGTTCTCTATACAATCAGAACATAATTACTCTTAAATTAATTAATGGCTACTTTAACAATTCTGTTTACTCCTATGTTGAGCAAACTAATCAATTATGAAATGAAAAAATAACTTTATTCTGGGACATATGTCCCCTAAGAATAATTA
>NW_027112076.1:114738-119830 GCF_000696795.3 Halyomorpha halys | reverse complement strand
GGAGCTGACGAGTGTTCTGAGGAATGGAATTACGAAATTTTAGGAATTTTTTGAGTACAGTTATGGATTTGGGAAATATGGTTATTCCAGAAGAGGTGTTGATCAAAGGTGACACCAAGGTTTTTTATTGTAGGATAGAAGTGAATCGGTTGGTTAAGGAATAGTAGAGGACAATAAGGGAGGGTATGAATTATATGATCTTCTTTGGTGACTGTTGATTATTCATGTCCTCTTACAAAAAATATCCCTATTACATTGAACCATCATTTTTTATTTGTTATGATTTCCGTTTTGATACAAAAATTAGATAAAAGAGAAAAAATTTATTGATTTCCTTTGTTAATTTTTACGTAATTTTCACATATTTTGAGGCTCAACTTAGTTCACTTTTATATCATGTTATCTTATTCTCTTACTCTGTTACACAATTTTTGTTGTCGGTATCTTTTTTGCCCTGCAAAGTAGGATGAAACGTTGAAACACTTAGCTCATGATAAACATTTAATTTACTATTCGAGTTATTTTGACTGCATCCAGACCATCCTCTTTTAATTAACCCTTATCAGTCGTAAGCCACCTCTTACTTGACAACCGTACTTTGTTGCTGCGGTCATAGATCACGTGGGAGGACATAATGTAGAACATATTGAAACTCGCTCCTTGTGAAATGCAGGAACTATTGCCTTATTAGCAATGTTGCCAATGAGGGTATTTTTACCCTGTTTATATTTTAAACTGTTCTATCAATAAATGCCTGCCCATCACTGTAACTATCGAATAGTTACACCACGGGAGAGACTAACATTTTATTTTTTATAACATAATAGACTCTTAATCTCAGGGCATGTTTTTCTAAGCAATCAGAACAGATACTTACTAACTATTGAATAGTTACACCACAGTATTGACTAACATTTTTGAATTTTATTTTATTTTTTATAATATAATAGCCCCTTAATCTCAGGGCATGTTTTTCTAGGCAATTAAAACAATCACTATTGAATAGTTACACCACAGTACTAACATTTTTGCAGCAATAATAGAAAGTGTATGATAGTTCACTATCAAGGCATATACAGTGTAATATTAAAAAATTATTTAATGTAAGTAATAGGAAAATTGATAGTTTTTACTTATTCTCAAATCTTAGGTTCAAATGAAAAGCTTTATTATTGAACAGATAGGAGAATTTCATTTTATTTTTTATAACATAATAGACTCTTAATCTCAGAGCGTGTTTTTCTAGGCAAACAGAACAGATACTTAGCTTTAATAACACTTTTACAAATATACTTAAAATTCTATGTTGTACAAACTAACCAATTTATACTCTTCTATGATGAATGATTTTTGACATCTTCTATTTCAACAAACAAACACTGACTAAAAAAAGCATTGGTTCTCTCACTCTTTTTATCACACTTCATCCACCAGCTATCCTAACAAAACAGTATCTTATTTTTCTTGGGTTAATCTTTGAAGTCTTCTTTTCTGGATGTCTACAACTGAGAGTAGATAAAGGATGATCCGGACCTTCTGCATCCAGGAACTGTCACTAAACACAGGAGCTCTCCTGCCTAAACACCAAGAGGTCTCCAAACAAAACTTTGTTCCTTCCCCTTCTATAAGTGTTCGTTCACAACATCAATTGTAGCACTACGGTTTTGAATTTTTGGTTGTGATTTTCCTTATGAATATTTTTCTTCAATACTTATTCTTGATTTCTATTTTTTCTTAAATTTACTGTAACTACAATTATGATGGGAAGTTAAATTAAGTTTAAAAATATTTGAATCTACTCAAAATGGCCACAATTCAACGGACTTCGGGAGGACACACGCAGATATCTTCTTTATTTTGAATAACGTATTTTTACTTCATATCAGACTGGTGAAAATTGGTTAGCTTGCTTTTTGGTTCAATAACATAAATAAAAAATAATGAAACAATATTTAACATTGATACATAAAAATCAAAACATATTAAAAATCATTTAAATAAAAAATAACTATTTACTCAAAAAGAGGATATTATAACAGTGATAGCTTCACTGATATTACTTGATCAATCAACTGTCATACCAGAGCTAGTGCAATAGTACAATCATGATTGTAACAATCATACAGTTGCAGTTATAACAAATCTCCAAGAGTGGGTAAATTGGTGAATATTTATCAGATAAAACAGGTATTTCTTAGTTGGGAGAGATGGCAGCACTGCTTCTTAGTAGAGTACACACAACAGAACAATTAACATCTCCAGTTATATATTTCTCCAGTTTCTGAATAAATAATTATTTGAATCTAATATATGAGTAAAATAAATTTCTAACAAAAATATTATTTATTAATAATCTTAATTTACTATAACCTTTATAAAGGTTACAAGCATGGTTGTGATAAAAGTTTATTAATAGTGTCTGCAGATAAATAAATTTGACTGTGTTTTAATGGATAATTGACTAATTAGATATTAATGTTTTGACCTGGGCAGAATAGCTTGAATGAAGTTTTTAGAGTGGTTTAAATTAAATGTTTTCAAAGTGGTATTGAGTAGATTGTCCCTGAAGATGGCCGGATTGGCCGAAACGTTGGACGTATAAAAGAAATAAAAAGTTTTGAGACTATAATGGATAGTGTTTGAATTATTTATTAAAAAATATTATTCTTACAATACAGACATTTTTATGTATATTTATCAGAACCAGATACAATCCAGTAAGAATTAAGTATAAAAAAACTAGACACTTGCTAAGGTTAAAGATTACTTTTATTACAATAATCCGTTTTTTATTTACTCAGTTCGGTTGAGATTGACCAGACTGTATAATTTAGGTGCAGTAAGAGCTATATACGCTGGTTCATTACATTGAGGGTACTATAATTGAAACATATTATATAATATTGAACCCTTACCTGTAAAGTAAGAGATCAGTAAGAGTGCCTGAAGTTACACTGTAGGATCGAAGAGTGATTTTGGAAGGAATAAGGTAGGAAATTGAAAGGCAATGCTGAAAGCAATTTCAACGGCTGGAGACATGAGAGAGTAAGTGTTTTTAGAGCGAGCATTCAGAAGCAAGAGAGCATTCTTTGAAGCCCGGTGGGTAAAGTTGAACTTTAGATAAGCAAGAGAAGGGGGAAAGGAGCAAAAATGGCACTAACAAGATAAAATTTGATTTAAAAACCAAACACTTTTTAATACAAACTACTATTAAAAATATGCAAGAGAACAATAAATATATATTGGTTATTAACTTTTTGGATATATTTAACCACATCCTCTTTATTACTAAATTTTGTTCATAAATTTAAGAGTGAAATAATCTTGAAAACAGAAGACTGAATCTGAAAGTTTGGTGTAGAACAAAGTTATTAATAAAGAGAATATGAAGTATAATCAACTATATAAATCCAGAAAATTCGTAGTGAATTAAAACAAGAATAGAAGTATCGATAAAAAATACATAATTCTTACCGAGCAGCTTTTAACCTGACTGTTAAAGATGCTAGATGATTAGAAATGCTTGCCTTCAGACCTAGGCCACTTGTGGAAGCCCAAAATCTAGTGATGTCATTCATGCATAGCTGAAGAAGCTTCAGAATTCCAGGCACAGCATTGCTCAACTTCTCCAAACAGATACCACAAAATTCTCCAACTCCCTTAAAATAAAACCATCTGACTTTAGCAACATTATATACGTGCCTTTATATAGATTTCAACACAGTGTGTCAGAATGACAGTAAAACCGAAGATTGGTGTTTAAATTGGCAATACTGATGGATATTGAAATCCAATTATTCGAAACTTCAACAAGTTGAAGTACTAAAAAAGTGGAGGGGTTAAAAAAAAAAGTTACTTTTATTGAGAAAACTTAAATTACTTGTTTTCAAATAAAAGTGCACATGTCTAAAGTTTAACAGTTTTGATATCGAGTAATCTAATTCCTATGAAACTCTCCATAATATATTTTGTTGGAATTAGAAATACCTAATATTTATTAAATAAATCATTTGATTCTGTAAAACTAATTCAAGTAATAGTAGAAATAGCTATAATCAAAATTTTGTTGGTGAACTCATTTATTTATTTTTATTTTTTTTTTTTTTAACATTTTTTATATAAATCCATACAGAGTATTTTTTATTAAAAGCGTTAACCCTGATGCCTCAGTGAGTGATACAGATGATGAAATTCAACCCATTCATCAACATTTGTATGACTCAAGAGGAGAATGGGTTCACATTTAAAACTGATGAGGAAGAAAAAAGTGAAAGACAAGTTCAGGAACCAACGACATTAAAGAATAAAGAAGTAATCAATTGCTGTCTGATGTGGGCAACAGAGAAAGATATACTGTCGCAGCAAGTCGTTCTCTTACAACGTCTGAGTGAAGAAGCAGTGAAGAATTTTCTACAGAAGTCTCAGTAAAAAAAAAATTTACAACAAAAAACAAAAAAAAAAAAATGCAAGTAAAAAAAAAATATGCAAGTACGTCAATAAAAATTATAATTATCTTTACCAACTGTTGCCGAGGACTCTCAATGTCTTGAATATTCAGGTTTTTCCATTCATATAAAGCAAGAGTTTCTTCTGAAACATCCCTAGAAGGTGCATATTGCTGGAAAATAATAAATAAAGTTTATTAATTTAATTTTTATTAAAAATATAATTCAAATCAATAAAAACTTATAAATTCATTCTTAGGTCCAAATATTTATTTAATCAACCACTAAAAAACATAATATTTTTTACAAGGCCATAATAGGCAAGTTTATTTCACAAGAGTCTTAGAGACCCCTGTTTGTTCAAGTATCGGTTCAATGGAAAATCAAAAACTTTAAAATGAGGTGAAGATGGTCGAGGATGCGGCCATCAAAGAAACGCATATAAACAAAACTTATTTATTTTGTGTTGACGTTTCGTTCTGAATTTCTGGCTTTCATTAGGGCTGAAAAAAACACAAAACAAGGTAACAACCAGAAAGAGTTCAGAGACACAATAAAATAAATAAATTTAAATTTTATCCATTATAGTCTCATAACATTTTATTGTAAGATTTATCTTTGGGTTCCCTAGGCGCTCTCAAGTCTCC
>NW_027112076.1:102179-114308 GCF_000696795.3 Halyomorpha halys | reverse complement strand
TAGGGGACATATGTCCCAGAATAAAGTTATTTTTCATTCATTCATTCATAACATTTTATTCTCTTTAGAAGTCTAACGTTTCGGCCAATTCAGCCATCCTCAGGGACAATCTATTACAAAATAGCTTTTATTACATCTTTGATCCTCAACAATTCAAAATAATTAACAATATTATTTATAATTTATCTAACCCTAATGAAATTTTAGAACTAAATAATTTAAAAACACAACTTTATTAAGGCTTGACCTGAGTGGAGGGAAGGTTACAAGCATTGTTGTGATTTAATTTTAACAAATAAGTGACTGTGATAAAGAATTTTAATTTTTGTTTTAATATGAAAATTGACTAATTAGGTAATCAGACATAATGTAGGATATGCTTAGTAACAAAATATATATGTTTACCTAATGTTTTAATGTTTCATAGAGAAATTGATGAATTAACCTGGGCAGAATAGCCTGCATGAAGTTGTGTTTTTAAATTATTTAGTTCTAAAATTGTTGAGGATCATATATGTAATAAACGCTGTTTTGTAATAGATTGTCCCTGATGATGGCCGAATTGGCCAAAACGTCGGACTTGTAAAGAGAATAAAATGTTTTGAGACTATAATGGATAAGATTTAAATTTATTTATTTAAACAACACTAACCAATCTCAAGATTATAAATAAAATAATAATAATAAACAAACATGGTAATATGGTGTATAACAAGTTTATAAATACTAACAGAAGATAAAATATAATATTATAGAGGTAAGAATATTATAAAATAAATGATAAAAAGATTAAAAAATAAACAGTGTTGAAGTAAATAACAAAATAAATATAATGTAAGGTGTGGAAGAAAATGTAATGATGAGTAATGGAATTAACATAATAAAATATGTAAGTAATGTTAAAAATAATGAAACAATTTAAATCAACAAAATGAAATATAATAAAGAAAATGACAATATATGTTACAGTGAATAAAGGATGCACAGTACTATAGACGAGTCAAAACAATAAGCTAAAATAAATATAGAATGTCCAGAAAAGTGAATAAGAAGGGATAAGAGAGAAGAGATATAGAGATTGGGGGGGGGGAAGAAGAAATATTAAACAAGACAGAAAGACATACTTGCTTAGGCAGAGATTCCATCTAAAGCGAGTAGGTACTACTTGTTCGGTAAAAAGCAGGCATAAACATAGATTAAACAAAACGGAAATTGCATAACTAACTGTGTAAGACTGTTTAGATAAAATAAATAAAGAAGAAGGAAAGAAATTAAAGTTTTATAGTGTACAATTACAAAATAACTAATGAGAAATAAATAAATATGAGAACGAAAGGTTAGAAAACTGTAGAAATATATAATAGAGCTAAATAAATGAGTGATGAAGATGAGAAAATAAAAATAAAAATAAAATAACAAAGGACGAAATAATTATACTTAATTTATTGTTATATATATTTTTAAGTTTGTTTATTATTATTTTCTTGCATTATTTTGTTTTTCAGCCCCGATGAAGGCCATCTTCTCCTCATATCAATCTATGGTTAACTATTAACACAACTTTAAAACATGCATGAAGTCAGAGCTGAGCTTACATAATGCTGAGCTGACGGATCCGCATAGAATTTGAACTGCCTATGCAACGAGTTGGTGAACTCCTGAAAGCATTTGATGATTGAGGGGGTCTCTCCATTAGTTTGAGTGTAAAGCTCAAACAGAGCCTGTAAAAAAGTACAATTATCCAATCAGAAAAATCCATATTATATAGATACTTAAATATTGCAAGATTAGCTACAAGATTTCTATAATTAGATTCTTTCAGAATTATTAAGCAATCAATATAAATAATTAAAAATGAATCATTAGCATAAAATAAAGAAAATAATCATGCTCTTGGATTCATAAAGGTTATTCTCCCAGAACGTAACATTTTCAATGCTAAAATTTCACTAAGTAAAATGTTGCTGATTCGGCAGTTTTTTCACCAAAATTATTTCTTATGTGTACACTTACTCTTAGTCATAAAATTTCATTCAAAGAAGTTATTCATTTTTTTAAGGAATGGCTCCAAAACCATTCCTACTACTCATGTGTGATAAGCCTTAGCTTCGCTAAAAGTGTCATAAAGGCAGCTTATGGCTAAAAAGCCAAAAGGCACTGGCTTAATAAAAGACAGCAACAATCTAATCTGTTCCTAGATGAACCCCGTAAAGGCCGAAGCGAGGAACTGCTTTGGCTGAACAGGTCTCAGGATAATTAAAGGGATCTACAGAGGTCACTGTAGACTAAATAAACATATGTTTAATCTCAAGCTTACAGAGTCACCCTTGTGCAGATTCTGCAATATTGAGGATGAGACGGCATACCACATTATATGTAGGTGAGACCGATTTGAGGTTCATACTGTTTGTGGAGGATCCCAAGCGGTGTGAGCACATCAATCACTCAAGCTTGCTAAGATTCTTAGAATCTTCAAACTTTAAGCTTTTGCTTTAATAAGCTCACAATAATGTTGGGGTGTTAATCGCAACAATAGGCTTTATTGACTAAAGTGCTTTATGCTACAATAAAAAAAAAATTATTTTTTAAAATTTGTTTTATGGCTCAAGTCCTCTACAGAGGGCCTTTACAACCCTAGAGTGGAAATGACAAGATTCATTTTTCAGGGCTGTCGTAAGATAAATATTAACTGACCCAACTGGGATTTGAACCCACAACCTTCTGAAACAAGGGCTCTGGGATTCTTGTCCCAGGCTGCTCGATCCTTATTATTTGAACAATAAATTAATGACAGAATGGAATGTCATCATTTTCTTGAAAAACAGTTTTATTTTTAGAACAATCTATTTTCCTTTCTCTCAAATCCGTTAAAATTATACCGGTATTGAAACAATCCAAAACCGAAAAAGATAATTATTCTAAGCCTTCTTGCTCTCCCAAGTCTAGCACGTTTTGATGATACAATGGAGAGTATGAGAATCATTATCATTAATAGACAATAGATAAATTCAAAATATGAAAAGATTTAGTAGTTAAAGGAAAAGATTAATATTTTGATGTTTTTAAGGTTTTAATAACAACAGTTAAATTTTAATTTCATTCACTTGTGTATGAAATATATAGTTAAAATGAGTATTGACATCTTAAATAATAAAGAAATTGCTATTTTGAAAGTAAAAAGATTAATTTTATCTCAAATGAAAGTTACGGGATATGCATATCAGATTTTTATTACATATCGTAGAGTAAAGATAACTGACCAATAAATACTTACATTAAGAATTGTGGTATCATGGAGGAAAACTTGAGGTGGGAAGTCATGAAGGAGAACTGTCGAAAAGAAATTGGCAGCCTGGATAGATTGTGAAGTATCGTTGAGTAGATTACCGACTGAAGCTAGCACACGCTTATCTGACTCATCAAGTAGAGGAACACACCAAAATATTTCTTGATAATCCCAAAAACTAGCTGATGAATTCCTGTTTTGTTTATTCAATCAATATTAAAAAAAAAAGCCATTATAAAAATTTTACAGCTATGTTTTTAGAAAATTACCTTGTTGATGAGGAGGAATACAATGAAACTACTGAAGAAGGAGTTGTTTCTTCTTTTCCTGTCAAAGAACTACAAGAATACCATTTTGTTATGAGAGTAATAATATTTATTAATTCCAAAGAGATTTTTTATACACAATAGGATTAAAAAACAAAAATTAGAACAAAGCATTCTATTTTTGTCAAGTTTATTCCACAGTGGGACAGGTGGGTCTGAAGATTACCCTTAGAGATATTCATTTGTCATATACTTTGGTATTCTGAAATAAGTTAATTCTCTTATGTTTTATTTATTTTTTTACGTTATAAAAAGAATTTCCATATAAATAAATGTATAAGTACAATAATCAAAGCGTTATATTGAATGTATAATATGATACAAAAAGTAGACAAATAATATTAATAAGAGTCAGACAGATCCACCATCCTGTTGTGTGTTAATACTACTCACTTAAAAGAACCAAAACTTTCAGTGACTTCTTTACTGTCGATTGAAGCATCGTTCATTTCCTTGACACATCTTTTAATTTCAATTAGTTCATTTCTGAACTCATTTCCAACACAATCTGTAAGTTCCTTAAGTCCAGGATCAGCAACCTCAAGACAAAATGCACCATCCTTGTCCTAATGAAGATGAAAATAAATTTCATAAATATGCATAATACAGATGGAATAGGGTGAAATTTATAGTATCACACATACGATACTGATGGGAATGAAAAAGAATAAGTTAAATCATTAGACCCATTGATATCTATAAAAAACATTCCCAGCTATGGAAGAGTTAAAAAAACCATCAGATTTATTCGGTATACATGGTATTTGGTATACATACATAATACACACAGAAAACTTCACAAGATACCTTATTTTCAATATATAAAATATATACAATAAAATATATACACAATAAAATAAGATACTTATGTATTAAACCTGCAGAATTCTATGTTTTGGTGGAGTTAATACCTAATCATTACTATATATTTTACTGCTTTGATTGGTTCTCAGCTATAACTTTTAGCTTGCTATGCTCACTCCACAGGTATGAAAAAACTCCCAAAGAATACTTCTTACAGAGAGCTGGGCCTGAATTTGCATGTAAATGACTCAGTTTAAGTTATAACCCAAGATAGGAGAAATAGTTTGGCAGGTCTAATAAGTGCTTAAGATAATCAATAGCTATTATGTGATACCTATAGTCTAAATAATAGAAACTAAAACAAATCAATTCTGTGATAACTTAATTAAAAAAATTACCTTTACAAGGGCAAGAATCAAATTTAATACATCTTCTTTGCAAGGCACAGTGGGAAATTTAAACCAATTGATCAGATTAACAAATATATCTTTAGTTTTAACTAAATCCTTCACACTAATGATTCCCAAATCGAGTTTTGAAAGTAAAGTAGTTAAAGCTCCAACTCTTATATCTTCAAGTTCATGGCCTGTGAGAAATTAATACAGAATTGACATAACATACAGATGAAAGGATATACAAATTAAGAAACAATATAGATGAACCAGAAAACTTCTAGAATACATTAATTATTAAACAGCAATATTTCAAGTATTATCCATTACATAGAAGTCCTCTTAAATATCCTCCTTATAAAATAATAGTAAATATTGGTTTCCAAAAAGATAAAGTTCAATAACTCAATTCATGTTCATCAGTATAATCAATCAACTTAAATCTTATAAGTATAATTTATAATAAGTAGTATAATTCTTTTATTAATTGATATCAACAAACATAACTGTCAACCATACCTAATTTACTAATAGGTAATGAAACATCATCCATAACTGAAATTTATAGGCATAATATTTTAGAAAATTAACGTCATGCGAAATCCAACTAATCATTTATTGTAAAACAAAAAACTTCTTTATAAATCGACATTTTGATATTATTATTCTAACCCTTATATAAAAATTCAAAACAACGAAATGTCAAATGACCCGGGAAAAAGGTGTTTGCAAATGCCAGAATTTTGATCAAAGTCGTCACTACACTAACAACCATAGATTTAAAATTATGAAAATATTTACAGACTCTTATCTATCAGAAAATATTTTTAATTATCTATTATTTCAGTAATAACCATATTTGTACTGAAAATTAAATTTTTTAGATTAGTTCCTAGCGAACGACCTTACTATCACCTCACTAGCGGTTTCTAGCGCCTTTTGCGTTAACTAACCTAAATTATCGCGCCTCTTTTTGAATTAGGTTCTGTCTTCTGTTCTAGTGATAATACAGATTAATAATAATTAATTATTAATGAGATATACAGGCTTTTAGTCATTATAAATTTAAAGGTTTCTTTTATATTATAAGATTGAAGGAATTTTTAACTTTATTTAAAGTTCTAATCAGACGTTTATGTTTCAGCTTCTAGAGTCTAATTACTTTTTGTATTACAGAGGTAATTGTAAGCACTGTTTCTGCGCAGTTATAATTAAATATTCATGATTGTAATAAATTAATACTATCCATTGTAATAAGTTAGTGATCTGCATGATTAGAAGTCAGCTAATGAGGGAAAGTTTTAACTGAAAGGTCGAGATTCGTCTGGAGAAAGCTAGGGAATAGATTCCCCAGATATAGGGATTCCAGTTAAGGATGAGAAACTGTACCATTGCGAAAAATCATAGTGAGACATAAATAACATTTTCGGTCATATATTGTAGCTATAACAAATTTTCTGCTAAATATGTACTTCAACTTTATCTCTGTTAGATTGGAGAATGGTAAATATTTTCTTTGTTAGCACAAATTTATGTATTTTTTAAAAATAACTACAGCGAATCGTAAATGAACCAAGCGTGAATAAAATATATGAAACTGAGTTAAAAAAAAAAAAAAAAAGTTTGCTAATTTATATTTCTATAAAGCTTTACTTTAGGAATAAATGGCTATAAACCCAAAATATAGGGTACCTTTTTGAAAAATCTTTCATACGATGGTGAGAGATCGTAAAAGAAAAACTCTGGATTGTTTAAATCGTCTATAATTCTCATGAATTCCTGTGTTATTCAGGGTTCTGAATTCAATGAAATTCATTTTTTTTTTTTTTTTAAATATTGATAATGTTTACGAATATAAAAGTATAAATCTTAATATTACCATCATTAAAATAATGTTGTTCTCTTATTAAAATGTTGTCAACTTATTTTAGTTAGACTATTCAAGAAGTCCTCTGACTTCATATGTCTCAATACCTTCCGCCTTCCTTCTACTCCAATACCATTTCATCCTCCTATACTGTTCCTCCCTTGAGTCCATTTTCTTCCTCGCCTCTCCTTCTTTCATACAAGAACCCCAACCTCTTTTAGTTCATTCCCAAAATGCTCTCTATCCAAGCAGTCTTCATCCGTTATTTTTAGTTTGCTCCTCTTGCGTTATTCTGGGTCTGTGCATCCTCCACAGAATTTTCCTCTCAATCTTTAGGACCCCATCCAGGCTCGGAAGACCGACTGTTTCTATAACATACAGTATCACTTACCTTACTTCTATACTTTAGAGTCTTATTTTTGCATTGAATGACAAATTTTTCTTGTTGTAGACGTTTCTGGTGGTGAAGTCCAGTCTTTCCATTTTGGCTAATCTTTCTTCTATGAATGCTCTATCCGAACCGTTGCCACAGATTATCTCTCCTTAGTATTTAAATTTTTTTGTTACTTTCACCTGCCCATAATCTGTGTTCAAGACCTTGCTAGAGCTGGCATCCATCGTCATAATTTTCGTCTTTTTATACGAGATCTGTAGCCTGTAGTCTTCATAGAAAGCTGTATATTTGGGCCGCCAGTAGCTCAGTGGTTAAGACATAGTCCTATCAATTTGATTGATGTCTATTGGCGGTGCTGGTTCGAATCCGGCCTGGGGTGTTGACTTTTTTTCATTGATGGCGGTCCATGATTAGGCAGTATAGGACTCCAACGGGAGTCTTGGCCGAAAAAAAATTCTCGGCTATTTCTTTCAGGGAGTTTACCTGTTTTATAGGTCCCTCCTATTTGTTCCTATTACTGCACCTGCCTCGTTCTTATGCCAGAAAATTCTCATGATTTTCTTAAGCGCTACATTAATTAAACAGTATAAAGGCCATCGCCCTGCCTCAGCCCCGTGTTTGTTTGGAATGGTTTATTTATTAGTCCCTGGAATTTTATTTTTGAATTGGTATTTGTCAGAGTCAGTTTTATCAGGCTTATTGCTTTTTGCCTCAGAATTTCGAGTAATATTTTCCTGTCAATTGAATCATAGGCCTTTTTGAAGTCTATAAAGGAGAGGTAGTGATTTTTCAGGGGTAATATCTTATGATCAATTTGAGGCTAACTATTTGCTCCTGGCAATAATATAAAAATAAATTATAATCGTGAGGTGTAGATAGTTGACCGTAGATTAATTATTGGAGAAGTTTGTCGGGGGGGGGGGTGCGTTCAGCAAAGAACAACATAAATTAACAAAACCATATTTATTAATTGGAGAAGTTTGTTGGGGGGTGCGGTCAGCAAAGAACAACATAAATAAATATGGTTTCGTTTATTTATGTTGTTCTTTGCTGACCGGACCCCCCGACAAACTTCTCCAATCATTAATCTACGGTCAACTATCTACACCTCATTAAAAAACCCATATTTATTTATTTTATGCCGACGTTTCAACCTGAGTTTCAGGTCTTCATCAGGGCCATAGAAAAAAAGAGATAACAACAACATTTAGAGAAATATAAAATTGAAAAGGAATAGTATACAAACAAATTTGGAATTATACAAAATATTGAATTGAATCATAAATGATGAAAAATTTATAACTGATAAGTTATATGTTTTTCCATTCGCTCTGTATTCAATACTAGAGCGTTCATGTATGTTATGATTTGAAAACTATTAAAGAAAGTAGAAAGACGAGATAATTCGAGTAAAAGTGCAGCGAGGGGAAGCAGTCGGTCGGATTCGGTCTAATTGCTCGTGTGAACTCGGTTCCTTGCTCCGATTTCTATTCAAGACGCCATTTTTCGTCGATTCAACTGGTGATGTGCTGTTTTTGAGGGATTCTCTGGTTTGTTGGAATCTATTCCAATGAGTCGGGGAAGAACCAGCGACACCCTTCCTCGACCTGGTCGAGTCAACCAAGGTATAAATCATATCGAATCTTATTTAATGTTTTTCATTAATAACATGCTTGTTTTCCCCCCAACGCAAGAGAAAATTATCGCGTTGTATTCGTTAGCTCTTCTAGCTCCATTACCATTTAACTTACTTCTGTTATTTCTTTTTATTAGTTAATATAAATTAATTCCTAAATGAAATTTGATGAATCATGCAAGCCTTAACGCATTGGTTCAGTTAATTGATGGGAAGCATTTTTTTTTTTTTAATTATTTCTTTGTTCTTCAAGGTCATTTTCCATGGTGTGTTTGTGTTAATTTCATCCATAGTATCAGTTTTCTATTATACTGAATTCAATTGAATATTGAATACTTTTAATTTAATCCAATGGTATATTTTAATTGTAATGTTCAAGCATTTTATATTTCTATTGTTCTAAAAGTTTTATGAATATACCGTTAGTATTATTATTGGACTTAACTCAAATGCTTGCAATTGATCTTATTATAATTTAAATTTAGTAAATGTTTAAAAATTTAACTTTTTAGTCTGATGTATACTATTTTTAATTTGATATCTTATTAGTGAGAGAGATAATTGTCTCATTATTCTAGCCATTTTGATCTATTAATCCTTTTTAAATTGCTAGTTATTCAGAATACCATTATTTAAAACTAGGTCGCCTGATGTGCTTGCATTTAATATAAATTTCTGAAAATACCATGATATCTGTTCTTATTTAATCAATTTTCATTTAAAATTTTTGTATCTTGTACTAGCATTGTTTAACTGAACAACATTGCATAAAATTTCTTGTCTGTATAATATTAATTGAAAAAACAATAAGGAAATATGTTTCTTGTATCTGTTCTTAATTTAATAATCTCTGAAAGAATTGTTAAGTTGTTTTTAATACTGAATTGAGGTTCCTTTTTAAATTTAAATATACTTGTTTTTAATTTTTTTTTTTTTATTTACAACTCATGCAGGCTTACCCCCGCCCATCTTTTATTGGTGACTCATGATATTGTAGTTTTTTCATAACCTAGGTGGTTAGTAAAACATTTTTGTATATTATGGTTAGAGACATATAATTTGGTCTTAATTAAATCACAATAGACCATGTATAATTTTGTCTCGCACATATAATTACTGTTGTTTTTTTTATAGTTTGTAAGGAATGGCTGGTGCTAGAAGATGGTGCTCTTGCTTACCAGTTACAACAAGAAGAAGGTTAGTTTTGACTATTTTATATTTATATTAACACCCGATATAGGAACATATTCTTTCTTATAACTGAAAACTTTTAAAGAACAATGAGGAAAAAATATTTTCATATTGTTTAATTATATAATCATTAATCATATTTGTATTCTTGCATTGCTCTGCTTTTCTGGAAATGTTTCCGTAAGTCATAGCTTATGAATTACACATAATAGTTGTATTTATCTTCATTACCTTCATTATATTTATTTTACAAAATAAATATTTACGTATTTAATTTTTATTTAGTCTCAAAACATTTATCTGGCAACAAAATACGGAATGCTATAGTCAGAGAAGACTTTCCTCATGCGTTGATGGCACAACGTGAAGCTGAAGAAGAAGCACATAGGCTAGCTTCAATGGCGTAAGTAAATTACCATAATAATATTTTTACGATCAGTACATTTTTTTTTTCAAAGCTTTTTGGTATCTTGTTTTTTATAAGTAGTTGTGAATACTTTAGTTTTTATGATTCGTTATGAACTGCCAGACAATGTAGTTAGTTATCATAAATAAGTTAATGCTGTTTTTGTTTGGTAACGTTCTTCAAAATTTTTAAATTTAAATTATAAAATTTTTTATTCATTATATTATTAATGATTCACTTTAATAAACAATAGAAGAGTCAGAAATTAACTGTAAATTTATTTACATCATGGTCCTAGAAAAAATATTACAAATAAATTAAAAAAAAAAATAAGATAAGACTGATGTAATGAAAGAAAAAAATTGACTATTCAGGAAATGCAAAGGAAGAAACAAATTATTTATGCTTTTTAATTATTTAATAAATAATATTAAAATTTCATATCATCATATATATTTATATTAATATTTATTATATTTAATATTGTACCATGTAATGTTAACTAATTTTATTTAATAAACCAGTTAATAAAATTTTTCTTCATTGACTGAAATAATGGGTCTTCTTATCTAATGTAGTTTTTTAAACATAACCTGTTTGAAGAAATATGTGAATCTTTTCCATTAGTCATAAAGTTATGGGTTCTGGTCGAAATAAACTAAAATGGTTTATTTGTAAACCTAAAACAGTAGTAGTACCTTTAACAACAATTTGCCTGGGAAGTGAAACCATTAATAAGAAACTATTCATTTGACATTTTCTCTGTTTTTCTTAACTAAACACTGTTTTACTTAATAAATAACAAAGATTAATTATTAAAAAATAATAATGAGTAAATGGTTGATAATGGATTTTATCTATATGAGGAGATGATTTGGGGTGCGGTCAGTAAAGAACAGAAATAATTAAAAACTTATTTATTAGTGCCAATGTTTCGGCCATAATTTTAAGCCTTCGTCAGGGCTATGAAAAAAACAAAACAAGGTAACCATAATGAATACGAGGAATTACACAATGATTGGAAAGTAACTAACATTATAGATATATAAATAGTGTTGAAAGACATGTATAGCCCAAGTATTACAAGAAGATAAAGGCTTCATGAGAAAAGTAACAATAAAATTATAAGGATAGAACGAACAAATAATTAAAGACAATTAATTAGATTAGACTGGAATTACAAATAGATCAGAAAATAGGAGAGTACCAAGGGGGCTTTAGAAAAGAAAGGCCCTGTCAGGAGCAAATTCTAAGCTTTAAACTGCTCGTAAAATACTACACTGCCAGAAGGAGAAATCTTTACATTTTCTTTGTTGACTTTAAAAAAGGCCTATGATTACGTGGATAGGGAAATTCTCTTGGAAATTCTGAAAGAGTACGGAGTAGACCAGAAAACCATAAATCTGATAAAACTGACTGTGACAGATATAAAATCAAAAGTGAAATTTCTGGGTCTTACAAGCCTGGATAAAATTATGAAGGAATTCTAGAAAAAAATTAACTCAAGAGCCATAGGGAACAAAAACAATCATATAAAAGTCAGTTTTTTGGCATTTCTCAACGATCTCGCACTGTTGGCAGAATCAGAGGAAGAGGCTATTAGTCAAATAAATAACCTACAAAAAATAGCAGAAAAATCAGGCCTGCAAATATCTTATGAAAAAACAGATCTCACGACTACTGAAGTAAATTTCAAGAAAAAAAAACAGTAAACACTGAATATGGAAAAATACCAATGACATTTAAAATCTAGTTAATAAATATACTGTAATAATTTTAAAAAATATTAAAAATAAAATAAAAAGAATTTGAATCGTTTTTTAACTT
>NW_027112076.1:87956-101532 GCF_000696795.3 Halyomorpha halys | reverse complement strand
TCACGAAGTTATTATAAACAATGAAACTTGGTTAGCTTGCTTTTTGGATAAATAAAACAAATGAATATTAAAATGATACATAAAATAAAAAATATTAAAAACCCTTTTAACATAAAAATATACTATTTACACAAAAAGAGCATATTACAATACATACAAAATGAAAATTATTTAAAATAAAGTCATGAAAATAGCATAGCCCTGTTCCCTTATGAATTCTCTGATCCCAGATCGCTGCTGTAATTGTGCAGAGGACTTTCCGTTCAAATTTCCAGATTCTACTTTCTAGAGTACCGGCTTGAGCCCTTGCAGCCATATTTCAGAGTGGGCTTTATCATGACGTACCCCCTTGGTTTCAGTTTTTTCAGGATTTCAGTATTTTAATAAAGAGAATTCTCTGTTCAGGCTTGTTATATGCTGGTCTATCTCAATCCATTGATTATTTATTGATGTTATTGTGGAGCTGAAAATTAAATTAATTAGAGGTAGCATTTATTTGAGCATTGAGTTGTAAATAATCAATATCTAGTTTCCGAGGTCAGAGATACTTATTATGTTCTTGATTTATCAAACATTGTTTCATGAAGGGTTAGGGCAACATGTAGTATGTTTAAAACATACAATAAGGATTTTCTTGAGCTAAGGAATACTAAGTGACCTTTATTGATTATTATTGAATATTGGGTCACATTAAATTAATTTAATGTAGAATTTTGTTAGGTTATAAAATTATAATTGTATTATTTTCGCAGTGAAGAGCGTGATCGAAGGATAGCCAAGGAGTTAGCTGTGGAGCTTACTAAAAAAGAACTTAGTTCTAAGGTAAGTTTGTACAGTATTTTTACTCATTCTTTTTTTTTTTTTTTTAATTAAAGTTTTATATCATATGTATCTAGTAGTATTGTCGTTCAGAGATTAATTATAAACACCACTTAGTTTCTTAAATGATAATTATTTACTTTCACCTTTTTACTCCAAAAAAATAAATAAAATTGTCGTTTAATGAGAAATATCCGTTCAGGGAAGTTCCTCTATATTCAAATAGTAGGAAGAAGCTTCTAATGCTGCATTTCTTTCTCTTCAAGCCGATATTAAAGTGAATACTATTTGGAGTTTTTCTTTCTCTCAGAAGATTGTTAGTTAACCATATGTGCTTTATTGTTGGAATATGGTCGTCCGGGTGGCGGTCAAAAAAGGTACTTGAAATAGCATAATATACTATTTATTGGTAACCAGGTAAATAGTTTTTTCTGCTATTTTGTGTGCCTTTTTTTATGGGAACCAGCACAGTCTTATACTATAAATTTTTTTGTTATGATAAAGTTGCATTTAAGTGAAATATAATCAAATCCTTTCAGAGTGACTTGATTTTACAAAGTATTGTGTATTAGCCAGCAGGAGACATGAATGAAATCGGATTGCCCCCGGCGCCCTTCTCATATTCACCCCCACCGATGCCTATCGCATGCTCATCAATGTTGAGGTAACAGCTCAAATTATAATTGCTGAATTAGCCTCTTGTATTCATATCTAGTTGGATTTCTTAATAGAACAATTTCAAAATTATATTTGTAACTGTGGATACAATTAAAATAAATCTATATGAGAAGATGATTAGGGGTGCGGTCTGGGAATAACTCGAATAAGTAGAAACTTATATATTAGTGCCAAGGTTTCGGCAAGAATTTTTCGGCATTCATCAGGGCTAAGAACAAAAACAAGATAACAATGATGATTAAATGAAATTAAAAAAAAAAATTTCAGATAATGGAGGTACATAAGTAATATTAAAGAAAATGTATGGTATAAGTTTTATAAAAATATTGAAACTATATATAATGAAGTACAAAGAAAAAATAATATCAAAATTAATAGTGAATAAAGAAAATAGTTTAGATTTGAGAATCAAATAAATAACTATGTTTACATTATTGGAAATTTATAAAAAGTTGAAGTATTAAAGAATAACCTAAGTGTGATTAATCATTTAGTTGATTCTCATATCTGTATTATTTTCTTTTTTCATTCCTAATTTTAATATTACTGTTTCTTTGTACTTTATTGTATATAGTTTCCATATTTTTATAATACACCATGCATTTACTTCCATACTACTTATGTAACTACATTATCTGTTATATATTTTTTTATGTTACTCTATTTAATCATTATGCTTTGTTTTCTTGTTTTTGTTCTTAGTCCTGGTGAATGAGCCTGAAATTTAGAGAGACGTTGGCACTAATTACTAAGTTTTTACATATTTGTGCTTTTCAATAACTGCACCCCCGACCATCACTATCTCCTCATATATATTATCCACGTTAATCTATCTACTCATTAAAGAATAAATCAATGACAATAATCCCAATTAATCATCAAATATATGCTGTAAATATATTCATGTTACACAAATTATGCACTTTCTATCCGTAGATCACGCACAAACCCATCCTCTTATATTTCTTCACATACAATAATACCATAAGATTTAATACAATTTAACTATCTTTAATAATAATTATATATCTTTGCTAGTAAATTAAAACTTTTTTTATTAATTTTTTCCTTTTTATTTGAATGTTATATCCTTTGAACATTGTTTATAAAAATTTGGGTGTTGTATAGGTTTTTTGAATTATTAAAAAAACTACTGAAAAGTGAACAAGCTTCTGAGAACCTCCAAAAAATATTTTCAAAACTTCAGAACAAAGCACATTGTATTAATTATCATATTGCATCTGGTATTAATTATCAGATATCAGTGGTTTCTCAAAATACACTAATTACATAAAATGTATATATTTTTCTTAAAGATTGATTCTATATGTTTAAACGTTTGAAGGCTTTATAGAGAAGACGGACAAATTTTACTAAAATGATTAGAATCGTTTTGGAGCTATAATCTATAGATAAACTTGTTTTTTAAGTGATATTCAATATAGTATCAAATTTGGTACACAGGCATCGGCAATCGAAACCCTACATAATAAAAGTACACCTGTTCATGAACTAATCATGGTGCAGACATGCTTATGGCCAAAAGTGCGTTTTCCTTTTTAACTCAAGGTGCTCTGAAACTGATAGATCTGTTGAAAAATGGAATTTGAATGTTTGACCAAATTACTATACTCTCCTTATGTAACTAGTATGAAAAGTAAAAATAATAAATGGAAATAAAAAAAATATATAAATCTAATATTTCAATGCAAAATACAGTTGGGTTTTCTTATGGTAAGCAGATTATCAAAATGAAATACTTAGTATATATAAAGAAAATTTGATGTATATTATATTCATAAAATAATTCTTTTATGGTTTTAATAATTTATAGAGCTTTGTGCTAGCCGTTTTTATTAAAAGCTAAGTATTGCACAATATTTAAAATCACTTCTATGATTTATTTCTTTACTAAGTTCAAACTCTTTTGAGAGATTATTGTAATTTCTTGTATCTTGGTGGAAATATTTTTTATAATCTAATAATGTATGACGCACTAATTAGCTGAGTATTTAAGTTTGGTATTTTAATTAATAGGTTGCCTGAAAGCTTGAGTGATGAAGACGAGGACGACCATTGGCCACCGCCTCCAGAGATCTCAGATATTCAAAAAGAAGAACAGGAGAGGTTAGATAAGGTAAAGCTTTTTGTTGATATAAAAATTATCTGTTACATTTCTTTTGGATAATCTGACTTAATTATTTTAATTAGTTATTAAAAGGAATTCATATTCAAGCATCACATTTTTAAGTCATTTCAAAGTTACATTTTTAACAAATTTATTTTAGGACCCTTATATGTCACATGTGTATGTAATAAGTTACGTTGCTGAAGAAATTAAATATTTTTATTAAAAATATAAATTTAAAATGGTGCTGTTAAAAATTAATTTAAATTTAAAATATGCCTAAAAAAGATAAATGAAAAGGAAATTTACCTAATAGTCTAAAAGATTAGTTTGTTGATAATATTTCCAATTTTTTTTTTTCTTAGCTACATAACTTTGAAAAACCTTAAAATGAGGATTGCCAATACATTCAAAAATATCAGGTGGATGTGAAATTTGATACTGATAAATTTTTTCCCGTATATTGTAAAAGAGGTAAGATGAGTTGAAAGCCGAGGGAGCTAAGAGTTCTTGTATTATATTCTTTATTAATAATGTTATCAAGTTTTAATCAGCATACAACTAATAATGGAATGTAACTATTTTACATTACTTTAAAAGAAGTAATATATGTTTAGAATAAGTGTATATATATTTGTATTCAACTAATCCTATATATTCCAATTAAAATCTTGAATTGTCATTTGATTAATTTCTGTACTAGTCAGCTTATGTTCTGTTGCAATCATCAAGTATCGAAGAAATTTCAGCAGAGGTAGTCAAAATATACCCTACTGTGGAGACGAGTGTAAATCTAGTAGCACGTGTTTATTTCCGTGACTAGAGTTACACTCGTCACTGCTTTGGTGGTAGCTCATCTAATTACGTTCTTCAGTATGATCATCAAACAGGTATATGATTATTTTTTTATTTTATTAAGAACTAGAAAAAAGGTACAGTTCCTTCAATTCAGTATTTTGTTGCCTTCTGAATTTTCCAGTTTTTGTTTTTATTTCTCTTATATCTACTTTTCCATTTTTACATCTCCTGTTCAAGCAACCTCAACATTGCCCTAACTATGAAAACTAACACATATTTCGTTTATTTTTATAATTTCTGTATGTTATTTCGGCACCGACCAATATATGTTATCATTATCATCTGGTTGAACCAGTACCCTGTACTTTTCTGAATAAAAAAATCGATGTATAAATAATATATTTTACTTATAAATAAAACAATTTCAAGAGATTATAGAATATTATTTTATGTTTTTATCCACAGGAACTCGCTGCTCGGCTTCAGCTAGAAGAGGAACTGAGTGAGGACTTGGATCGTAAGTTGGCCATTGAAGCCCAAGATGAAGAGCTTGCCAGGCATCTTCAAGAGAAGGTGATTAGTTCCATTATGCTTGAATTAATCTTGTTTTGCATTCTGATGATATGTGGAATACAGTAATGGTTTTGGCCTCCTTTAAGTAATTTAGTGGCTGGTCCCATCTTATTAGCTGTTACTCTCTCCCTCTCAACATAATATATGTTTATTTAACTTTAAATTTGATTATCGTTAAAATTGATTAAACTTTAATCTTAATTTTTGGATTGATATATAACTTTAAAACAGACTTCGAAGAGGGGCTATACAGTATTATAGTACACATACTATACAGTATAAATTATTTCTTGATATAATTTAGAAACAGATCCCTGACAGGGACTTAATTAACGATAGATACCCTAATGTGGTTTCCATTCTGTTAAAGAGTAATTTAATTAAATTTATGTTGGCAAAGTTACATATAGAAAAAAATAACTTCAATAATATGTACAAAAAATAATACAGAATATATAGGAGAACCTAGGCGAATCCCTGTATTTTCATTAGATTCAGATCTTTGTAAAGAGGTTTATTTTGTCAATGACTTAAATATATATGCATTCATCAAGCTCTATTTTGCAGCCTTAGGTTTATTAATACAGTCTTTCAGTATGCTTTGCATTTGTTTATTTTTTTATGATCTATATCTCCTACATATCATACAATGACAATATAAATATTGAATTTTCATTATTAGTTATAGCTGAAACTAATAGCTAAAGTTGCCATGGATACAATATTTATTAATCAATAGTTCATTCATGAATAAGGGTCGTATCCATGGCAACTTTATCTATTAGTTTCAAACTATAGCTAATTTTGCCCATATCTGATAAATGGAAGAGAGAGGAAGGTGTTAAATTGAAATGAATATAATAACTTCTGAAATGTAAATCTTTTTATTTTACAAATAAAAATTCTACACCAAAATTTATTTATTTATTAAATAAAACCACAAATTGTATCCAATACTGTCTCAACACTTTATTTCTTACTAGTCCAACGTTTCGGCTATTCCAGCCATCTTCAAGGACATCTTTAATACAAATCTCCTCACATTAATTTATAATTTTTATTGCAGGCTATTCTGCCCAGGTCATTTTCTTCATTTTAATTTTCAAACCTATTTATTTAAATTTTAAAACCATTAACTTTTATTTTTCTCTATAAAATTACCAACAATAGGGGTATTCATGATGTTGTGTTAAATGTTATATGTTTTACCATGTTAAATGTTATAACTATAGGATTGTGAGCAGCCCTATTTGAAGTCATGTTAAACGTTAAATGCATAAGAGCCCCTAGCGGATTTTCTCAGCAACTTGTTGTATAAGCCTTTATGTTTATAACCTTCCTTCTAGACCCTCATGTTATTGTTTACTTCAGTTTTGATTTAAGTAATTAATTAAAACATGCCTACAGTGAGTGAAAAGTGGAATTTGTGTGAAAGTTTAGCTTATGAGTGTCTTATTGATCTTCAAACTTGTGAAGAAGAGAATGAAGATGAGCTAATTGACAACTGTATTGAAAGTCACAACAACTAATATGGCGGCGATCTCAACTGGTCTATTGTGTGACGTCATTCTCGATTTAACTGACCAAGTAACAGACTCTCAGCCATGTTAAATGTTATTTCGTTTTACCACGGTAAAAGAAGGCAATTTTTTTCGATTTAACACGAGTTTTTCCATTTAACACGCTTTAACATAGATCATAAATACCCCTAATATAAAATACACCACCATATAACGAGTTTGTTATATGGTGGTGTATTTTATATTGTTGATAATTTTATAGAGAAAAATAAAAGTTAATGGTTTTAAAATTTAAATAAATAGGTTTGAAAATTAAAATGAAGAAAATGACCTGGGCAGAATAGCCTGCAATAAAAATTATAAATTAATGTGAGGAGATTTGTATTAAAGATGTCCTTGAAGATGGCTGGAATAGCCGAAACGTTGGACTAGTAAGAAATAAAGTGTTGAGACAGTATTGGATACAATTTGTGGTTTTATTTAATAAATAATTACCTTGTCTCAAAAAATTTTGAAATAATATTTAAAATTTATTTAGTTAAATTCAAAATTAAAATTTTTCTTTATCAAAGTTATGTTATAAATCAACATTTTCAATAAAAATTCCACTTCAATCTACATAAGATGCATACAGAGATAGACAAACATTAGCTATAGTTGAAAGTAATAGCTAAAATTGCCATGGATACGATCTTTATTTATGAAAGAACCATTGATAAATAAATATCGTAACCATGACGATTTTAGCTATTAATTTCAACTATAGCTAATTTTAGCCCAACTCTGGATGCTTATATAATAATTTTTAAATTGTAACCTTCGAAAAGTGTTTGTATTGATTTCTGATAATGAATTACTCAAATGCAAAATTATGTATAATCTTTTAATTTTTATGAGACTGGTTTTATTGTTTAGATAAAATGATTTGTATCCAAGTAAAGTCTAAAAAACTCTTTATTGTGTCATAAATTGGTGACAATCTTTATTATAAATTTTCACCTTGCATCTACGTTAATTTAAAACTAATTGCAGGATAATCTGCACAGGCCTATTTATTCACTTTTCCATTACGTTTCAAAGCTTCTTAACACTATTTGTGTTGTATCAATTGATTTGTTCGATAAGAATGCAATTTTTTTTTTAGTGAAAGCTTTAAATTTGCTTTGACGTAAAAGCAATTTTTGGTTGAACTTTGAAATTGTTTAAAACTATGAACTACACATGTCTGAAGTCTATAGGGGCAAAAAAAAAAACTTATATTGCTCATATATTATTATTATTATTTTTTTTTTATGTGTTAATACAGGAGAAGGCAAGAGCACGGAGGTGTCGAGAACGGGCTAGAGCGAAGAAATTGCAAGCCGTAACTGCAGCCGGTGGTACGCTTACACCTCAGCCGTCTCCGATCAGGTTAATATTATATTATATCGTTGGTATATTTGTACAATAATAATATTAATGTAATATTTTAAAACTTATTTGTTTGTTTTTTTAGGGCTAACGAGGTCCCGAACATTGCTATGGCAATAGATCCAACTTATACTCCTAACCAACGTCCAAGTTAGTAAAACTTTTTTATCAGTGTTCTTTATTTATAATAATAGCTTAATATAATTTAAGCTTACATAAATACACCTATCAACACGAATTTCGAGGTTGAGGATGGGTTCTAGTTTGAAGCTTCAATTTATTCTATGTAATCTATGAATGTAAGAAGGGATGTTTGTACCAGTTAAAGTTTAACCTTTTGAGCTCTGAATACTCCCAGCTGAAACAGTCCATGGGGACGAAGCTCGGCTAGCGCTGATTGTCACTGGGGCCAAAATACTTTTTCGCTACACTGAAGTCATTATTCAAGGCGCAAACAGTAATAAATAGGAAATGCCTTTCAATTAGCCAAAATAGTAAATCCTCAGATTTTCTTTTTCCTCCTGCCACGCTTCTACTTTGCGGATATTTTCGTAAAATATCTTTCATTAGCAATAAAGCAAATTCACTGTTTTTGTTTGTTACCAGTAAATTTTGATGTATAATATATGAATAATGACTAAAACTATTTTTCATACCATTTTATCGTCTTCCTTACCGAATTTAATGTATATAAAGAGAGTGACATAAAATGGGGTTACTGTTTCGGAGTTGAGGTTTTCATCTAAATTGTTTGTATTACATTCAAATTAATTGAAATATATAAACATGCTAATACCGCATTGGACTGATTTTTACTTTTTTCATGACATAATTAATTGTGGCTAATTAAAGTACTTATAGTGATGATATTGTTACTTCAGGTGGTAGCAGGCAGACTCCCGGAGCAGTTGGTACCAGTGGACCTTCAGGACTCACTCCCAGGAAGACCGTCCTACCTGGAGGGTCACCCCTGGCTCCGAGGAGTATCCTTCCAAGCAGGTCTCCGATGACCCCGAGGAGCAAGAATATCAAATAGTCCAATCTTCCCACCGAGGAATCAAAACTTTTCAGTCTAATTTACGTATTAATTATCAATGAAGCTATATTTATGTATTTATTACCACAACGTATTTTTTTTTTTTTATTTTAATACTTTTATATATCTTTATTTTTATATTAATTTTATTAAAGAAATATTTGCATTAATAATTTTCAGTTTTATTTTTTTACACTTCCTTAATGTATCCTAAATTTATTTTGTATTCTACCTGCAATGTTTACTCTGCAAGAACGAGCCAAATCTTCAGAATTAAATTGCTTACTGGAGATTCACAAATAGAGTATTTAAATCAACATGTGGTGTTGAATCTCAACAAAGCCCAGCTAAAAAATCCACTGGGAATTAATATATTCGTGGGTTGGAAATGGTAATTAAAAGAAAAAAAAACAATAAGTAAATGAAGCAACAATTTTCAAAGATGTGTTAATAATAAATTGTTGCAGCTACCGTATGAGATGAAAAATATTTTATATGTATGCAGAGACTGTTTATTGTATTAGAATTAAGCGCATGTATACAATAAAGGACCAAGCCCCCACAACACACTGTCAGTACCAGGGACCAAGTCCTCAAAGACAGAATAGCAATGAAAAAAATATGTACTTTCTCAGCTTTTAAAATGAAGTTTTTCTATACAAAGAACATATCCTGATATTGAAACAACCAAAAAAAAATCTGATAGAAGGAAATGAATTTTTTTTTTTAGTATTGTTATGGTTTTCATGGTGAAATAAAAATAATGGCGATATCTGCGTACACTACGTTTATTCAATATGAATTGGTGATAGTTCATCAGGCCCTGTGTCTTTACTGTTTGTATCAAAATATCACCATATAAGAGATGTAATCGTTAATGTTTTGTTTTGCTAAATTGTGGTGTCTTACTTCTATGGGCGGTCATTAACACTAGAACTATGGATATAGTGCAGTGTGTGACAGCTTTTCTTCAGCCCATCCTGGTTAGGAGAGGTAGCAGGGGTCATACTTCTGGGTAAGGTGAGATGGTAGCCGAAAAGGAGATATCAGACAATCTTGTGTTCTTCCAGTACGCTCAAGGACTACCTGGGTTTGAACTAAATTTTATTTTATATTCCTCTTTTGTATATTAACGTGAATTTAATTAATAAGGTCAAGTCAACCTGTAAGTTTTCTTTGTCTTATTAATTGATAAGAATTATTTTTATTAAACTTAAGTTCATATAGTTCTGCTTTTCTTTTTTATGCATATACACTGCTTTCAACTTGTTAATTTACTTATGATTTTTGGTTATTCACTTAATCCGAGTATTAAGATAATTCCAGAGGTGAGTAGGTATTTTCCCTAAGTTTGCTGTTATCTGCATGTAAAGGTATTCGCCAGTGGTCATAATTTGATAATTGTTTAGATAGGGGTATACTGTAGTTATATTGTGGGTATATTGGAGTCATCGTTTCGGGTTTTTGTTATTTCTAAGGAAAAAATAAGGTGGCGCCTAAGGAGGGATTTATTCTTTATTTTTTCGATTTTTTTTTTTTTAATTTTAACTAACCCCCTTCTCCACTAAGCGTGGGCAAATATGAACGATAAGTATATAACTAAAGGTAAGTCAAAATTTGGAGTTATAGTATATTATAAACAATAATGAGAATACATAATGAAGACAAAGAAATTGTAGATAACATACATTGTGGAATACTCTAGTTACATATATAACTGACATTATTAACACTCAAATGAATTTCAAACCTAATGAAAATAGAATCAGTTAAATATAAGCACTAGCAAGTAGGGATGGGATATCGATTTTGATATCGATATTATATAGGAACTAAAATATCGAAATCGAAAAATTAACAAATTAAAGTAATAATAATTATAAAATGATAACATAGGAAGACTTATTTAATGTCATACCTGATCAATATACATAAGAAACTCTTAATAACTATGAAACAAAGCTACACCACGACAACTATATCATAAACATAACAAATATAAACTACAATATAATTGTATTGTAGTAAATTTAAAAGATATTTTATTTCGATATTACCTTTTGTTGTAATCGATAGGGAATATGTCCATCAATATTCCGATATTATTTTTGGAAATATCGACATTTTCTTTAAAAAGACTAGAAAATTGTATAGAATAATTAAAAATGGAATATCAATATTTTATATTGATAATTACATTTTTATTTAGATATTTTCTATTTTTGTAATATTTATATGAAATTTTAGTAACATTAATCCGATATTGTTTTTAAAAAAACTAGAGAATTGTATAGGAAATTAAAAAATGAAATATCGATATTTTATTTTTATAATTACATATTTATTTCGGTATTTTGGATCGTTGTAATATTGGTATGGAATAGAAGCAACAATATTCCGATATTATTTTATCAACATTTATTGAAACAATATATCAATATTTTGTTTTATAGTTTTTTAGTCTTTTTTAAACAAAATATCAATATTTCGATAAAATTATATCGGGGTATTGTTTATAATCTTCCTTATCGATATTTCGATAAAATAATATCGGAATATTGTTGCTAATGTTAGAAATCAATAATTATAAAAATGTCAAATATCGAAATGAATTTGAAATTATCTATATTAGATATCGAAATACTATTTTTAAGCTTTAATATTTTCTTTAACAAAATATCAAAATTTAGATAAAATAATATCTGAACATTGTTCTTATATACCAAAATGATATTACAATAATACAAAATATCGAAACAAATATGTATTTATCAAAATAAAATATCGTTATTCCATTTTTAATTATTCTATACATTTTTCAAATCTTTTTAAACAAAATATTGATATTTAGATAAAATAATATCTGGATATCATTGCCACGAATATTTTCTCCGAAATATACGATTATAGTAAGAAATATACGAGTTATATTACATTGGAGTGTATATTATCAATATTTGTTTTATTTATATGGTGTGACTTTTTTTTAATTTATTTTATTTATTTTTTATAAACCGATACTTCGATATTATCGAAGAAAAAATATCGATATTCTGATATTATCGGTTACTTGATATCGATATCAAAATATCGGATATCGGAGACAAAATATCGATATCCCATCCCTACTAGGAAGGCAGTTATCGTCGAAAATGCCAAATATTTTTCAATTTTGCTCTTTTTTCCTAAAGCATGTACTCTTGGTATATTTAATTGAGGGTATTTTGTAGGAAATTTAATTGCGCCTCAAATGAAAAAAAGAATCAGTATATGAGCACTAGGAAGGTAGTTACAATTGAAAATGAAAAAAACATTTTCATTTTTTCCTAATGCATGTAGTTTTGGTATATCTACACTGCCAGGAAAAATGAAACCAAAAAGCGGGCTCAACTAGGGATGCGACATCGATAAAAAAACATACTAAATTATATAAAAATAATACATAAATAAAAACATTCATAGTTCAATACTAAAACATCGATTTTTTTTTTTAACCATTTCAGTAACATAAAGACTGTTCTAAAGACTACGCATGCTCCGGGCAGTCAGAAGTGCTTTTTCAATCAACCAATAGGACATGAAATCCAAAAAACCTCAATGTTTTAAAATATAGTTGCTTACAATACATTACCCAAAAAACATCGATGTTTTTGAACAACTATTTCAGAAACATAAGGTCTGTTCGAACGATCACGCATTCTACGACCTGTCAGAAGTAGGTTTTGGAACTAAGAATCCGACATCGACAACAAAAAACATTGATATTTTTAAAATATTATTGCTTACAATACATTACCCAAAATACATCGATGTTTTTGAATATCCATTTGAAGAACATAAGGTCTGTTACAACGATCATGCATTCTACGGCCTGTCAGAAGTGGTTTTTGAAACTAAGAATCCGACATCGACTACAAAAAACATCGATGTTCTAAAATCTCATTGGTTACAATACATTACTCAAAATACATCGATGTTTTTGAACAACTATTTCAGAAACATAAGGTCTGTTCCAACGATCCCGCGTCCTACGGCCTGTAAGAAGTGGTTTTTGAAACTAAGAATCCGACATCCACAACAAAAACCATCGATGTTTTTAAAATATCGTTACTTACAACGCATTACCCAAAAACATCGATGTTTTTTTAGTCGTCGTCGGATTCTTTGTTTCAAAAAGCACTTCTTACAGGCCGTAGGACGCGGGATCGTTGGAACAGACCTTATGTTTCTTAAATAGTTGTTCAAAAACATCGATGTATTTTGAGTAATGTATTGTAAGTAACGATATTTTAAAACATCGATGTTTTTTGTAGTTGATATAGGTTTCTTAGTTTCAAAAACCACTTCTGACAGGCCTTAGAATACGGGATCGTTGGAACAGACATGTGGAACACACAGATGTTTCTGTAATAGTTGTTCAAAAACATCGATGTCTTCTGGGTAATGTATTGTAAGCAACATTATTTTAATATTGAACATTGATATTTCAAAACATCGATGTTTTTTATCAATGTTGCATTCTTTTTTGCAAAAACCACTTCCGACTGTCCGGACTATACGTCGTCGTTGGAACAGACCTTGAGTTACTGAAATGGTTGTTCAAAAACATCGATG
>NW_027112076.1:79626-87906 GCF_000696795.3 Halyomorpha halys | reverse complement strand
TCTTCATTCTGCAAAACACTGTTAACACACCATATAGTTCATCTTTCAGTTTGAAGGTGAGGATGGTATACCACCCCTTCCATCTAGCCACCTCAACCTTGGTATTTCATCGGATTAAAGATAAATTTACCTAAAACTTTTACATTAAGTTTAAATTACTAGATGCTTGTAGGCGATATTAAAAATGTCTTCATCCTGCAAAACACTGTTAACACACCATATAGTCCTTTCAGTTGTTACACTGATACGACTGCCATTAATTTTGTTAAGATTCGATGCGATAACTCGATTCCATCCACAATTTGATTACTATAGATTGACAGTTTTTAAATACCATTAAATATGAAAGGATAAATTCTCGATTAGATGGTTCATGAAAAAAATAAAATGTTAAATCATTTATTGTTTTTTAAAATAAATTTACACTACATTGACATTTAATATTATCTTTTTCACCAAGGAAAAAAAAATAAAAGAGACAATTTTTTTAACTAATATCCCTCATTTTTCTTTAATATAATAAGGAATAACTGTCAAAACATTTATACATATATATTTGTACATAAATATTTACATGAGTTCATTTGTACCATGTAACTTGACCAGGCGCATACTTAAAATAATGATCCAGGCAGTTATAAATTTTTAAAACTATAACTATCTCAAAAATCTGATTTCATTCGTTATTACGACAGATAACGATCGTATCAACCTGTTTAATCAGCATTAAATTCTCAAAATAATATAACAACTATAAACACTACAAAATTTTTAAATGAATTGATTTTTTTAAATTTTAAAAGTAATTTTTGTTTACTTCATGATTGTGTAATAAAAGATTGAATTTTATTTAAAAACAAAATTTTGATGTCATTTTAATCTAGGGATGTCCAATTTGTCATACTGCCACATAATTTTTTATACAAAAAATTAAGCCATTTTAGAGATATCTTGTTAAGACCATTGTTTTGAGAATTCTTTTGAGATATCTCTAGAATGACACATTAATTTATATATTTTTTAAATGTCATATTTTTTTTTCTAGTCTTACAAGGTATTATAGCTCAAGCGACAGAATTGAAAGTAAAAATACAACATTTTTTAATTAATTAAATTTTCAAACAAATTAATTATAATAATGTAAGATTATTATTTGTTGAAGTAATGTGGTCAGATTGAAAAATTATACAAGTCACTTCTACAATGCTTTAAAATTGATAATTTAATAAAAATTTGCAAGTATTCAATTTTCTGGATTTGACTTACATGTTAATTTTCTTCTCATAAACTTAGTACTTAAATGTTTTTGCTATTTCAACATCAATTAAGTAAAAAGTGACTTACATTTTATCATTTGAGCATATAATTACACCAATAGGATTTGCTTTTTCTATGGATAATACATGTATTGAGTAAAGTTATATTTAAATAAAAACTTTTTATGATATCAAATGAAATATAATAAATAATATACATATATAAAATTTTCATTAGCTACAGTAATAGATAGAGAGTGTACCAAAAACAGCTACTGGTAGAACTGTGCATCGCGACACTCTAGCACCACTGCTCGGTTGGACTGAAAGCAGTATATCTCAAAAACCTAGCACAATTGGAGAAAGAGATTTAGCACTGATGCTCAATGTTACTATTGCGATAAATTGTCAAGCGGGAGATCTCCCTGTCCCGGTCCAAGCTCCGATAATCAGGATCTTTCCTCTGCCCGAGCCTTCATTCGAGTAATGAATGCCTGTCCCTTACTCTTCCTGAAGTTTTCGTAAGGATCGTTCAAATTCACTCCGACTCCTTTGTATTGATCACTCCTATCACGAATCTAAAACAAATTATTACCAGTTTGTTAAACTCGATATTAATGAACACAAATAATTAATTTTCATTTATAACTAGATAAATAAAATTAAGTTTTTAACTTAAAATAAACACACCCAGTTTTCAATACATATGTTTATATATGTCATATTGCCAAGATTTTGGGTAAAGAAAAAAGAAGGAAGGAAGGCTCCAGGAATAGCAGCCTACCATCAGAGCTGTTCAAAGATGGCGGGGAATCTTCAACAGCAAAGTTATTAGAACTAATCCAAAAAATATAGGAGGAAGAAAGGATACCATAGGCCTGGAACACAGACCAAATCTGCCCTATCCTAAAGAAAGGCTCCAGATATGAGTGCGGGAATTACAGAGGTATAGCACTCCTTCCGGTGGCTTGCTAGATAATGACCAATATCCAGCTGAATTGGATATCATGATATTACGAGAATATAATACCAGATCAAAAAACGATGTGAGGTAGATCAGGATGTGCATGCCTTATTTGTCTATTTCAAAGCAACCTATGGTTCCATAGACAGAAACTATGTTTGGAAGTTAATGATTGAGCTGGGAATCCCCAGGAAGTTGTAAGACTGGCGAAAGCATGTACGAATGATCTTAAATGCCGAGTCCTGATACAAGATATATTTGAAGCCTTTAAGTCAGAAGAGGTTTGAGACAAGGAGATGTTGCCAATGGTGTTCAACCTGCCCATATAAAAAGTCTTGGAAGAAGGTAGTTGACCATTTGAAGTAGATTGTAGGAAGATAGTTCGGGTGGCGGTCAATAAAGGTACCAAAATAGTAGAAAAACTATTTAATGTTACCCAAACATTAAATAGTTTTTCTACTATTTTGTGAGTGCACTTTGCAATAAAAAATTAAATCCTGATGGATACAGACGACATTGCAGTCCTTGGACGAAGCCAAGATGACATGCAAAGATTCTAATAAAAGAAGCAGAGGAAGTCGGATTGTAAGTAAATGAAGATGAAACAAAGTATATGATTGTAAGCCGAAAGATCCACCCTAACGACATGGTCTGCATGGGTGGCAAATCATTTCTTGGTCAGTCAATATCTCATGGTAAGAAGACAGGGAGGTTAAGATGGGCGGGACATGTGGCTCAAAGCAATCCATCAGGACACCTCTACACAACAATGAATGCCAGTAAAGACAGAGTCGACAAAGATAAAAGAGCTGCAGCAAACTAGAAAATCAGTAGCCCAAGACAGGCTGGTTCGGGCGGACAAACATTTTTTTTTATTTCTTAAGAATGAATTCACAAAAAAAATTGAATTGGGAGGGCAGATTATAAAGAAAAAATATATTTCATTATCTACTTTTAATTAATCTTTTTAATAAATGAATTTTTATTTTAATATCTTCAAGAATAAATTCACATAAAATTTGAGTAGTAAGAGCGAATTAAAAAGAAATATTATACTTAGTTATCTATTTTTAGTTGATGACTTTTTATTTTAATATTTTTAAGAATGAATTACAAAACATTTGAGTAGTGACAGTGGATTATAAAGAAAAAATATATATTTGATTATCTACTTTTAATTTTTTTTTTTTAATTAGTAACTATCTATTTTTAATATTTTTAAGAATAAATTCACATAAAATTTGAGTAGTAAGTGCTTATAATAAAGAAAGAAATACATTCGGTTATCTAATTTTAATTAATGACTTTTTATTTTAATATTTTTAAGAATGAATTACAAAACATTTGAGTAGTGACAGTGGATTATAAAGAAAAAATATATATTTGATTATCTACTTTTAATTTTTTTTTTTTAATTAGTAACTATCTATTTTAAAATTTTTTAAGAATAAATTCACATACAATTTGAGTAGTGAGAACAGATTATAAAGATAAAAAATACATTCGGTTATATAATTTTAATTAATACTATTAAATAGTGAATTTTTAAGAATAGATTCACATAAAATTTGCGTAGTAAGATCTGATTATAAAGTAAAAACCCTTTCTCTTATAATTATTATTTAAATTAATAATAAGACCTATTATAAATGAAACAGTTTACTCTCTACAGTTTATTTTAATCCTCCGATGCTCTGTACCTTAGGCCATTATTAAAGAGACAATCTTCAAAGACAAATTAATATCATAAAATATATGTATATATAGTTGACCGTAAGAATTGGTATATAAGAAGATGGTCAGGGTTGCAGTCAAAAGTGAAACAAAAATAGTTTACAACTATTTATTTTCCGATCTTTTTAGCCCTGATGAAGCCCTGCAAAGTGGGGCGAAACGTCGGAAAATAAATAGTTGTAAACTATTTTTGTTTCACTTTTTACCGCAAACCTGACCATCTTCTTATATATAATATCATAAAAGTTTCATTTAAATTTTGTAAGTGAATAGCCGTCTTATAAAATTTAAATGGAACTGTTATGATATTAATATGATATTTGTTTTTGAAGATATATGACAAGGGCATTTAGCCTGCAAAAGAAAGACAGTTTTAATGAATTGTGACAAGTCAATAATTGAAGTATTTTCAAAAATATTATTATTATGTAAGGATCTAAGATGGTAATGATGTGAAAAACATGAGGTTGTCTCTTTGATAATGCACTAAGGTATGAAACGTTGGAGGATTAAAATAAATTGTAGAGAGTAAATTGGATCATTGTAGTTGGTGTTAGTATTAATTTAAATATTAATTATAAGAGACAGAGTTTTAATTATTTTAAAAAAAAAAAAGACAAAATAAAAATATAATCAAGATAATAATGAAATGATAATACAATTGAAAAAGAATAGTATAATTCCTATAAACAAAGACGATAATTTTTTACAAGCGAGAATACTTACATCTCCTCCTTGGATCGGAGTTTCGATGCCTTGCTCTTTGACACCTAAGCCAGCTCCAGACCAGCCCATCTTCTTCAGCATTTGATGGCCCTTGTTGCCTTCAGTCAGCCGCTCTTCAGTCCTCTCGTCAGGTTCTGAGCGGTAACCGATACCCCTGTGAACAGATCATATTTTTATGAAAACTGGCTGTGGAAATAAAATCTTAGGTGCAAGTAGAGCAGGAATGAAATGCTATCTTAAAGCATTACCAATTCTAAAATTAAATTTCAATCGAACTATGCCAAATTTGAATCAGTATCACTTCTTAACTTGAGAATGCTAATGATGTGAAATGAAATTAAATAAAAATAAAATGAAAAAATAATTTTATTTAGGGACAAATGTTACCCAAGAATAAATACAAGGTTTGCACATTATAATTATTTGTCTGGCAAACATTTGGAAAGTTTCAGTATGCAAAACAAAATTACATTAGGTGTAATAACAATTTATAATGGTAATCAATATATGGCAATTTATATTGGTCACATTGATGTAGAACTTTGGTTATGTAGTAAGTGAAGGAATAGGAGTTGTTTAAAGGAGAGAATGGATGAGATGAGGATTAGTGAATGGAGATGGGAAGGGAATTCCAGAAGGAGGTTGCAGGTATGATGAAGGATTTGCTAAAGGAGGTGATTTTACGGGAGGGCATATATAGATCAATCAGTTGGGATCTGATGTTTAATGAATGGATGGACGAAAGTAGAGTGAGGAGATCGAGGATATAGGTAGGTTTTTTTATTTTAAATAAATGGAATAGGAAAACACCAAGAAGGTATTGGCCTTTGGAAGGTTGGATAGAACCACTTCAACTTGGTATGCCAACGGAAGACATGAAAGTACCTGGGAAGATAAATTTTACGAATTCATCAGTCTCTTTAGACTCATCTCTTGACCAGCAGATATCCCTTCATAGACCAAGGAACTGTAGTCGAAGTGGGTGAAAAACGAGAGTAGAGCTGACGAGTATTCTGAGGAATGGAATCAAGCAATCTTAGGAATTGTTTAAGTACAGTTATGGATTTGTGTGTGATCTAGGAAATATGATTATTCCAGGAGGTGTTGGTCGAAGGTGACTACAAGTTTTTTCTTGAGGAGTAGAAGTGAATCGATTGGTTGTTAAGGAAAAGAAAGGGAGGGGGTAAAGGGGTGAGAATAAATGTGGCGCTTTAACCTACTCAACGACTGCCTCAAATAGCTTTGCGATTTTAACTTATTTAATTGTAAAATGTTCAATAATGATGAAAGGCTATATTTGCAAATTAGAATCCAATTGTTAACAATTAAACTGGCAATAATACCGGTTTAAAATAATATATTCATGGTTGTAATAATCACTTGGATCATGTTATATAAGAATATCTTAGAAGTCCTTTTGCTACGATATCATGTATCAAACAACAGGAGAAGGAAGGAAAATCATAACAAAAATTATACAAACCCACCTAAAGTTCACAATTTTAGGTAAGTTGGGGTAAGTGCATATCTTAGGATATTTTTCAAATCTTTTTTGGGGAGAGAGAGCTCATCTATTGCGAGAGAAACTTTTGAATATCAAAACATTATTTCATTGGGCACCTGATTATAATCAGTAGCATATTGATAGTAAACTTGAATGCCGTTATTACAAATCAAAAGGTGTTATCCTATCAATGCTTGAGCATTCCTAAATTGATTTCCATTACTAACGGTGTCGTAGGAAAATTGGTAGAATGCTTTCTAAATTGTTGTTTTCCATCGGAAAGCAGGGATCAACATTGTAGCATTGTGTGATGACGATGGATGTACATTCTTCGTCTTCACTTAACCTCCTCCTTTACTCGAACTTTCAACTTCCTCTTCATATATATCTTACACAGTTTACCTATTGTTCCAAACAGAGGTAGTAACAGTGAGAAGACAGGAAATATATTTGTACCCAAGGATAAATGATGCAAGAGTTAACATTCTTTGAAATAATTGCAAAAACTTTCTATATAAGGTGGAAAATTAAAAGTAATGTATACCAAATGGGAGATTATTTATTCAGTTATTTTTTTTATTTATTTAATATCAGATTAGCCAGGTGAGCCTTACCATGGTTGATATAACAGTCACATTCTTTTTTTAACAATTGATTATGGGAGGGGGGAGGTGTAGTCTCGTACAAAAGATACCCCTAACTATATATAACGTTATAATTTAAAAAAAAAATTAAGATAAAATAAATATCAGTTAAATTTTTCTATAAATATACAAAGCTGGTTTCAGAATTCTAAGAATGCCAAAAAAAATCCTTTTTGTTTCCTCTTTGTCACATATTATAGCCAAATTTGTTTCCTCTTTGCCATCTATTATATTCCAATTTGTTTCCTCTTTGCCACCTATTATATTCCAATTTGTTTCCTCTTTTCCACCTATTAGAGTCCATTTTTATATTTGGGATTTTGCACACAGAGTCATCGCTCACAAATTCCAATTACTCCAACAGCTACTTTTGACAAACGCTCTAAACTTCCTATTTAATACAAAAAATTCTTAGACACTAAGATAATCAGACCAATTTGGACATACAGAATGGAGCTCTGGGGCTCCACTAAACCTTCAAATCCCTTCCGTATCCAATTCTTACAATCCAAAATTCTCTGTGAAATCATTATTGATACACCTTATTATGTCAAAATAAATCCATCCATAAAGACCTCAACATTCCATTCATTGCATATTTGGCCCTAAATAGATAATGGCTCCTTTCAATCGCAACTCTTTAACCATCCAAACCCATTAGCTTTTAATCTCTCATCCTTAACAATCCTCCGAGGCGTCTGAAAAGAAGATGGCCAAGGGATCTTCTAATTTAAGGCAATGATTGAAGTACCACCATTGGGCGGTTCCTTCCCCAAATTATCATGTTCTGAAAATTCATCACATTTACTTATTGCATTTTTATATACAGTTGTAAATTCCAATAAATAAATGAAAAAAATCTAGAAAAAATTATTCCATTTTTATAATTTTTTATATATATTGTAATATGCTCTTTTTGAGTAAATAATATATTTTGAAAAAAAAAGGGTTTATAATATGTTTTATTTTATGTATCATTTTAAGATTGTTAATTTGTTTTGTTTATCCAAAAAGCAGGCTAACCAATTTTCATTGTCTATATTAACTTTGTGATTCCAAACAAAACCAAGATGGCGGTACGTATTCTTCAGTAGACAACTCCATTGAATCAAGGCCATGTTGAGCAGATTCAAATATCATAAAAACTATTTTAAATCTTCCCCTTCATAATTGAAAATACAGTAAAGTTAAGAAAAATTAGAAGTCAAGAAATAGTGCTAGAGAATAATATTCAGAAAGTAAATCATTTGGAAAAATCCCTAACTGTTGTGGGACAATCGATGTTTACATGTAACCTCAAGGCAGGTTTTTTTTGGAAGAAGGCAGTCGTTGTATGGACAGAGAAGAGAAAGAATGTCTTGAGGATGAGGAGGTCCTCATCAATTTCTGTCCAGCAAGAAGAGGAAGCCATTTTGGACGCCAGAACAATAGAAAAAAGAAGACACCAAGGAT
>NW_027112076.1:73954-79291 GCF_000696795.3 Halyomorpha halys | reverse complement strand
TTAGCCATGCTCTCTTTATTTACTAGTAGCCAGATTTAATAAATGTATAATATTCGAATTTTAACCCCAAAAAACCCATTCATAAAAAATGAATTATTATGTAAATATAAATCCAACTTAAAAGCAAAATTCATCATTAATACCCCAATAAACTAGTAGTACTTGTATAAATTAAAAAGTTCTAACCCCCTATTCAAAAACGTAAAGTTAAAAGTGGAAGAAATACTTCAGGGTCTTAAAATGACCTTGTTTATAATGAGATTGGATTTCTGTGCAGTAAAAAAAGAAAAATGCGCAGTAAAAACCCAAACTGTCCAAAATCGCACAACTAAAAAACTCAAAATTTGTACTTAACACCCAAATCCTGCAACCTGCAATAATCAAATGTATGGTTCAACTTATAATGTTAATAATGAGGTGTAGATAGTTGCGAGCCTACCTTCTACGCAGGTCGAAACGTCGGCATAAAATAAATAAATATGGTTTTGTTTATTTATGTTGTTCTTTGCTGACCGCACCCCTGACAAACTTCTCCAATTATAATATTAATACATGGAAAGTTTATCTAACTTTGTTTGAATCAAATTAGACTCGCTATATACCCCTACATTTATGCAAACATACATAAAAAAACTAAACATATCTAATTAAAAACAAAATATTTTGTCTATAAATCAAGATCTATGAAGAAACCACTTGTATTAAATGATATCATATTTCTATTATGAAGAATTGAATTTAATTTTCAACTTCTTGAAACTACCTCAATTTTAAGTTTTAGAAAAATACGAAAGGTGCTTTGTAGAAAGGAGTATTTCCAAGTATTTTTACAAACTAAATTTCCCCTACTCATATATTCCGATTAGTACCACATTTACTTGACAAATGCGCTAAACTTCCCATTCACGACAAACCTCTTATATAATATGATAATCAGACCAGTATGGACATACGGAATTGAGCTTAGTGCTGCACCAAATCATCAAATTTCTCTCTGATCCAATCCTGACAATCCAAAATTCTTGATGATCCTTATTACATCACTAATAAACTCATCCATAAAGACCTCAACATACCATTCATTGCAGATTTGGCCCAAAGTAGATATTCCTCCTTTCATTATAAAATCTTTACCCACCCAAACCCATTATCTCTTAATCTCTACTCTAGTTTTAATGAAACCATTAAGGGTAAAACAAAGAAGAATTTAATTATTTTTATTATTTAATTCTACGTTACTTTAGCCCATACCACAGCCCTTGAAGAAAGGTGCCATAATTGGAGGATTAAGATAAATTCCAACAAATCCCATCAAATCACCTTTACCCTTTGTTGTAAACCTACAGACTGCCCTACATTTCATTTAATAATGTTACTCTCACCCCTGTCGAACAGATCCGCTACCTTGGACTACATCTGGACAAACGATTAACCTGGAATCCTCACACAAGACTGAAAAGACAGGAAACTGCACGTCGATTTCGACTATTACAGCACTTATTAGATAAACGGTCTAAACTTCCAACTCATTACAAAAGACAGACCTGTAATAAGGGCCAATCTGGACATATGGAGTTGAGGTTTGGGGCTCTACTAAACCTTGGGATTCCTCTTGTATCCAATCCTTACAATCCAAAATCCTTCATAAAATCCTCAATGTTCCTTACTTTGTCACAAATAAAATCAAGCATAAGGACCTTAATGTTCCCTATGTAACCGATCTAGCCCGAACCAGATATCACTCCTTCCATTATAAACTCCCTAACCACTCAAACCCCCTAGTTTCTAACCTTACATCCTCTTCCATTCCTGACAATCCTCCGAGGCGCCTGAAAAGAAGATGGCCACGAGACCTACTACTGTAAAATGTCATTAGAGTGCTACCAATGGGTAGTTTCTCCACACACCTGTAACACTCCATTTTAAATAAAATTTACTGAATGTATTATATAATATACAGTTGTAAATTTCAATTAAGATATTAAAAAAAAAAATGTTACTTTAGTACTTTTTTTTTTTTTTTTAGAAAGCACTGCGTCCTATAAGGCTTATTGTGCATTACAACGTTGTAGCAACAGAAACGCCATAATATTATAACGAGCTTATGATGTTTAGATTCTATTAATCTACCTATGCTTTAGGGATTGATCAATATACACTGCTTGGAGTCCAAGATGCAATCCACACCAAACAACAATGTGAACCTCAACCCTACAAATAGGTCACACCAACAAATGATGTATGCCATTTCATCCTCTGCATTACAGAATCTGCACAAAGGGGCTCCTGTAAGCTTTTTAAATTACTGAGGTGAAAAAAACAAAACAAAAAAACTCCAAATAGAATATAACCTACTCATGCACCTTTGCAATCCACTTATTTGTCATATTTTAAATTTCCATATTGAAATCATGTCATCTAGATGACACTTATAGTTTAAAATTGTTTTGTAATTATATTATTAAAATTATTGTCTTTCTTAAATAATGTAGTTTATAAAACAATTTTAAACTATAAGTGTATAGATGAAATAATTTCAATATGGATATTGAAAATATGACAAATATGTGGATTGCAAAGGTGCATGAGTATGGAATAATTGTTACAAAATGTTGTACAAGCAAAATATAGAAGTTATATCTATTTGGAAGGGACGTGATGGCCGTGCGGGTTGGGGCACAGGTCCCAGTGCGCTCGGTTCAGAACGTTGTGGGTTTGATTCCCACCTGGGGCAGTTAAACATTCATTTTTTGGCGGTCCCGAGGAATGAATCTTGACACTCCCACCTCTTGGTTAGTACGTGCCAGCAACCTAGGTAGCCGTCAGGGGTTGGCAAAAAGGACCACTAGGCCCACTTGCTGGACTTGTTCCCCCACCAAATACCAGTATCAGTATATCTATTAGGAGGTTTTTTTTTTCATCTCAACAATTAAAAAAATTAATATAATCAAACTTCCTAAAAAGAAAATCCAGAGAATAAACGTATGTTTACTAAGCCTAGAGTGACCTGTGTATTATGATTTTTTTAGAGAACTTCTGTCCAGCCGAAGCAACATTTCACTTTGGCCCCTTCAGGGTTCGTGTCTTTTATTTAGCCAGTGATGCTTGGCTTTTAGGCTTATGCCAAACACAGGCTCCAGGGTAATAGGAATAGTCTGAGAACCACTCCTTGCTAATGTCAGCATGCTCGTTACCGGGAATGCCGCAGGTGACCTGGGGTCCACTCAAAACTAACTTTATTATCTCTTTATAGTACATAAGTCTTAAATTAATATAGCAACATTTATCCATCTTCGTTGATGAAAAAGAGCCAGCTTCCAAACAAGATTTAGAACATACTGGATGATCGTTGATTGACTGTTGATTTAACATTATTTTCAAACATAACATATTATTTAACCACTAACCCCCACCACTTCTCCTTCCTGTCAACCTTCTGTTCTGTTTTTGCGCTTGCCCTGCAATCTGTAAGGTAGGTGCCCTATCTTGTTCATTATTTCCCTTTATTCTTGATTTTACTACTCTTATTCCCGTTATTTATCTTTTAGTGTCAACTGTATTTTTATCTATTTTTATGTATGTCTTTAAGCGAAAGACTCCGTACTAGGTGCGACTATATAACAAGAATGGAATAATAAATTACATTTTTTCTGTATAAATATGTTTAAAATACATTCCTTATATCTATTTTGTTATTTATTCTCACTAAGAAGTTGAAATGGAATGTTGATACTGGGATTAGTAAAATAAATAAGAAATGCAAATATTCTTTTAGGGTCCTGAAAGTTGTTTCATATTGTGGTATTACAAAGGTTAATTGATCAAACTCAGCCGTTGTTTATGAGTTGATGTTATAATGATTGAGAAACAAAATATTTTTTTAATAATCGTTATTACAAAAATACTGAAAAATGGTTCAAACCCACAAAAAAAAAATAAAATAAAATAAAATCACTGAAATTTATAATAAAATACATACATCACAAGGAAAGAAATACCAAAATAAAATAATAGAAGTTCAAGAAGCTAAAAAGTAAAACTATGAAACATGTTATCTCCGTATGCAAATAATGTTTCACAAATTTCACTTCACTTACCATGATGCCTTTAGTTGAAATTAATTCTTGCTCATTTCATAACAAATATTTTTATTAATGATTTATTAAAATGATTGTTTGAGAGTGGTATACCATCTCTTAGTAACAAGTTAATTAATGGCCCCACTGCATAGAAGAAGCTCTACGTAGGCATACATTTCAGTTTCTACAAGCGCCCTCTTGTTAGTATGATTCATATATTAGGTAGGTACTTTTAGGAAATGATTATTCAACATAATCAGTTACGATGAATCTAAATAATTCCACAGAAACTCATATAAGGTGAATACAATGGGAGTCCCGGAATTTTTATTTGGAAAAAAAATGACTGTGTGATGTGATGTCCTTGTAAATTTAATGGAAACGTACTCATGAAGTTGAAGATAGCTCTGTGAAAAAAGTCCTCGAGCAACTAGGATTTAGGAGGGGGGATTTTCTTCGTACGTTTTCACAAAAAAAAGAGAAAAAGAATGGCATTATGACTAAACCAAGACTAACAGCAAAAATCATCAGATTCCATCATGTATTTAGAATCATTTTTTTCACTTTTATAATAAAGCTAATAGAATTAGCTAATTGATACAAACTACATTGTACAAGCACTAACATGTTTTATTTTGCAAAGGGTACGACTATAGGAGTATTCATGATATTGTGTTAAATGTAAAATGTTTTACCAAGTTAAATGTTATAAGTATAGGATTGTGAGCAGCCCTATTTAAAGTCATGTTAAATATTAAATGCATAAGAGGATTTTCTGAACAACTTGTTTTATAACCTTTCCTTCCAAAAGTTCTTGCTATTGTTTAATTCTAAGTTTTGATTAAAGTAAGTCATTACAACATGCCTAAATTAAGTGAAAAGTGGAAGTTGAGTGAAAGAGTGTTCACTGAATGCCTTTTTGATCTTCTAACTTGCGAGGAAGAGAATCAAGATGAGCTAACTGGCAACTGTCATTACATTATTATTATTATCATCCATTGTTTTATTAATTATAAAAACATCCAAAACAATATTAACACAATCAAAACACAAACTACGAGCAAGTAACCTAACATGACAACAAACAAAATAATGACGAGCTTAGCTGGTCTGTTACATGATGTCATTCTCCATTCAACAGACTCTCAACCACCATGTTATATGGTTTCAACATGGTAAAAGAAAGAAATATTTCTACATTTAACATGAGTTTTTCCTTTATAATCTTTAAATTTCTTTCTTGAGACTGGCAATTTTT
>NW_027112076.1:71224-73468 GCF_000696795.3 Halyomorpha halys | reverse complement strand
GCCTGTATAGAGTTTTTTAAAAGGGTTAAATGTCTCATAGTAAATTAAGATGTCCCTGAGGATGGCCGGATTGGCCGAAACGTTGGACGTGTAAATGAAATAAATGTTTTGAGACTAAAATTTGGATAGTGTGTTGAATTATTTAGTAAATGAGTTTTTCCATTTAACACACTTTAACATGTTAAACTTAAGACCATGAATATACCCCTTATTTGTGATACAGAAATTAAAAAGTACTAAAGTGTAAATCAGCGAAATTGTACCAAGTACAAACTTTAAGACTAGTTTTATTACTTTATTATGAAATAACACCTTGGGATTGGGAGGATAAATCAAGACAACATTCACACTACAACAATTCAACAGGATACAGAATGTAAATCTACGAAATACAATATTTTGTTCTGAAAATTAAAATTTTCAAAGGTTAAATAAAGGGAGTAAATGCTTGTTATTATTCAATTAAAAAATGCTTAGCTTGCACTTTCTTTTCAAAAGCTTAAAGTTAGAATTTACAAAACTATTGTTCTTCCTAACATTCTTTACAGATTCGCAATGTGGTATCTTATACTAACGGAAGAACAGCGCCTAAAGGCTTTTCTTAAATAAAGTATTACATATAATATTTGGATAAAAAAAATAAAAAAAGAAATAAGTTAACTAGAGAATTTAGAAGAATACATAACGCCAAATAGAGGGCTGAACCCGATAAAACTGTTATTTATTTTATATATGAAGATGATCAGGGTTGCGGTTAAAAAGAACTGAAATAGTTAAGAACTATTTATTTTCCGTTGTTTCGTCCCACTTTGAAGAGCTTCATCCAGGCTGTTCAAGTTAATAGCTTAGGGGACTATCTTATTTTAAAAAAAAAAAAAAAAAAGACTTTAGAAAAAGTCCAACAAGCTATTAACTTGAACAGCCTTGATGATTAAGTGGGGTAAAACATCAGAAAATAAATATTGTTAACTATTTTTGTTCTTTTTGACCGCAACTCTGACCATCTTCATATTTGAAATTATACGGTCAATTATTTATATATATTGGAAGATTATTGATTGACCGTGTGTATAGATGAATGGAATATGGTCCGGGTGCGGTAAAAAAAAAACTCAAATAGTAGATAATTATACTATTTTATTTTTTTTTTTTTCAATACCAACGGTCACTTTATTTTTGACTGCCGTCAAAACAGCCCTGACGAAGCCCTGCAACGTGGGGCGAAACGTTAGCTCAATAAAATAGTGTAATTATCTACTATTTCAGTTTTTTTTTACTGCACCCAGACCATATTCCATTCATTTATTTATATATATAATTTAATTATTTTATACTTATACCTAAAATGTTGTAATACCCTCTTTTTTTTAAAAATAGTTATTGTTATATACAAATAGTTTTATTTTATGCATCAACGTTCAATAGTGTTCATTCGTTTTATTAAACAAAAAAGCAAGCTAACCAATTTAGTTCAATCAAATATAGAGTCAAAAAAACATTGTTCAAAGTAGTCAAGATGCTGGCGCCATTCTGAATTTGGTATAATTGCTGCCATGTTGAACAAATTCATATATATTTAACTTTAGTTATCATGATTGTATTAACAGTAAATTTAAGTAAAAATAGAACAGAAAATCCAAGAAAAAAACTCAAAACCGCCGTGCTACAATTGAAGTTTACATTGATTATCGAAGGATGGGAATGAGACAAAGGAAGAAAGATTGTTTGCTTGGATGACGGGAGAGTGGACCTGTCCTGGAAGCAGGTGGTGCTTACCATTCTTGGTCTCCCTGTCAGTGGTAGATATTTAGAAAGAAGACATAAAAAATTATCAGTCATCCAAGAAAATTATATTATTAGTTAGTTTTGTTCAACATAGAATTTAAGTGTATTTGTAAAAATAGCTAATAATTCTTTTTAAGTCATTGTGTTATGATTGTCTGGAAACCCTCCCCCCTGAGTTAAGAGTCAATAATGTTATATAATTTAAAATAAAATTCTTATATCTGTTTAATATTTAATTTATTCATTTCAACCTTGTAATTGTCAAAGCTATACTTCAGATATGAGAATAATAAAGATAGTTAAATTCCTAATAATTATTTTGATTAATCTTGAATATTAGAATATATATATATATTTTAAAATTAGGCTTGAAGAAGTTTGTCGGGGGGTGCGGTCAGCAAAGAACAACATAAATAAACAAAACCATATTTATTTATTTTATGCCGACGTTTCGACCTG
>NW_027112076.1:66149-66434 GCF_000696795.3 Halyomorpha halys | reverse complement strand
TATTTGTGGAATTGTATGGTAGTAAATTGAAAACAGTGACAGATGAAATATAATATCATTTAGGTAATAAGATTATAATATAAGATATGTAAGTAATGTCTAAAAATTGAAAAAATTAAATAATTCAAATTGATGCTACAAATTGAACATTATGACAAACAATGAAAAATAGTGAGTGGCTTATAATGTTCAATTTGTAGATTCAATTTGAATTATTTAATTTTTTACTACCATACAATTCCACAAATATCAATCAATAAAAAATTTTCTATTATTCAATTATCA
>NW_027112076.1:52505-66041 GCF_000696795.3 Halyomorpha halys | reverse complement strand
TGGGACGTTGACTTTTTTCATTGAGTGGCGGTCCCACAAAATGAAGAACTTTGACCCCCAACCATGGTTAGGCAGTATAGGACTCCAATGGGAGTTTTGGCAAAAAAAAAAAAAAAAAAAAATTTGTACCCCCCCCCCCCCCCGACAAACTTCTTCAAGCATTAATCTACGGTCAACTATCTACACCTCAATTTTAAAATTAGATCTGATGGAAAAACTAAACTTTTATAAAGATCTAATCAATAATGTTGCGAACTGTAGAAAACAACCCGATCTTTCCGATATATGTATGCTGCCATAAAAAGGCAGTTATATATGCCATTACTCTACATGATTATTTTTCTGTTTTTGACAAGTGCCAGGAAACCAAGAGTATTCATACTCAATTTTTCCTTCCATTTTGAATTATGTTTAGTTCGATATATCATTAAAAAAATATTGCTTGTGTTAGTTCAACGTCACAATAATTGACAAAATTAAAGTTATTTACAGCTAATGTCATCCTCTCATATCATATAGATGAATAAAAAAAAAAAAATAGCTATAAAAAAATATATATTTAATAATAAAACTTGGCCCGTGGGAAGTCTTCATCATCTTGGTAATTATTATAACTGCCAACAACATGGAAAAGGGTTAGTTAATAATTGAAAGTTGTTGGTAGCCTACATTATAAAATTAATTATACCAGGGCTGGGCAAAGTCCAAACTGAGAAAACTTAATATTTCATAATACAATTGAGGAAAAATTGTGTACCTCTAAACGAAAGTATTATAAACTTTTACTATCGAAGAAGATAGTTGATCGTATGAAATAAATTCTAGGAATATAGTCCGGGTGGCAGTCAATAAAGGTACCAAAATAGTAGAAAAAACTATTTATTCTTAACCCGCACTTTGCAGAGATTCATCAGGGCTAAATGAAAACAAGATACAAACATTATAAGAATTGATAGAACATTAAAATAAATATACAGAGAAAATAAGAAAATATGTAAAAAGAAAATGTTTTATTTTTTAAAATATATAAAAGAAATAGTAATAAGCTTAAGTAAAGGTAGTATACATATTGGTGGATTGGAAACTAGTAACTAATAAAAATAGCCATATGAGATTAATAATTCTATCACACCTGGCTGTATTTATTAGTAACTATTAGGTTGTAAAATAAGTTCATAGTAAAAAAACTGGTGATTTCAATAAAAACTTCAGATTCTTGTAAATATTTTAAATCAATTATATATGAACCATTTTCATCTACTAAACGTTGCCATCATTCAGATAATTTTTGAACTCCTCTATGTGCGTTTTGTAGTCAACGAGTGAATTAAAGTGTTTCCCGTTAAGAGTGTTTTGATGGGCCCGAAATAAGTGAAGATCTGTTGGGGCAAGGTCTGGTGAATAGGGTGGGTGGGGGATCCCAGCCAAACTCCAATAATTTCTGCCGGGCCTGCAAAGACACGTGATGATGGGCGTTATTGTGATGGAAAACTATGCCTTTGCGATTGGTTAATGCTGGACACTTTTACTCAACCGCTGCCTTTAATTGTACCAACTGGGCACAGTTCTGCAATATCCCGTGTTGTAGAGTGTGGGTTGTCTGTGACTGATGCTTGAATTTGGTCATCATCAACAATTGAAGGAGGACCCGAGCACACCTCTTATGGACGGTGTTATCTCCTAAGGCATCATTATCATACACACTGCAAATTTTGTTAATCGACTGTGCAGTAGATTTTCCTTTTCGGAAATAAAAAATCATTAAATGACAAAAATGAATTTTTTTCTTTTCCATTTTGAGCAAGCAAAATACCACTTAAGATAACGAATCTCGGTTGAAACTGATGCATAAAACCACCTTAACTAATCCTTTTTTAGAATATGTAAACATTATTGACCAAGCAAACATTGTATAAACACAGAGAGGATTAAATTGAAATATTGTTAAATGCTACAAACTTATTTTACAACCCAATAGTTTCCAACCCACCTATATGTATACTTTCTTAACTTAAGCTTATTACTATTTCTTTTACATATTTTAAAAAACAAAACATTTTCTTTGGATAATTATTTTAATGTTCTGACACTTCTTACAATGTTTGTATCTTGTTTTCATTTAGCTGTGACGAAGCACTGCAAAGTAGGGCAAAACATTGGTTAACAATAGATAGTTTTTCTAATATTTTGGTACCGTTATTGACCGCCCAAGACCCAGACTATGTTATATTTTTTATTGTTTCTTAGTTTTGACTAAGAAAAATTATATCATAAAATTGGTAATAAAATATAATTTATGAAAGGAAGATGATCGATCTGAGTGTGATCAAAAGAACTCAAATAGTAATAAAACTATTATGAACCAACGTTTCGCCCTTTTTTTCAGGGCTAAAAAAGATACAAATAACTAAAATAATGCAAAAAATTAAGATAATATATAACATAAAATAAAAGTAAACTAAACTATAGCTAAAAATGATTTAAAACAAGTGAAAAATTATATAAAAATGAACAAAGTGAATTGAAGAAAATAAAACTAAGACGCATAGTGAAAAGTATAAATAAAAAAGAATTACAAAAAATTATTAGGCAATTAATGGAACCAGAAATAATAATAAATACAATTTTATTTGTTTTTAAAATTTTATATTTATTTTTTAAACTACATTTTTATTTGTTATTATTTCCGTTTTCATTAATTGTCTTAAACCTTACAGTAATTCTTGTTTATTTATATTTTTCACTGTACATCTTATTTTTATTTTCTTCAATTTACTTTGTTCATTTTTATACAAATTTTCACACATTTTAAATCATATTAAACCACGCCTTAGTTTACTTTTATTTCATGTTATCTATTATCTTACTTTGCAACATTATTTTGGTTGTTTATACCTTTTTTAGCCCCGATGAAGCCCTGCAAAATGGGGCGAAATGTTGATTCATAATAGTTTTATTACTACTTGAGTCCTTTAGACCACACCCAGACCATCTTCCTTTTATAAACTACACACGGTCAATCAAAGTTCTTCCAAAATATAATTTAGTTTTAATGCTAAATTAATTTCAAAAAATATATAATTTAGCATATTTTGGACTTCAAAACTGTACTTAGTTCTAATTTTTTTTATTTAGTGACAAATAAGAAGCTCTTTTTTTTGTTTTACCCAACCCTGGTCTACGCTATAGTAGGGTATTCATGATTTTTAGTTTAACATGTTAAAGCGTGATAAATGGAAAAACTCATGTTAAATGGAGAAATATTTCCTTCTTTTATCATGTTAAAATGATATAACATATAACATGGTCGAGAGTCTGTTACTAGGCCTGTTAAATGGAGAATGACGTCACGCAACAGATCAGCTAAGCTCGTCACGGTTTTGTATGTAGTTGTGTTAGGTAACTTGCTCATAGTTTGTGTTTTGATTGTTTTAGTATTGTTTAGGATGTTTTTAAAACTAATAAAGCAATAGATGACAACAATAATAATGTAATGACAGTTGTTAATTAGTTCATCTTGATTCTCTTTCTCACAAGTTAAAACATCAACAAGGCACTCCATAGCCAAACTTTCACACAACTTCTACTTTTCACTCACTTTAGGCATGTTATAAATTACTTTAATCTAAACTTAGAAGCAAACAGTAACATGAAGTTTTGGAAGGAAAGATTATAAAACAAGTTGCTCAAAAATCCGCTAGAACAACATTTAACATGACTTTAAATAGGGCTGCTCACAATCCTATACTTATAACATTTAACATGGTATAACGTCTTCCATTTAACACAACATCATGAATACCCCTAGTGTATAAGATAATTATTCTATAAATTATCTCTAGAAGATGATGGCCGGATAGGGGATCCTCGTGTAAGACAGGGTCAAACATATTTTATAGGATGCAGTCTTGACAGTTCGTGGAAAACAAATAATAAATTTACCAACATTTAAAAAACATATTCTTTTTTTGTGTGTTTTAAATTGCTGATAAATTAAAAAAAAAAATAAAAGGAAAATGGTCCAGGTGCGGTCAAATAAAAACTCAAATAGTGATAACTATTTTAATCGAGCCAAAGATTCGCCCCACGTTGGGGCTAAAAAAGAAACAAACACTTAAATGATGAATAGACGTGTGTAAATTATATAACAGAAACATTAATAATAAAGTAATGAAAGTAAGTATACTTTTTTTTTTTTTTTTAATATCTATTGAAATTTACAATTGTATATTATATTATATAATATTTAATTACTTTTATATTTATATATCTTATTTTAACTTTATATTCATATATTACTTCCAACTAAATTACTTTATTGTTAATGTTTCTATTATTATTATTCACACACCTCTGTACGTTCTATTTATTTTGTATATCGCATTTTCTTCATCATATTATATTTATTGTATTCTTTCTTTTAACTTTATTTCTTTTGTGTATTCTATCTGTGTATATATGTAATTTTTTTTATTATTATGTATTACCCTGTTATGTATATTATCATTTAATGTTTACCTATTTTTAATATTTTCTTTAATTTTCTAATACTATTTACTTTAAAATTATTTTCAAATGTAACATGTTTTAACTGTCAATCCCCGCTACTACTCTATAACATCCTGTCAACTATGTATACGACAAGGTACGTCTGTCTTGTTCACTTTCTTCCTTTATTCTTATCCCCCTTTTTACATCTCTTAGTTTTATATTTCTTCTTTTTATCTTTTGTTATTTCCGTTATCATTAATTGTCAATAACCTTTTATTATTCTTATTTAATTTTTACGTTTCATTGTACATATTTTTAATTTACTTTGTTCATTTATGTTTATATCATTTAAGTGTTTGTATCTTTTTTAGCCTTGATGGAAGCCCTCTGATATGGGGTGAAATGTAGGCTCCATATAAATAGCCTAATCACTATTTGGGTTTTTCTTTGACCGCACCCGGACCCCATTTTCCTTTTATGATTACACATAGTCAATAAGCGATCTTCCAGTAAAAAATAAATGAGTTTCCTTTCATTAGTTTTATTTGTTACTATCACTATTACCTATTTTATAATTAATTTATCACTGGAACTAAACCTTACTTATCTTTGTCAGAAGATGGGGTCTTCTTATGATATATGAGGAAGTAAAACAAACCGAGCTCTACAATGACCGAATCCACAAGATCCTTGTCCTAATTTGACGCTTAACCAATCATTTATCAGATAAATATTAAAAGTTTAAAGTCAAATAGTAATATTTAAAACTATCTGAAGTGAACATAAATTTAAAGATGTGAAAAAATTTGTATTTTCTTTCACAGTTTCATTCTATTATTTTTTATCAGCTTTATAATATTTAATATAACAGAAATATTTCTGTAACTAAATAACATTATATAACAGAGTAAAATAATAATTGAGTATATAAATGATTATAAAATAAAAAATTAAATTTGATGCGCATAAAAGTTAAGACTAGAGAAGAAAAGAAACGTACATGAACTGAGGAGGAGGCGAGCTGTTGGAATCTTGCCTCTGCTGCTGTGGGCTTCGTTCCCTGCGACGTCGCTGCTTACCCGTCCTTTCTCGACTTCGGCTCCGACTCCGGCTGAAACAATTAGATGTAACAAAATTATTCCTGTTTTTTAAAATATATTTTAACATCCTCTTTTTTGATAAAAAGTTGTTTTCTATGTATAGTAGATAGTTTTAGTCAAATTTTATTTTATGTATCAACATTAATATTTATTGATTTGTTTTATTAAAACAAAAAGCAAGCTAACCAATTTTCATCAGTCAAATAAGGAGTAAAATACGTAGTTCAAAATATTAAAGATGGCGCGCGTCCTTCCGAAGTCCATTGAATTGCTGTTATGTTGAGAAGATAGATTAAAATTTTATCAACTTTTGTTGTTTTGTATCATAATTGTATTTCCAGTAAATTTAAGACAAGATAGAAGTCGATAATAAGTATTAAGGAAAAATATACATAAAGAAAATCATGAGCAAAAACTCAAAAAATTGTGCTACAATTTATGTTTACATCGAACATCAAGGCACGATGACTACTGGAAGCAGGGAGTGCTGACCATCTTTTGTTTACGGTCAGTGGTATACGAATAAAAAGAAGACATCAAGAGTCTGCAGTCATCCAAGAAGAGTATATAATTGAGGGAAGAAAGGCACTTTTTGTTGGGATCGCCAGTGGATCGGACGTGTCCTGAAAACTTGAGGAGCGATCCTTTGTCTACTGGTAGTGGTAGAATTTATAGAACAAAGACATCAAAGTCATTAGTCATCAAAGAAGATCATATAATTGGTTAGTTTGCCCTACCTAGGGCCAACTTATACCTAATTTGTAAAAGTAGCCATTAATTTAGTTAAGTATCTTTAGAGTTCTGATTGTCTGGAAAGCCCGCTCTGAGATAAGAGTTTACAATCTTATATAATTTAAAATAAAATTCTCATATCTATTTAATATTTAATTTTAAATAATTCCACTTATAACCATTTTGACTCAAAATAGCACAGTATATAAATTTTGGAATAAGTACATATGAGCCGTTAATTTTGAAAGTAGTGTTAGTCCATTTTCGATAAAAATCAAGTTAGTTACCTAAATAGTAACATGTCTACATGATCTTTTTATTTTCAAATAAATTGTTACAATTATATTTAAAATGGTTAATATTTGTAGCACAAAAATTTGATCGTTTATGAAGTAACGAAAAGTTGAAGTCGTAAAAGTGGTGTGCTATCACTTTATTATCACCTTTTACCCTAAGTCTTCAAGTGGGGCAGTGGCAGCAGCAGCGTTACTTTGATAAATAAAGTTTCTGTTCCAGATTGAACCATTCGATGGATTTGAAAACTGAAAAATGTGTTGGATTCAAGATCTTTTTCTAATCCGTTTCTCAACTTTTTATAGATTTTGGATTTCAAATTTTAATTTAATGAATAAAAGTTAAAAATTTTCAAACCAATTTTTTGCTATTATCTTCATTTTTTTCGGTTGGCTCTATAGCCCTTGTAGATTTAAGGCTGCCCGAACCAGCCTTCTCAAGGCCTGCCTATGTTGGGCTACTGCTTTCCAGTTTGCTGCATGTACATGTCTTTTGCATCTTTGTTGATTCTGTTCATCCATCTGGTTTTTGGCCTCCCACGTGGCCTCTTGCCTACTGTACTGACATTCATTGTTATGTAGAGGCGTCCTGATGGATTGCTTCGAGCCACATGTCCCATCCATCTTAATCTCCTTACCTTTGCATCATGAGATATTGACTGACCAGTCTCTGCAAGTATTTCACTGTTAGTTCTTCTCCTCCAATATACAGAGGACTTTCCGTTCAAATCTCTCGATTCTGCTTTCTAGGGTACCTATTAGAGCTCAGGTCTCACAGCCGTAATCAGAACTGGCTTTATCATGGCATTGTACACCCTTAGTTTAAGATTTTTCGGGATTTCATTATTCTTGAGAGAAGGCTTTGTTCATGCTTGTTATACCCAGGTGTATCTCAGCCCGTTGATAATTTATTTTGTTATTATGGAGCCGGGGCATTTGAGACTATTTACTTATGGTAACGATCTACCATCCACACAGACCATGTCGTTAGGATGGATTTTTCAGTTTACAATCATATATTTTGTTTTATCTTCATTTACTTGCAAGTCGATTTCCTCTGCTTCTCTAGATAATTTTCCACGTCATCTTGGTTACTTCCTAGGACAGCTATGTCATCAGCGTATGCCAGGACTTCATGTTTCATTCCGTCGTGCACCCCACTATTTTTGCATGATGTTCTTCTTCTTATTATTATCATTACTATCAATTTTTCTAGAAATACGTTGCACAACATTGGTGAGAGTCCATCTTCTTGTCTCAGACCTGTTCTGACTTCGAAGGCTTCAGATACTTCTCCATCCATCAGAACTCTACATTATCCTCGTTATAACAGAAAAAAAATGCATATGGAAGATTAAAAACTGCATTATTTTATCCCTAAGAAAAATCTGAAAACAAGAGAGGTCAGGAGTTCAACTGTCTCTTGTTTTAGAAACTAATAATGCCATCTCTTTTAGCCTTAAGATAATTAAAAGTTTAGGATTTAATAAACCTTAACCATAAAAAAATTATCAGATTAATTAAAAGAGATAACACTTGTAAAATCAAACTATAAAAATACCTGGAATATCTTCGTTTAGGTGGAGGCGATCTGGTGACTTCTTGCCAGCTTTTTACTGGACTAGGAGATCTTGACAGCTCTCTCAAGCCATCTTCAATGTCCTATGATAAAAAGTAATGATAATAAATCATTATTTAAAATAGAATTATTAATATTATATTATAAAAACAATTTTTGTTCAGATTTATTAATTTATTTTAAAAATACAAAAATTGGATGTATTTAAATAATTAAAAACATATAGACAACGGAAAAATATCCGTCTGTCGAAGCCTTTCTAAGAAATTACTCTTTCTACTTCCTTAGAAGTTCTCTCTTTTTCTCTTTTTTTTTTATTTTTTGTTTTTCTAATTTCTTAGCAAGTAGAGAGAGTAAAATGTTTTCTGATTTCTTAGGAAATAGAGAGGGTAGGTATATATATAGATATTAAATTCTAAAAACATTATGTGTGTATATGAATAGACCACAAAATTGTAGAGAGAGTTTGTTTATAAATAGATATTAAATTCTGAAAACATTATGTGTACACATGAATAGACCACAAAGTTGTATTATTAAATTTCTTCGAGAAGTTTGTCAGGGGGTGCGGTCAGCAAAGAACAACATAAATAAACAAAACCATATTTATTTATTTTATGCCTAGGCATAAAATAAATAAATAAATATGGTTTCGTTTGGGCCGCCCATAGCTCAGTGGTTAAGACACAGTCTTACCAATTTGATGTCTATTGGCGGTGCCGGTTCGAATCCGGCCTGGGACGTTGACTTTTTTCATTGAGTGGCGGTCCCACAAAATGAAGAACTTTGACCCCCAACCATGGTTAGGCAGTATAGGACTCCAATGGGGGAGTCTTGGCCGAAAAAAAAAAAAAAAATGATTTCGTTTATTTATGTTGTTCTTTGCTGACCGCACCCCCCGACAAACTTCTCGAAGCATTAATCTACGGTCAACTATCTACACCTCATTATTAAATTTCATTTATTCAAATTAATAAACTTGTTTTGATACATGTGCAAATATTTATTTATTTACTAGCACTTGTATAACCTTTCTCAGGTGATCCCATTCTAAATCCGTCAGACCTGTGCTTTTATAAATTACACTAATCACTTTCTAATTACATTACTTATTTTGAATTACACCAACTTGTAATTGTTATTATAATTAATATTAATAAATCTGGAAGATCCCTGATCGAAAGGGTAAGATGGCGGTAACTATTTTTAAAAAATCTGTTTTCAAAACTTGCCATGACTTAATTTATTGTATGTTAAATACGAATATAAATTCCTATTTGAAACTATATATACTGTGGTCTGAACAATTCGGTAGTTACGATGACTCTCTGTAAAAGACAATTTGTCCAAATTATAAAGATCCTATAAATATAAATTTCAGAGCTACTCACTTTTTCTTTCTGTTTTCTCGCTGATATTTTTGCCCTAAAATATTCGTAGAGACCAAGCTTCTCCCAACCATCACTAAAAAAGAAAAACAAAATTGACTTATAAAGAAAAACGAAGATAAATACATATTCATACACAACTAATTTTTGGAAGATTATTGATTGACCGTGTGTATAGATGAATGGAATATGGTCCAGGTGCGGTAAAAATATACTCAAATAGTAGATAATTACACTATTTTATTGAGCCAACGTTTCGCCCCACGTTGCAGGGCTTCATCAGGGCTAAAAAAGATACAAACACTATAGTTACAAAAAGGAAAAAAAAGAAAAAACATAAGTTAAAAAGATACAAACACTATAGTTACAAAAAGGAAAAAAAAGAAAAAACATAAGTGTTAAATAATAGGGGTATAAAATGAAAATTAAGATATAATAAGAAAAATGAAAGGTTGTAAATAGTAAATGAAAAGGGTAATAGTAACAGATAGATAAGAGAAGAAATATTATATCATTTACTATTTACAACCTTTCATTTTTCTTATTATATCTTACTTTTCATTTTATACCCCTATTATTTTACACTTATGTTTTGTTTTTTTTCCTTTTTGTAACTATAGTGTTTGTATCTTTTTTAGCCCTGACGAAGCCCTGCAACATGGGGCGAAACGTTGGCTCAATAAAATAGTATAATTATCTACTATTTGAGTTTTTTTTTACCCCACCCGGACCATATTCCATTCAACTAATTTTTAATTACAGTTAACATGATTTATTCAGTAAAAAGCTCGATTAGAGGTTAGAATTAAAAAAAATAAATAATTTTTTTAATAATTTTTAAAAACCACATACTAGTGTATCTATATATAATAATAATGATAGTTGATAGTGTTAAGTTGATCTAAAAATACAAAATTTAAAAATTAATGAAATAGTGACGAGATAGGGTAATTTGACTTGTAATTAATGACCTAGGAAGAATATCCTGCAAAACATTTTTTAAAGAATTGGATGAATAAGTATAAATTTATATTTAAAATTGTCCTTGAGGATGGGCGAATTGGCCAAAACGTTGGAATGTTGATGATGTAATAAAGAGTGTCGAGAGATAAATGGATACCAATTAATTTATTTAAAAAGTAATACAATTATTTTTAGGGAAATAACAATTTTTTATATTATACAATATATAACGGCCTTAAGTAGATAACATTTTTCATGATGACTTTACAAATTATCAGAATAGGGACCAATCGCAATGAAAAATATTTTTCACCACACTCTTAAAAGGAATAATATATTTGAAAAAAACTGAAGGTGAAACTAAGAGCATGTCCAGGAAGTAGGAACAATGTTGTATGAATTTTTTTTTCAAAAGTTTGCAACACTGAAAGGTTGTGGAGGATCCCTAAACACAACCTTGTAAAACTTGTATTGTAATGTCCGTTTCTGTGTTTATCAATAAGAAATCCCACCAAATGCGAGGATCACGCTGCCATAAGGTTCCTTTTCATGGAAGGAAAAAATTCTGACTGAAATTTTCAAATGGATCGAGATTGTTTAAGGTGAAGGTGATATGAACAAAGCAAACATGTTTAAATGATGTGGGTTTAATGAACAAAGAACAAATATTTATAACGACCAAAGGATTGGAAGACCATCAATTCTGACCGATGAGACAGTTGTTGTTATTGTCTGGGGCTTTAGGGCATAAAACCCTGAGGTCATCAACGACCATGTTTCGTGCTTTATAATTCTATTTCATTTATATTTATAATTCTATTTCACTTTAAATAATTACAAAAACATTTTAAATAATTACTTCTTTTGGAATTTTTTATTACGTATAACAGATTTTCTAGATTAAATCTTATTCAAAAGGCCATTCCTTTTTAAAGAAAATCAAAACCATTTCCACGTTCTTCTGGTCATCATTCAGAACATCCAATACATTCCTCAAATAATAAATAAAACAAACAGGGTGAGCTAAATAAAACCGTTTAATATGTGACTGATCGTAAGTACACTGTTGCAGTATTGACATTTTGGCGATGGCTGCTTACTGATCAGATATGTATGAGTTAAACTTGTATGACTTCTTCCTTGATCCAATGAGATAGTGCAAAAAATCGAGGAAACCGTTTGTAAAGATCACAGATTGACACTGGATGAAATGCCTGCCATGCATCCACAAATTTCCAAATCTTTGTTATATCAAACAATTACAGAAACATTGAGAGGATGTCCAAAATCGTGCTCAATACTTGTTCCAAAAGTGAATATGAATAAAATCAAGAATACAGGAAAATAATTAAAAAAACAAAAACAAAATAGGATACCTACCTTACTGAATGCAGGTAAACAGAAAAATGAAACTGAACGTAGGCATAGTTTATTTTATTCTTAATGTTTGTCTTTTAGTATGTACTATATTTTTATATTTCTTTTTTAGTTGTTACTATTTCCGTTTTCGTTAATTTTCTAATTCTTGTTTATTTATACTTTTAACTGTACATCATTTTTATATAAGTTCACATATTTCTAATCATATTAGCCACATCGTAGTTTACTTTTATTTTGAGTTTTCCATTCTCCTACTTGGTTACATTGTTTTAGTTGTATTGGTTTGATTAAGTCAAATGAGAAGAAGGAGGAAAATATAACTTAATGATTTAAGGGGGAAAAAAATAATTTAAAAATATTACCTGTCCCTAGGTTGATCATGACCAGGAGGTGTATAGAAAGCCTTCACTGCCGCAAGCAGCCTTTCAGACGGTGGAGCTGGCGGGGGCAGCCTGATAGCATCTGGGTCTAGTGGTTTGTACTTGTAATCTTCCAACTGGACAAATAACAAAATTAATACTGGCTGATAATCAATGCCTTATTTGTACAAATAATGAGTAGATGAGTAAGTGCACATGATTTACTGTGCATGAAATTCATGAAGAACAATTAAATAAAAATAACTGAATGAATAGAACGATTTTAAAGTTTGATGGCTGTTTTAACCAGTGTTAAAGCCCAAAAGTATATTTTTCTTTTCTTTAGTTTAAATTTATTCACTTCCAAATGGTTTTTTTATTTTTTTTAATTTCCTTTTTTTTGGTAACAATTCAGTTTTTATTTTGTAATTAAAATTAAATTAGAATTCATTACGCAAATAAGGAAGTTTGTTGTGTTGCGTGAATAATATAAATACATCGCTGGGGCTCGTCACGTATACAACATTGCGAACTGCAATGGGATTAAGGCCTTTATGCAGACTGATAAGGGAGTCTACAGTCTACAGTCCGCTGCCAAGAGCCTAGGAGCTACATAGAGAGAGGCACCCACTGGCTCACACCATAAGCATATTTGGGGTACAATTCAGGACCCTCACCCACTAATCATCACCATCTGGATGACGGCGGATGTTTCGGAAGATATATTATCCTTGAGATATGCGCCCCCGGCCATCTACGTGAGTGACTTTTTCTATTTCCTTCATCGAGCCTCATATTTTGTTTGCTTCTAATACTCGTTATTTTGTATAAAGAGAATTGATTTTTGTTTACACATATTAAAATATTTTCTTTCTTTTACTCTTCACTAATTATTTTTTTATAACAACAAAACAGTAACAGTTTTTTTATTTTGTTAATATTTTAATTTAATTAAAATTTGTATACCAGTTTGGAAGGTTTTTTAATTCTCTATTTTTTCTTAATTATTTTTTTGTTTTTATGATTCTTTTCAGGTCCTCCGTTTTATTTTTTTTCTATCACCGAACCAGTCCTTCATACCCTCCCTTACTGTACTCTACTTACTCATCTACTCTACTTTTCCTTAACAACCAACCGATTCACTTCTATCCTACAATAAAAAACCTTAGTGTCACTTTTGATCAACACCTCTCTTGGAATAACCATATTTCACAAATCACACGCAAATCCATAACTGTACTCAAACAATTC
>NW_027112076.1:48222-51993 GCF_000696795.3 Halyomorpha halys | reverse complement strand
GTAATCAAATAAATAGGCAGTTATTGATTAACATTATAAACAGTAGTAAAGCCAATATACCAATGTAATTTCATTCTACTATCTGAAAATTTGTAAACGCTCGCCAGATAAAAATCTCACTATATGAACCTTGTAATTATTCTTAGGGGACATATGTTCCAGAATAAAGTTATTTTTTCATTTCATACTGATCAATCCGTGACTGGACAAATATAAGTTACATATTTTTACAAGATATAATATAATAGATAGATAACATTTTTTTTTTCTTCCACAGTTTTCTTTTACAATTAATACCAATCTACAAACTAACTACAAGTTTTCGATTTATTCCTTTTTTCCTTTCTTTCCCTTCTATTTCACAACTCCTATTTCATTTGATCAACAAATTCCCCCATATATAACAGTTGCTAAAAAATACAACAATGAAATATAAACAAGTTTTACCTTTATAAGAGGAACCATGAGGCCAGCAGGTAGATCGAAATATGGTAAGGAAGGAAGTAGATCTTCCGGTTGTATCTCTGGTTGGACAGGCGCAAATCCTGGAGGTGGTCTAGTAAGATCGGGCAGCTCGATCGTTGCTGGAACAAGATAAAAATAGACATTATAAGACAAAATGTCAATATTATAGTATGGACAAAAATATATATTATGGATGACTTACGAGGAGGCGGTTGGAAGAGATAGCCCGGAGGAGGAAGTGACATGTTGATTCCCAGGTCAGGATGGGTGTTTGGAGGCCCAGTTCCAGGAGGGTAATGGGGCTCCTGAGTGCCAGGAGGTTCGGGAGCCGCCTGCCACACATCTGGCGGAGGCGGAGCTGGCTCGTTGGCACTGCTAGGAACTGCAATATAAGTTAGAGGATATTAACAAATCAGTATTAAGAATCTTTTTAACATTACAGCACTGATACATTATTGATAATGGTCTGTATGAATAATCTTTCTTATAATTTTTTTTTTGTTTTAATTTGTTTACAATTGTAAAGTTTGTTTGATCTATGAAGCTACATTCATGATGATGACCTTCAAATACCAAAGCTTCTCTTGATATTATATTGAGCACTATTCTTTGTATTTAAAGGAATGTTTTCCTAGTTATGTTTTAAAATCAAAGAGCGTAGTAACAGATATCTTGAAGAATCTACATGTAATAAGTAAAAACGAATATTTGTACGTCGGTATTTTATGCACTTCAATAGTATACATCTCGTTGTGATGGGCCTTTTTGCTAAATGTTCAGGATTTTCCTTGGACGACTATAGGCTGGCAGGATTTTTTCAGAAAACAAAAAATAACCAACAACATTACAGCAGTACCCTTCTGTTTTTCTTTATTTACCACAAGAACATTTATTTATTTCAATTTTTTTCCATACTGTTCTCTATCTAGGCAGTCCTTGTCTGTTATTTTAAATTTCTTTGTTTCCCCTCTCATTTGCTTCACATATCCTCCTACGCTCTTATATTCACAGATTCTGTCAAAGAGTTTCTTGTTTAGTCTGCTTTGGTCCATGATCATCATGTGCCTGTAGAATCTGTCTTCTGATTCTTATTTCGGTTCCCAGGTCATCTATCTCCCTGTGTTTTCTTGGGCCCATAGATTCTCCTCAGGATCCTTCTCTCTATTTTCAGTAATTTTCCCAGGCTAGGGAGACATGTCTCCATTCCATATAAACTTACTGGTTTTTTTTACCGTGTTGTAATGTCTTATTTTTGCATTAGACGATAGGTTCTTTTTATTGTAAATATTGCCTGTTGCGAAGCTTAGCCTTTCCAACTTCATGCTCTCTTTCACCACTGTTATTGCATACTATCTCTCCCAGACATTTAAATTTCTTTGTTACTCTTATCCGTCCTCTATTACTTTTTTGCTGTAGTTTGTTTCCGTCGTCATAAATTCTGTTTTTCGTAGGAGATTTGTAGGCCTGCTTTTTCCGCTATTTCTTTCAGGGTATTTATCTGACTAATTGCCTCTTCCACTGTTTCCGCTAGGAGGGCTAAATCATCTGCAAAGGCTAGGGAGCTCACTTTTATTATGTTTTTTCTTGGTCCCTACTACGGCTCCTGCGTTATCAAGTTGTTAAGTAGATCAACAAATTTGTTTTTTAGGAAAAAGTAAATCATATTCATTTTTAGCATAGCATTTTGATTTATTTAGAGAATTTTTTTTTTAACTCCTTTGCATTTTATCCAATTCCTGCGTTAATACAACTGTTGGAAAGTTTAGTATCTCCCCTTTTAACCTACATTAACAAAATTTAGATTTAATACCCTTATAAGGGTAAAATATTAGTTTCAAATAAAAAACTATGCAAACATTTTATTATATATTTCTGGTTATAAATTCGGGTTGTTAGATCGCTAGATCTGGTTTGTGCTGTTTAGTGCAGCTTATAGAGCCCTAAACCAGTGCCAAGATTGGTGTGGATTGGTTTAGTTGTATTGAAGTCAATTAATTGTAAGGAGAAAATTTAGGGCCAAAAAATTTTATTTATCGATTTTTTCGAATTTGTATTTAAGGGTTGCTCGAGGGGCTAAAAAAGAATATCAACTTTCTTTCATTCCTAAAAAATCTTTAAATACACTTGGATAGGTCAGCCAGTCTGAATCACTTCAATATAGTACTAATATTGAAGCAAAATGAGGGTTCTTATTTAAAAATAATTCATGTTTTATGTAGTATATAAATATGACAATATCAAAGATAATCAAATTGTCTAAAATAATAAGGAAAAAACAACTAAATCAGACCAGTATTAACAATTATATAGCGAAGTTAGCTGTTACCACTTATGTTACTATAGTTACCGTCTCATCACATCATCTATATGTTAATAGTTTCAATAGTGTTTAATTAGTGTATATACATCCTCAAATATAACAATAGTGAAGCATTGCCGGGTCATCCAGATATAAATAAAAATTTCATTTTAAATAATACTAAATGAATCTGCTACAAAATTAATAATATTAGATAAATATAATTGTTTGTAGTGGCCCCCATTACTGTGGGATATTACGTTTTGTCCTGGTTACTAAAAATTCTTAGCATGAGTTGTACTCGCTTTGTCAAACAATGTTATTTAAAACTACTGCAGCTAAACAGCAACAACCATTTGAGTTTGCAATATAACTGGATAACACAGATAAGAAAACTATTGGAGAGCTTCGGAATGTTTGACCTGATACTATTCAATGTTTCGGTAAGTATCAAAAATAGAATAGGGGAGATTTAAGACAGATATAGGGAATTTGTCAAGGATAAAGACCTCCTGTTATTAAAAAAATCAAGTTATTACCGTTGGTACAGTAGGGTCTGTAGACATTAAAACGGACACTCCTCAAAGCTACCTAAAAATCAACTGCCCGATAGCTCATCTGAGAATAATTGCCCAACTGCGACTCTCTGGTAAATATGCAATTACTCTCTGATAAATATGCAATTACTCTAAGTGTCGGTCCACACAAATATATACCCACAGAAGCTTTGTCCAGCTTGTGATGGAACAAGACTGGAAGATTGTTTCCTTTTTTTAATAAACTACCCTGCATATCATGAGAACCGAATCCGATACATGCCGAAACTAAGCTATATTAACCAAAATCAATTGTATGAATTTTTGTCTGTACCCTCACAATCACTGTCAATTTTGTTTTGTTTTTTTCACTCTAATGTTGAAATCTTAAAATGGGTATACGGACTCCTTTATAAACTGAAAAGAGTTCTTCCCAGCACCTACTATCTAATCCTAAAGTCTTATTTAGAA
>NW_027112076.1:47766-48047 GCF_000696795.3 Halyomorpha halys | reverse complement strand
ACTGGCAGACTTTTAAAGGATGCCTAGTCTCGATAACAGGACATAGTGCCAAGTTAGTACGTATGTAATGCTGATGATACAGTGATAAGAGATTTCCCCACTCCTCCCAATACAAACAGTTCACCCTGACTATGACTTCCTACATCAGGAACAAGAACTTACACAAAGAGTTATGAACTCCCTACGTACAAACAACCATTAAATCATTATATAAACGGTTTCACGACGCACTTCCAACACATACTAACCCTCTAATTCAAGGACTATCAACACTAGACTTA
>NW_027112076.1:41213-42500 GCF_000696795.3 Halyomorpha halys | reverse complement strand
AATTCTTGTGATAAACACAATTAAGAATGACAGAGCCATACCCTGAGTGGGAGGAATCAAGTCGGGAGGAGGCGGCTGGTTGGCCTGAGCGAAGAGAGGAGCAGGTTGTTGTGGTGGCAGAGGAGTTTGTTGTAATTGTTGCTGCTGTTGCATTTGCTGCTGCTGTTGCAGTTGTTGCTGCTGCTTTTGCATCGCTTCCAGCTGTTGCTTCTGCTGCTCCAGGGTCTAGATACAACAAACATCACAATTTTTTCATTAACAAATTAATTTGTAAGTTCATTACTAATAATTTAGTGTCAATTAAATAAATAATTAGTTTTATCATTAATTATTTAGTTTTAATTAAAGCATTAGTTTCATTAATTGATTAATCTCATCAGAATTATGATTTCAGATATAACTAATTTATTTTTAGTTTTTGTATCTTGTTTTAGCCCTGATACAAGTCCTGAAAAGTGCGGTGAATCGTTGGTTACTAATAAAAAAATTTTCTTCTGTTTTGGTACCTTTAATTAATCCCCACCCAGACCACCTTCCTAAAATTAATTGTGTACGGTCAACTTATCATCTTCTAACCAAATAATAGTTTTGTTATTTATTCATTGACGTTTAAAACTGTATTTACATAAAAATTCATCTAGTAAATTTGATGCAAGATCATAATGGTGTGATAGATACATGCAGAGAAACTACCCATTGGTAGTGCTCTATAATATTTCTACATTAGAAAGTCTAGATGCCTTCTTCTTTTCAGGTGCCTTGGAGGGTTATCACCTATGGAAGAGGAAGCAAAGCTAGAAACTAGTGGGTTTGGGTGGTTAGGGAGTTTATACTGGAAGGATTGATATCTGGTTCTCACTAGATCGGTTACATGTAGAACATTAAGGTCTTCGTGGATGATTTGTGACTAAGTAGGGAGCATAGAGGATTTTATGGAGGATTGGATACGAGAGGAATTCAAAGGTTTAGCAGAGCCTCAAAGTTCAACTCTATATCTCCAGATAGGCCTTATTATAGTCATGTAGATCAGTCTTTTGTAATGGATTGGTAGTTTAGACTATTTGTCTCGTAAGTGCTGTAATAGTCGGAACTGACATGCAGTTTTCTGTCTTCAGAATTACGTAATTATGTAATAATTTGCAGTATTTTTACAATATAACTCGTAATTAATTACAAATTTATAAATTGGGGTATGAATAGTTGACCGTATATAGATATGAGGAGAAGATACTGACTTTAGACGGGAACTTCGCCCAAGTCACTACCCCGATGAAGGCCTGAAATTCA
>NW_027112076.1:0-40578 GCF_000696795.3 Halyomorpha halys | reverse complement strand
ATTTTAATTATTTATATACATGTGCCATAGTGCTTTTTTGAATTTTAATGGATTGTAAGTGTGGATGACCATGTTGGGTTTTACTTACTTATATTAATTGGGTTTTGCTTACTTATATTAACACACTGATATTAACTTCTTTATTATTAATTTTTCTATTATATAATTTACATACCTCTGATCCCCTCTCATTTGGTATATTTTCTATCTTAATCATTTATATTTATTGTATCAAATTATTTTAACTTTATTTCTTCTTTGTTTTTCTATCCATGTAAATTTTAATTTTTTTTTATTTTTTAATATTTCTTCTCCCCCTCTATTATGTGTATTATCATTTATTGTTTACTTGATTTTAATATTTTTTACACTGTTTACTTTAAAATTATTTTCAAATGTGATGTACTTAACTGTCATCCCCACTCCTCCCAATACAAACAGTTCACCCTGACTATGACTTCCGTCAAAATAGGTATGAATTCTGTCTCGTTCATTTTCATTTGATTTTATTCTTATCCCTTTTCATCTCTTAATTTGTACTTTCTTTAATATTTCTTCTCTTTATCTGTTACTATTACCGTTTTCATTTATTGTTTATAACCTTTAACTTTTCTTATTTTATTTTTACGTTTCATTGTATACCCTTGATATTTTCCACTTACTTTTTTTACTTATGTTAAGTGTTTATATCTTTTTTAGCCCTGACGAAGCCCTGCAACGAGGGGCAAAACGTTGGCTCAAATAAAAATAGTAGATAATATTACTATTTTAGTGTAATTTGACCGCACTCAGACCATATTCTATTTATTGTTACACAGGGTCAATCAGCAATCTTCCATCAAGTTGGGTTGTGTGTATGTATTTTTTTTTTTTTTTTTTTACTCTATTTAAGATGTTCATATAATTTTTATACTTTTGACTATAATTTTGTTTTATATTTGATAGAAAAAAAGAGAGGAATTGTTAGAATTGAAATAATGGAAAAATTAAATAACGATAAGAAAATTAAAATGTGTAATGGAAAAAATGATAAATAATAAAAAAAAATCATGCTTTAGAACATAATTCAAAAATTTTTACAATGTGACAATTTACTAAATTGTATGCTGTGTATGAGGTAACATGATGAAGTTGGGCAGCATATTTTTAATAAAATGTTTTTCTCTCCTCTCTCTCTTTGCTGATCGCACCCCCGACCCAACCATCTTTTTCTAGCAAATTTTTATAAATTCTATCATATATCATAGATATTTATTGTATAAAAAAAATAAATAAATAAAACAAATATTTTTCACCAGAGATAGAAATTAAGTATAGTAAACAAAATTATTTAAAAATGTTTAATCAATAATGAATGAAATTACATACCTGTATTTGCCTCATTGTATGAGAAACAAAGGCAAGGTGTTGAGACTGAAAATTCAAAAAAGCAGCTTTAGTGTCTGCCGTTAGCCGGTCGATGATTTCTCTATGATCAGCTCCTCTGTCCGACTTATATCGCGACCAAGATACAACAGGATCGTGAAGTTGCGAAACGATCTCGTCAGAAAAGTAATGGTTCTTCGTTTCCCAAATGGTGAGCAACTGAAGGCATTATAACAATTATTATATTGATAAAAATGAATATCAATAAATTCATCCAAGTTCAAAATATTTTATATATATATATATAAATAATTGTTCTTATAATTTCAAATTATGAAGAAGATGGTCACAGTTGCGGTCACAAGAGAACAAAAATGGTTAATAACTATTTATTTTCTGACTTTTGCCCCACTTTTCATAAGTCTCTAAAGCTATCAACTTGAACAGCCCTGACAAAGCTCTACAAAGTGGGGCGAAACATCAGAAAATAAATAGTTGTTAACTATTTTTGTTCTTATTTGACTGCAACCCTGACCATCTTCTTCATAATTTTAAAATATTTCAATTAAGTTAAAAATCCATTAATTGAAATAATTATTTACTTTATTCAATTTGGCCTGTTGTTCCTCATTGACTCCAAGGGAAGCATTGCAAAACATTGGGACGACAACCTGCTCCAAAGCTATCTTGAACTCTTCTGTATGTTTTCTAACACTGTAAAATAATAATAACATTTCACCTTATTACCATAAGATAAATCTACAAAAGGATAACCTTTATGGGTGTATACATAGAAAAAATAATTCCTACCTAAGGCAAATGATTTCTTTAATAAATATACATTTAATGTTGTTGTTTTTTGTTAAATTCTCATAATACTGAATTATTACAGGGAAAAAAGCCCTCCTCCTTATTCCATTCTAAATTAGAATTCATTAAATATTTTTATAGTAATTCAAGAAAAGATAGCAGTATGAAGCAAAACGTTTCCTACATCATCATGGCTGCCAGTGATATCACTTGCACTGTAGTACTCCCTAGTATACTGTAGTGTATGCTTTTTGGGATGATAGCATACCAAAAATGTAATAATTGATTTTCAACTCTAATCTGCAAGACAGTAATAATAATAATAATAATAATAATAATACAGGCCTAACGAACCCCCAGGTTCGACGCCAATATCACCAAACGCTTTCTGCATACATCCTTCCAAACCCAATTCTACTAAATCAGTTTTGAGGCAATCCTCCCATCTGTTTCAGTCTACCCCTGAGACGTTTACCCGTCGGTTCAGTGTTTATTAATATTTTAGGGATCTGCTCATTACTAAGCCCTACAACCTTACATGCCCATCTTATACACCGCAATGCTATAACCTAAATTATATTTACGGAGGGCAGTTCCCTTAATTCAGTGTTGTGTAGCCTTCAGAATTCTCTCATTAATTCATCCTTTTTCCGTCCGAATAATTTATGTAATACTTTATTTTCGAAAACCTTAAGTTCACCCCTTAGTGTAAGAGGCCATGTCTTGCATCCATCAAGAACAGTGGGAAGGATAATAGTTTTGTAAATTTTAATTTTTAAGTTTTTGGGTAGTAGGCATGAGCTAAACAGTTTTGAAATTTAAAAAAACAAGCATTTCCCACCTTCAACCTCACTTTTATTTCCTCATCAATTTTATTTTTTTTTTCTCGTTACCATAGAACCTAAATATTTAAACCTATCTACCTGTTCAAATGTATTTTATCCTATTTTTATATCATCGCAATTGCTCGCGTTTCTATTGCTAACCATGTATTTTGTTTTATCTGTATTTATTTCAAGACCTAGTTCCGTACCGCAGTTGTATTTGGTTTTATAGTTTCTTTGTCCTCACCCAATATTGCCAAATTTTAGTTAATTCGCTCGTATGGATGAAGCTGATACACCCAAGAGAACGCTTGTTGAGAAACTCCATTAGAAAAGATGAGTTAGTCAAGCGGACGTTAGATGGGAGGACTCGGTCTCGGCAGATGCACAACTCCTGTTTTCAGTTTGTAACTGGAGTGCTGCGGCAATGGATCATGAAAACTGGCAGACTTTTAAAGGATGCCTAGTCTCGATAACAGGACATAGTGCCAAGTTAGTACGTATGTAATGCTGATGATACAGTGATAAGAGATTTTGAAATCACCATTGGCCTAGAAATAGGAACTCCCACAGCACATTTTTGCGTGAACCATTGATAGACGGCCTTATTTACGTCTTTTAATGTACAGTTAGTCATTGTTTTCTGAGGACATGATGGGACATTGATGATAAAAAGTCGCAAAATGTCTTTTTTCTTCTTCAAAATATCACAGTTTGTTCGCCAACTCCTAATACAGCAGACAATTTTTTAACACTTTTACTTTTTTCTACACGGTTTATGATTGTTAATTTCTTTTCAAGCTTCAAAATGACACATTTTCATTATTGCGACATTTTGTTAGTCATATTTAAATGGACACTAAAGCAGCACTGAGTGAATGATTTTGTTTTGTAGGAAAAAAAGGTCAGTAGGAGATTCACAGAAAGATTTGAAACACTACCGTTCCTAGAACATGAATTGGACTTGTAGTTACTAGAAATATCTCATTCATAGGATACCAACTTTCCCTGTTTTTCATTCATTATTTTAAAGAACAATACGTAATTAACAATTATGTAATAGTTGGAAATAATATTACCTATTCATTTTTTAAAAATAAATGAAGTAAAAATAAAAAATACCTAATTAAAAAAAAAATTGGCCCCTCAGAACTCAGGCTAATAGAGCCCTACTGTAATTACCTTAATTTAAGACATAAAAGATCTTTAAAGCATAAAAATAATTTAAAACATACATGAAGCTATCTGAAACATACTTAATAATTTGAAAAACATTACTTTTAAAGCAGTTGATAACATAATACAATAATTTTAATTATTTATTGAAATTTTATCTCATTGAAATTATTCAAAAATGAGACTACTATAAAAAATAAAACAAAATATCATTAAAATACAGTGGAACCTAAATATAAAAAATTTCAAGGAATTTTGAAATCTGTAACTGGCATTTGTTTTTCATAATATTCAAAGCGGTTTCAATGCAGAAAAAGATTAAAAAAAAAAAAAAAATTAAATAAAATAGAACAGATTGTTACAAAAAACTTCTTTTTTTTATATATAAAAATGGTTAAATAAAAGACAATTAAGAAGTCGTCTTATATTTTACTTTAAATATTAAATAGACTATCCTTCCCGGCCAGGCTCCGATGATGCTATATCACATATAAAATATTTGCTTAATGTACATCTTATTTTTATTTCTTTTTGTTTATTTTTATATAATTTTTCACTTATATTTCTATAGCATTGTCAACATATTTTGGGTTGTTTTGTATCTTTTTTTAGCCCTGATGAAACACTGCAAAGTGGGGCAAAATATCAGCAAATAAATATTTGTTAACTATATTTTGTTTTTATTGTTCTTTACTGAGCATTTCCTTCATATCCAGAAAAATATGGTCAATCATATATGTATATAATATTTTTAAAACGGGAAGAGGAGACTTTAAGATAGTTTAAAATCGCCTGAAATTGGAAAAACGGTGAGATTTATTACATTTCTAATTTGATCAGTCAAAAAAATATCTAAAGGGGCAAAATGCACTTTTTGCCCACATTTTATGATCATTTTAATTGTTCAAACCTTAATATCAAATAAGTAACTTTTTTGTCACAGGCTTATAAGTGGTTCAGAGTCAATAAGCACCACAGATATGGCCGTTGTAATGCTACAAATACTAAACATAATCAATAATTATATGATAGTACAATAGTTTTCATACAAACCAATGATGAAGGATGTCGTTGACTAGGTAGATAATATGAAGTTTATGATTGAATGTCTTGTCTGGCTCAAGGACTCTGACAAAAAAAAAAAAATGGTTTTCACATTTTAATAGAACTTAATTCCATCAAAAGAATTCATTAATTATGAACTGTGTATCATTATAACTCATGACACAATAAAAAATTTAAACACTTAACAACATTTAAAATGACTAAAAGAAACTATAGAAGTTTCATACTTGTGTAGTAGATATCGGGCCAATAGATCGTTGACAGACTTCGAAGTAGCTCTTTGCAAAATCCAGGCTTTTCCGTTAGATATAGAATCCTTAGTACAAGTATCAGTGATTGGTTGCAGGACATTATCGAGATCTGTAAGGTTTATTCCTAATTCGTCAGCTTCCCTTGTCAGTTTGTCACTCTCAGCCTTTCTTATCGCTTCTTCTACCTGAAATCAAAATAATGCTCCTCTATAAACTGAAATATGGATTATTATAATAAAATATATCAACGGTAGTAAGAGAAAAATCTGTGCATCTATTTCATCAGATATTACAGGAGCCACAAAGGAAGATTTCAGTCTTACTAGTTTTTCAACTTCCTCAAGGAAGAAAACAAGAGGGGAAAAATAATATAATATTTTAAATAGACATCCAAAGAAGTCTACAGTCCCAATTATTATACATAACTTTTTTTAATTAATTATATATTCTATCATTTAATTTATATTCGTTTCCTATATTATGTAAGAATTATAGTTATTATTACTATTATATTTTTACAGTTTAATATCTTTTTCTGATATTTCACTTATACGTAACCGTCATCTTCCCTGCACTCTGTGTATTCCACATCCGCTTTTTTTTTTACTCGTTCTCTGTCTTTCAAACACAACAGGTGGGTGGTTCTGATTTATTCTTTATTTATTTATTTTTTCATCATCTTTATTTATTCTCACCTTATTACCTGAGTTTCCCGTCTCTTAATGTGAACAATTTTTGTTTTTTTATTTCTCATATATCTACTTTGAAGTGGCACCTAAGGAGCGATTTATTCTTTAGAGTTTTACTTTTATTTTTGAACTTTTGAGATTATCTCTTTTATTTTAACTCACTCCCTTCTCCGCTTAGTGTGGATAAATATTGTAATAATTTTAAAAATAAAATAGAATTTTAATCGTTTTTAAACTTTTTTCAAATATAAAAGATAATTTGGGTTCAAATTAAGAACTTTAATACTAATTGGATAATATAATTTTATTATATAAAAAGACTCTTAATCTCAGGGCGTGTAGTTTAGGCAATCAGAAACAGGCATTTACAATAATTAAAATTAATTTAAATTAATAACTCTTTATACATGAATCTATTTTTATGTATAGCAAAACTAACCAAGTTCACAATCTTCCTTTGATGATCCCTTGGTATCTTCTTTTTTCTTATAGTTCTGTCCTTGCGTCCAAAATGGCTTCCTTCTTGACAGACATTGATGAGGACCTCCTCATCCTGAAGACATCCTTTCTCTTCTCTGTCCACACAACCAATGCTCCCTCCAAAACCAAAACCTGCCTTGAGGTTACATGTAAACATCGATTGTCGCACAACAGTTAGGGATTTTTCCAAATGATTTACTTTCTGAATATTATTCATTAGCACTATTTCTTGATTTCTATTTTTCCTTTAATTTCTATATTTTCAATTATGAGGGGACGAGTTAAAATAGTTTTTATGATATTTGAATCTGCTCAACGTGGCCTTGATTCAGCGTACCGCCATCTTGGTTTCGTTTTGAATCACAAAGTTATTATAAACAATGAAACTTGGTTAGCTTGCTTTTTGGATAAACAAAACAAATGAATATTAAAATGATACATAAAATAAAACATATTAAAAACCCTTTATGCATCAAAATATACTATTTACTAAAAAAGAGCATATTACAATATAAATATATATAACCAAATATACGGGGAGAAGATGGTTGGGGGGGGTGCGGTCAAAATATAACACAAATAAGTTGAAATAACTTATTTAATCGTGCCAACATTTCGGCCAGAATTTCTAGCCTTTATCAGGGCTGTTAGCTTGAAATCTTACAGAAAAGTGTTTTAGTTTCAACTCATTTGTGTTAGATTTTGACCGCACCTCCCAACCATCTCCTCGTACAAGTCATCCACTGTCAACTATCTCTCATGATTATATAACAAAATATAAATTACATAATATTGACTCAAGTCCCATAAATAAAATGTAAACTACCAGTGCAAGAAAAGTACCTGTGCCTCTTGCTGCTGAATGAGAACTAGATGCTGAGCATTGAGGTTCTGTTGAGACTGGTGCGTCTGCTCTTGGAGAGCGGCCTGCTCCCTCGCGATTGACTCCAGAGTTGGCTGGAGAGGAGCTGCCTGGACTAGCCATTGCGAAAGCAAATTTACAGCTGCAGCACCTAAAACAAAAGTATATTTACTTATTATAATTGATTTATTATTACAACAGGACAAAAGTTCTAATATAATAAAAGAGTAAACATCGAATAGAGCCTATAGCTAATATAACAATATAGCAAAGCTGAAAAAACTAATAAAAACATAATTATGAGAGATAGTTGACCGTAGATAACGTACGAGGAGAAGATGGTTGGGGGTGCGGTCAAAATGAAACACAAATAAGTTGGTGTAACCTATTTAATTGGGCCAACGGTTTTCACACTTAGTCATTCTTGTAACAGCTTTTTTAATTCGGAGTTTGTCTATTATTGGTGCAGTATACCATTAGGCATTTGATTTCCAAGCTAACAGGTTCGTTTTATTCTCTTTTTTTTTTTTTCCTTTCTTTATTTTACCACCCATTCTTTTCTCCACTTTTATTCATTTTCCTTACCTACGTTATTAGTTATGTTCACTATATTATTATTGTTGTTTTAAAAAAAAAAATGTTTTTCTTCTATTGATTTATTTTGTTAAACTTTACTTATATTTTGCATCTTTATCAATTATTATGGTTACATATATTTTCTTTCTCTCAATTTTCTTTTTCTTTCCATATTTCAATTTTTTAAATTATTAATAACTAATATGTTCATACTACTTTGCATTATATAACTTCATTTTTATTTTATTTCCTTAATTATATTATTTTACCCACTTTTCCAATTACCTATGTATACATTTTATTTCCCACTTCTCTTATCACTTCATTTTATTAATTCTATTCTGTAAAATTATTCATTTTATGTCATTCTGTTTATATTTTATTTTCTATATTTATTGTGGTTGTTATCTTGTTCTGTTCTTAGCCCTGAAGAAGGCTAGAAACTCGAGCCAAAACGTTGGCACAATTAAATAGGTTACACCAACTTATTTGTGTTTCATTTTGACTGCATCCACAACCATCTTCTCCTCGTAATAAAAACATACATACAAATGTAACTTAAAAGTAAAAAAAAAATTGAACATACTCATAAATTATAGTATCGTAGAACCCCTGTAATCTGTGGTAATGATGGGTATGGGGTTTCAAGTATAATCGAAAACTATAGATAATCGAATTATAACATTATATTGACTTGATGTGATAATTAAGAAGGTTAAATTAAAAAAAAAAATCTGTGTAGAAAATCACTTTTATTAACAAAAAAACATTTTATACACTTAAAAATTATAATATACCAAAATACATGACAATGAATGTATGCATGTTTTTACATATGTATTGACCAGCAGTATATTTTTCGGATTGAGCTACTAAAGTTTTTAAATGAACCATTTTCAAAACAATCCTGATTCATCCGCACTATAAATCTGATAGGGAGTTAAAATAAATATTTAGACCAAACAGTTAAAATTTTCAATAAATAACGTGGCTGCAACATTATCGTCACAAACACTCTCCTCTTAAAGGCTAATTACCTGAAATTGTGTCTTTTTTTTAATTTGAGGAGCCATCTCCGGGAAGTGTAGAATGGATCCTCAATATTTAAGTTTTCTTGAAACCATATTGCTTTTTCACTCACCATTGGCCTAGAAATAGGAACTCCCACAGCACATTTTTGCGTGAACCATTGATAGACGGCCTTATTTACGTCTTTTAATGTATAGTTAGTCATTGTTTTCTGAGGACATGATGGGACATTGATGATAAAAAGTCGCAAAATGTCTTTTTTCTTCTTCAAAATATCACAAACAGTTTGCTCACCAACTCCTAATACAGCAGACAATTTTTTAACACTTTTACTTTTTTCTTCACGGTTTATGATTGTTAATTTCTTTTCAAGCTTCAAAATGACACATTTTCATTATTGCGACATTTTGTTAGTCATATTTAAATGGACACTAAAGCAGCACTGAGTGAATAATTTTGTTTTGTAGGAAAAAAAGGTCAGTAGGAGATTCACAGAAAGATTTGAAACACTACCGTTCCTAGAACATGAATTGGACTTGTAGTTACTAGAAATATCTCATTCATAGGATACCAACTTTCCCTGTTTTTCATTCATTATTTTAAAGAACAATACGTAATTGACAATTATGTAATAGTTGGAAATAATGTTACCAATTCATTTTTTAAAAATAAATGAAGTAAAAATTAAAAATACCTTATTAAAAAAAAATTGGCCCCTCAGAACTCAGGCTAATAGAGCCCTACTGTAATTACCTTAATTTAAGACATAAAAGATCTTTAAAGCATAAAAATAATTTAAAACATACATGAAGCTATCTGAAACATACTTAATAATTTGAAAAACATTACTTTTAAAGCAGTTGATAACATAATACAATAATTTTAATTATTTATTGAAATTTTATGTCATTGAAATTATTCAAAAATGAGACTACTATAAAAAATAAAACAAAATATCATTAAAATACAGTGGAACCTAAATATAAAAAATTTCAAGGGGTTTTGAAAAAATTTATTATAACCGAATGATCATTTTGCGGTACAGATGTCTAAAAATTCAATTATAAACAAAACATATTGTGTTCATTCACAATAGATGAAACTTACTAAATAGAATCGGAAAGGAGGTTCGGAGAAGGCCTCTCTAAGAATCAGCTAGAGGCATGTTAATTTATTATGCAGTGGTATTCTCCACAGTATAGATGATATCATTGAAAAATTGCGCTAAACAAAAGTAAATTATTTTTCTGTGAGGATTTTTAAGTAGTAAAATCAAGGTTTGTTTACATACACTCAAGTTTATTTGTCATTGAAATCTATGGCTAGTTCAAGGATACTCAAAATCGGAATTTTAAATCTAAGAAAGTGGGTTCCCAAATTAAACCTATAAGTAGATTTAATGATATTGCAAAAATAACATTTTTTTTTTTAAATTTCAAGATCATAAAAGTTTTAAATACAAATTAGGTATTCTTGTGAAAACTCCTTCATATTAATATCTTTATGTCATGTATTTTTTCATCAACGTTTCAGGTTTCTTCCTCTATCTTCAGAATCAACAATCTTATTAATGGTTATATAGTAATTATGTTATATATCCATAATTATTGAATGCATTTCAGTACTACTATAGAGTGTGATAGTGAAGTTAAAATATATTCAAGTTGTGTACATTATAAAATATTATAATTAAGGATGAAATATAGAATTATTGGCATCCTTAATTATTATTTGTAACTACTAAAAAGCTTATTGATCCTAAAGACGGGGGAAGAACTCCAAACCAAAATGTTGCTGAAAAATATACAAAATAAAGATAAGAATGCTGTTCTTATCAGTCCTGACGAAGCTCTGCAAAATAGGATGTAATGTTGGTTAACAATAAATAGTTTTCTTTTACTATTTTGATACCTTTAATGACTACTACCCAGACTATTTCATCCAACTTAAAAGTTTTATTTTTTTATATATAAGTATATATAGTTGATCGTAAAAATTGATATATTAGAAGATGGTCAGGGTTGCGGTCAAAAGAGAAACAAAAATAGTTTACAACTATTTATTTTCCGACGTTTCGCCCCACTTTGCTGGGCTTCATCAGGGCTAAAAAGATACAAAAAAAAAAACTGAGAATATTTATTTTTTTAATACAATTAAATATAATTTATTTAATACAATTTGAATAACAAGTAGTACAATTAAATGAATAGTTGTATAATTTGTAAAATGAGAGTGGGTACATCATTAGAATTAAAAATCAGCAAGAATTCATCATAAATTATAAAAAATTAAATTTTGTCACAGTTTCATTATAATTTATTAATATAACATGACAAAAGCCCTAATTTAATAACAGGGTGCACATTGAACAATACCAATAACAAATAAAACTATATAGTGAAACTGAAACTTAAACATAAATGCATATACTATTATATATGAACTACATAATAAGTATATATATACAAGACAGCTCTGTAGATCAAACAGTAACGGAGTAACTAACAAGATTACAGAGGGAAGTTTAATTAAAAAGAATATGTCAAAGAAGTAAATAATTAGGTAACAATAAATGTTACACTCAAAATAATTGTTTTCTCTAAATTTCAGAAGTGATTTGGATAGTAAAGTTTATCATTTCCAAGGGCCTATTAGAGACCTATAGGACTGATAAAGGTGCCTGATTCAATTCAATTGTAATGTAAACTTACGAGACAAAGTAGTTAACAGAAAGTTATACCTTTAAGTTGAATTTAAGGCGTTCAATAAACCTAGAGAGCTTGTTTTAATTCACCATTCCCTTACTCATAAACCCTACTTATTTAAAGTCAAGAAATGGGAGAAAATACATTTGAACAGCTTGATAGGTTTAAGTATTTAGGTTCTACGGTAAATAGAAAAAAATGAAATTGATAAGGAAATAAAAGTAAGATTAAAGGTGGAAAATGTTTGTTTTAATTTCAATCTCAGAATTCCTTAGCTTGCACTTTCTGTCCAAAAACTTGTAAATTCTATCTTTTAAGTTTTTTTTTTAAGTTAAGTTAAAAATATTATAAATATAAGAAGATGGTCAGGGTTGCGGTAAAAAAAAAAAGAACAAATAGTTTAAAACTATTTTAATGTCCGACGTTTCGCCCCACTTTGCAGGGCTTCATCAGGGCTAAAAAGATACAAAAAACAAAAAAAAAAAAACTGAAAATATTACAACAATAAGATACAATAAGGTAATTAAAGCTAGGATAAATATTATGTAAAAATAAAGTGATAAGAAATTACATAAAAATAAAAAGGAAGGAAGACATAAAATAGTATCAATATAAAATAAACTTGAATAAACAATGATAAGAATAAAAAATAAGTAACAATGGTAAGAGTAAAAATGTTTAAAAAATACGTAAAATATACAGTAAAAAAGTACAGGAGACGTACGTAAAACAAAATACAATACAGGAAAAAAAAAATAAAAAAGAAGAAGAAAGTAAAGATTAAATAAACGTCTTGAAAGAATAAATATAAATAAAAATAATAATAATGATATTAAATGACCAAAGAACAAATCAGGACAACCTACCTGTTCAAAGTGAAAGGTTGAACAGAAGGCGACAATAAAGCGGAAGCGTGGAGGAGTGGGGAGGAGGTGGGCAGCCGTTTAACGGCTATATTTTAAACTATTTGTTCTTTTTTTGACCGCAACCCAGACAATCTTCTTATATTAAAATTTTTATGGTCAACTATATACACATATAAAACTTATACTTTATGGATGCGAAATGTGCCCTCTTACTCTAAGGAAGAACAGGGCCTTAAGGTTTTTGAAAATGAAGTATTACGTAAAATTTTCAGACCAAACAAGGATGAGTTAACGGGAGAATTTGGAAGGTTATACAATGTTGAACTGAGGGAACTGCACTTGGTAAATATAATTCAGGTTATAGCATTGCGGCGATTAGAAGATGGGCAAGTAGGGTCGTGGGACTTAGTAACAAACGGATTCCTACAATATTAATAAACACTGAGCCGACAGGTAAATGTCCGATGGGCAAACCAAAACATAGATGGGACGATTGCGCTAGGACTGATTTAGATTTGGCTTTGGAAGGGGCTTCACTGAACAGATTTGATTAGAGAATGATTGGTGGTATCGGCATCAAACCTTTGAGTTCGCTAAACTTTTATGATTATTATTATAAACGTTTAAATAGTCAGACAAGACATAGGTTACTAATAAATAATTTTTTCTGTTACTTTCTTGAATTATCTATCTTCTTGAATAATTAATATATATATTCTTTTTTATCAATTATTATGTTAGTAAATAAATCTTTATGTATTCATATTAAATTTCCTTACTATTTCATAATTCAAGTTGACTTGTTTATATGGATGTCTTCTTTGAACCTCCACCATTTAATTTGTTTAATTTATGTATCACTTTTATAATCTTAAATTAGCTTTACCAACTTTGAATCGTTTTAGTATAGCCCTGATAAAAACCTGCAATGTGGGTCGAAACATTGGCCTCGATAAATAATAGAAAATTTTTGTTTTTCTTTACAATAGCCCTGACCATATCCTTTTAATAAAAAAAAAAAATCAGCCATATATAGTGGGATTTTTTAACATTGGAAGTGCTTAACTTCCATTAAAAAATCATATCATGTATTAATAGTTTTGGAAATATAACATGAAGCTTCAACTAATCTTAGTTATGTTGATAAGAAAATACTTAGACACCAACAACTAAATATATGCTTTGTAAAATCTAATTCGTACTGGTTGAGATATAAGGTAAAGGTTTCTCTACAAAAATATCTCAAATAACTACATTAGGTGAATAAGTTACCTTGATTCGTTACATTGCTTATAACACCTTGAACATTATTCTGTGTCGCTATTCCCTGTACTGCATTCATCAATAAAGCACTGATAGCAGTCGCATTAGAATTCGTACTAGGATTCAAGACTGGATTTGAATTCAGTGTGGTATTTCCAACATCTCTGTTTTCTTTCACCTTTAAAACTTCAGATTTTTTTTTAATCATAGGAAATATCAAAATTAAATATAAAATAAAAAAACAAAAATCTTCAATACTAACTAGCTTGCTCAGTAGTAACTTTATATTGGTAATAATTGAAATACTCTCCTCCAAAGAGAAAACCAAACTTGGGATTGCCTTTCTGTTTATTTTTTGTCATTTGCTCGAACTCAGGGCCATTGCGAGCAACAAACTGGGCCAGTTTGTCGATAATATTTCTTAGTTCAATATCTTTAACAGAAATTAATGATAAAATTTTAAATGTACACAGTATAACCTCACAAAACATACAAAATTTTCACCTTGTGGAGCTGCTGGAAGTTCCATGGTAATAATAAAAAATATAGTACTTTCTCATAAATAAATCCCAAATTAATATTGGTATTATGAGTTTAAATATAAAATACACAACTTGGCGCACATCAGAGACATAAACTTATTTAGATACAAACAAACTTAAGACAAGCCGGCTAACTCCAAGTAGAGGTTCTCTTTTGCAAATTCAAATTTTTTATCCGTTCATATTTATATAGCTTGTTAATATTTCTATATACATTAAAAAAAAATTACAATTTTTTTTAATAAACATAAATATAATAATTTAAGTTAATATTTCTAACAATTCCGCTATTTGCTAAGCATATGACAAAGAAGTACGTGTGGCCAAAGAAGCTAGAGATTAATGTTCTGAGACTGCTTCAACAACTAATGAATAGAGGCCAGAGATAATTGATTTTTAATTGTAACAACTATTTTATCTTCCCTCCAAGAGAAAGAATGAAGCAGTAACTATGAAATTTCTACTCTAGCTGGCGAATAAATAGGGGTTTTAATCAACTATCAATAAGTCAATCGTTAAGGGAGGCCGGGATATCGATGGACTTTAATCAATCCAAGATTGTACTGTAATGCTAAATAGCCAACCCGTTGTGGCAAAGGAAAGTAAACGCTTCCTAGCCGGTAAGAAAATTCCTAGGTTTTAGGTAGTATACCTCCTTAGATAATTAGGGAGTTTATAATGGAAGGATTTAGATCTGGTTTGGGCTAGATCGGTTACGTATGGAACTTTAAGGTCTTTATGAATGATTTTATTGGTGACAAAGTAAGGAGCATTGAGGATTTTGGATTGTAACGATTGGATACAAGAGGAATTCGAAGATTAGATAAGTATAAAGTGAAAAAACTTTCTTTTATAAGATGTTCTACTATTACAACAAAGCCATAACATATCTCTTCTTAAATATGTGTTTCTGTTCTTTGTTCTCCAGAGGCTATGTTACCTTCTTCATTAAATTACGTCCACACGCTACGGGAACTTTTCGAGAGGTGTGATGTACTGCATTTATTTTTCAATATAGTCTGACTCTACGTTCTAGCTTTTTAAGACGGGGCCCGAACTCTGATAATTGCAAGACTGTCATCGGTGGCATATTACTATCTTCCAGTCTTCGAGTTAGGATGGTTCATTCAGCTAGTATTGAAGTTATATTTTATCATGGGACCTGCAAGATGATTGACACAGTCTTTGAAGGAGATTGACATGGATAGGTCTTTAATATTATTATTTCTTAAGGTGTGACAGAACAGTTTTATAATTTTATTGATCGAAAGCTACATTTATTAGTATTTTCAATGTTCGCTAGTTGGTTAGTGATCGCTGATAAAGCGGTTGCATTGGGTTTGACGATAAACCGTCCGAGCCATTACAAGTTTAATCAGGATCTAACAGATTGTAGCGACACTGCTAGCTACTGTAACTGCTACAGCCAACAAAACTGTTACGATCCGACATGAGGACCCCAGTTGCAGCAATGTGTTATATGTTGTAATATTCTTAAATATATTATTAGAACCAATAAATATTACCATGAAATCTTCTGATCCACTAAAGCAAACGTCTTACATGTAGCATCTCTCAATGGCGTTTAATAGCACAGAGAGTTGACTAACCAGAAATTGGAAGACCTTGGTTCCCCTTCATAGAAATCTCCTCCTTAGAAGGCAGTGAGTAATAATATACATGTCAGATCAGTACATTTTAGAGATTTTTTTGAAATATATATTTGTCTTTTATTTCACTCTGCCTTTTTAGGTTCTCTCCTCCTTCCTAAACCTTGGTTCCTGTCGTAAGGACCTACGGCTTTTATCAGTATCCAAGAAACAAATACAAATGATAATACCAAAATGGCTTGTAGAGACTTGAACATCAACGGCTTTTTTACTTCAGTTTGGGTGAAAGATAAAAACACTGTTATTCTCTTTTTTAATGAAAAATTTAGGACATGGAAGTAATTTCTCAAACATCAACTATCAATCAATCGTCCTGAACTATCAATTGAAAATTCCACATGTCAAAGCTAAACGTTCCTAATTGTGAATATTTACTCTATAGCGACTAAGAATTTTCATTTAGGTTGGGGACTGACTCATGAGAAGCTTTAAAAAAAAAAAAACGAGATAGACATATACCAAAGGTTTTGAAGTATTGTATGTTGAACGCGGGGGTGATGGACACAAATAAAATGTATTTACTGGAAGATTATTGATTGACCGTGTGTAAAGATGAAAGGAATATGATCCGGGTGCGGTCAAGAAAAACTCAAATAGTATATTTCTACTATTTGAGTTTTTCTTGACCGCACCCGGACCATATTCCTTTCATAAAATGTATTTACTGTTTTATTTATTACGGTTAAATAACATAAAACGTTCTTGCTGTAGTGAGAACAAACAACACAAAACAATGGCTAGCTGGTAACCTATGACTCACTTTTATAAAACCATTACAAGCCGGTACAATCGATATATTCACAGTTTACCACAGAGCAACGTGTATACAATAAAAAAATAATTTTTACATCTCACTTAACACTGTAAAACTATATGATATACAAAGTATAAATCTTATCAGTATTGACTTTGTTTAGCATCATTAAAAATACACATTCTTCTTTCTCTTTCACATCTTGTAACCAGCTGAAGATGTTAAAGGTGGGGGAAAACGATACAAGTTGTTTTCTGCTTACTTCTAGTGTGTCCTGATCACACTGAAAAGTGTGTTACAGAGGTAAAAAGTGTTATATTAATCCAACTAAAATAAACAATTTTTAAAAACATTGAACTGTTTTTCTTTTCTTAGGTTCCTTGCATAAGAAACTGGGGCCATTTACATGTAAAGTATCAGTTTCAGCTTTGTGACAGGGCTGGGGAATAACAAAACAATCATTATATATAAGTAGATAACAACTAATGATTAGAGCCTCAAAGTGAGAAGGAAATTTTGGCCTCAAGGATACTAACAGAAAAATAAAATCATTCACAATTAGATAAACAATCAATCTTAAAAATTTCATAACTGAAATAGCCCCATAATTGGAGAATGGTCCATCTAATATCAATAAAAGAAATTCACACCAGGAACTTGAATAAAATACTACCTGAATGCCTCTTGATGTTTGTCAAGTCCATAGGCATGTAATTTTATTTTGCTGTAAGGTATTAGATTGAGGAATGATTTTATTGAGGCCATCTAGCACAGGAATCAACTGACCACAGAGCCATCTATTAAGCACAGTAGGAACTATTACCTGATAGGGCTATATCCCTACTGGTTGAGACCTGTTGACTGGGCAAAGTGAGCTCTGGTCTCTTTTTACGAGCCTCTGAAGAGACAACATAACTGGCTAGAAAAACCAGCTCTAAGTGTGGGCAAGGACCATGCAGCCAACAGACCGGCCACACATATACAATTACCAGTGAAGCAGAACACAAGTGGCCCATTACAGTACTGGGTAAACAAAGCTCAAACAAGAACATGTTTTTCCATCTTCTGCCCAACTCATAACAATATGATGACTACCCATTATCTCCATAAATATCATTGTTGTTTTTGTTATTAACTTTGCTTTTATCTTTTATTCAGAATTGTTATTTTAATCTATTTATTTTATCTTAATTTTATTATTTTATTTATAATATTGTATATAGTTAGGGGTGTCTCTTGTATGAAACTACAACCTGCCACCCATAATCAATTGTTAAAAAAAAAAAAAATGTGCCTCTTACATTAACCATGTAAGGCCCAACAGGCCGAACTAGTATTAAATAAATTTAAAAAATATCCATTATCAAAGTCTACTCAGCAATAGGATTCCATTTCATCTTATCAATACAATTTACATTTATATGTAACAAATATTTTAAAACTATTTATTCTTTTTTTGATCGCAACCCTGACCATCTATTTATATTTAAATCTTTACGGTCAACTATATATACAATACAATTTACTTTCTCCCATAATCAAAATTTCATTAACAACTACCATAATGATACAAGTTATCTACCGTTAAGGAGAAATAATGCTATTGAGTAAGGAAGTTTTTTAAATGATGATTTTTAAATTACCTGTTTTTGACAACTTAATCTAAAACTTTGATTACATTAAAATTGAAACAAGAGTAAGCTTTAAGTAATAGGAAAAATAAGTAGGTTTTAAGTTATAAGGGAATCATAGATTGGAAGTGCTTTATATAAGATGTGGAGGCATTATAAGAAACTATGGAATAAATTAAATTAAATCTGAATGAATATTGTATTTTCCAATAGTTGTATTTTTTCTTAATAAATTATTTTCTAAAACTTTATTTTTAAATTAATATTAATGCTATTAATATTTGTTCTTTTTAATTCTGAAACACCCTGCATTTACTTAATATTAGCAAATACATAATCAGAATATTAATAATTTATTTATTAATAATAATATTTGATAATTGTTGGTTAGTGCTTAAGGGCCTAGTCATTGATGCCCAAACAAAATGCTAGTTGTTTCAAATTATTATTTCAAAATATTTGAATATAAAATTACATATTAAAGATACTGAAGTATTAAATTCATTAATAAATCAGAGCACATTACTTTTCTTAGGCTTCACCATTAAACTAAAATTTTAAATTTATAAAATTGTCACCAGTGAAATCATCATATATGTATATGTTCTAATATGTATGTACAATATAAGTATGTTCTTTCCTTTTCACCTTTTTTTAAAAATTAAAATTAATATATTTTTTATGAATTTATATATTAAATTCTTGATTTTGTGGTAATTAAAAAATAAATTAAATATTGCCAGGTAATATTTACAGGTTCTTCAAAAATAAATGGTTATAAAATGACTGATAAGAAAAATCAGTCTAAAAGTTTATGTACATAAATGACAGCAGAAAAAAAAAGTGGTGGGGAGAAATTGTGATAAAAAAAACATTATTCCTTAAATAGCCATTTTTTTTTTAGAAATCATTTTGAAATTACTCCTTAGAAAAGCTTAAAAGCTACAGATTTATTCTCCACATTTCTTATGAGAAATGAAAAATTTTAAAAACTATCATAAAAAAATATTTAATGAAAATTACTTCATGATTAAGACCAAGATTGTACTTATGAATCCACAAATAATATCCCCAAATGAATAATTTTTTTATATATAAGATGGTCAGGGTTGCGGTCAAAAGAGAAACAAAAATAGTTGTAAACTGATTTTGTTTCTCTTTTGACCGCAACCCTGACCATCTTCTTATATATAAATTTTTAGTCAACTATACATAGAATCATTTTTTTCCATTAACTTTAGAATATAGGAATTTCATAAATTAAACTCTAAGTCATTTTGTCGTGTTAAATATTAAGTAAAAGTAAAATTTAGATTTTATTAGAGGTATTTACACTAATCAGTGACATTTGATTGCATCAGTAAGTATCATGGCTAAATTAAATTATTATTTCAATCAGCTAGAAAATAAATTACGGTTAATATCACTTAGTAAGAAAATGAATGAAATAATTGAATGTACAAAAAATATAATTGTAAATAAATGTACAATAAAACAAAAAAACATTTTTTATTATTTCATTTAATCCATACAGTAAATATTGGCCCAGTCCTTTTTCAATGTGGGAACACAATTCAACTTTAAACAAACAATACATGTAATTTAAAAAAAATAATACATGGCACTTCTGATACATGCATAGGACCAATCATACTACTTTAAAGCATGAACGGTGAGGTTAACATTACAAATTAACATATATACAACAAATTATAATATGAGGTTTCCAGTTGTAAAACATAGTAACTGAAATTTTTCATGAATTGCAAGTTTTGGGTTGATTGGCGTATTAAAAGGTGGATTTCATAAATTGTTGAAAAAATCTTTAGGAAATTTATTTTCTTAAGACAATAATATTGATATGAAGTTATGGTAATTGGCTACTGGTTGAAGGTTAAATATTGTAATTAACAAATAATTTAACATTGGTAAAGTTTTAATTTTTGAAGTAACCCTGTTTTACAACCGAATGCCTTATATTTTCAACATCATTCATAAAATACAAGGATACTATTATATAAGTGTTATATATTCTTTACACAGGATTTTCAGGAGAGTCACAAAATTGTAAACATTCTTTTGGTTCTTAAATTAGAGTTGATGGCTAATAAGGTGGATTATCTACTCACCTCTGATAATCTAGTTTTATTTGTGCCACACTGGTTCATATTAATAACAATATGAAATTTTAGTTATTGAATATTGTTATTCATAGTCAGTACATAATGATATACTGACTATGAATAACAATATGAAATTTTAACATTAACAAAAGATTTTTAGGAAATATATAAATTATAATTAAATATTCAGTACTAATAATGGATTCAAATTAAGAGATTAGAGGTTTACAAGATATCCTCAGATATAATAATGATTTTAAATGACATACATTTCAAATAATTCTATACAACTATAAAAAATTAACAATAACTTTATAAAATTTGTTATATATACAAAATATAGCCTTTATCGCAGAATAAAAAAATAAATAAATTTAGAGAGAAATATAAGTATTAAAAACTGAACAAGACAGCAGATGGTAGCTGTTTCATCGAAAACAATCTTAATATTTCAATATCAAAATATACCTTCTGACAATATATGGTGAAACACTAATAGTTCCTATTTAACTGCAATGTGCAATAATGAGCCATATTTAGGAACTTAAGTGTTTATTAATAATTTACTTCACTTAGAACTGATCTTTCAAGTTCGAATGAGTAGTTATATGAATCTGAGTTGATTCTATTCGAAGCACTATCAAGTTGATTTTTAATTGATTTCAATTGGTACTCACTAACAGGCAAGCTTTTAGTATCCATAGATGAAATTTTGAATGGTATGGAATCCAGAGGATTGACTGGTTTATTAACTGGAGCTGCTGAAGAACTTTGTTGAACATAAGGAGGCCTCTTCTGATACTGCTGACTGTAGTGTGGTTGCTGAGGGCTATAGGCTGGATATGTAGGTGGATAAGGCGCCTGAGTATAGCCATGAGATGAAGCTACCGTAGGATATAGTGGATATGGAGGTCTTGCAGGCTCTTGTGAAGAAGAGACTACATTGAAATCACCTTCAACCACATTAGATACATAAACTTCGGGCTTTGGACTTTTTTTAATAGAACCGAAAAGCCACTCCATTCTCGGAATGATGCGTAAATTCACCCCGATCTATGTGTCACAACAACTTAAAGGAGGCCTACCCAAGATTAGATAAGAACTGATAGTTGAAGGTTATAAATTTAAGACAGCGAGCTCGAAATAGTTAAATAATTTACTTTCCAGTTTCATTAATAAATTCAAGTATCTTAAAGACTTCTTATGGCGTTATACTATGATTAGTATACTACACCCCAATTACGTATTCTTCTTTTTGGTCTTGAAATAATTTTCATTCATCAGAACTGCCCATTCTTCTTACGAAAATTACTCCCCTGCCTTCTATAACCTTGGAAATAGCTCTTTTACTTCAAGAAATACCGGCTAATACTTTAACTAATAATGGTGTTGAGTCCTGACTTCGATTGAAGATGAGAGGTACTCTCCTTCAAAAGACCTCGGCAATGCGTTTATATATAGGTTAGGTAGCTGGAGATGAATTGAGACGATGGGATTTACGGAACTAGCCATGAATCTTCGCAGGATGGAAACTTCACGGAGTATAGAACTAGCCAACGATTTTGGAGGGAATGCCAAGTCCTACAGGAACTAAGTGTGGGAAGTAAACTCCACTCCTTAACTGGGGCTGTCCGTGGCTCAGATGGTTTGGTATAGGTGTTTCGTTCGAATCCAGCCTGGGGGCGTTGACTTTTTTTCATTAAGTGGCGGTCAAATGACGGCAAAAAATGAAAAATTTGACCTCCCACCATGGTTAGAATAGGTTAGTCACCTGTAGATAACTAGGCAAAACATCACCTTCGCTGTGGATTGCCTTAATAAAAAAAAAAAAAAACTTAACTAGCTTTATGGTCGTTAAGGGGGTGGCGAGTCCTAAGGTACTAGCTGTAGGCCCTAAACAAAGGAGGAAAAGGTATAGGATATGAAATAAGAACACATCAGAGAATGTAAAAAAATAGTAAAGAATATACTGGTCTAATGTAAATTAGCTATTTCCCCAGAGGTTCCAAAGAAATGGTACTCTAGGGTAATAAATCTTTTGTTAACGTTTATTTATTGAAATAATATGTTTACAATTACGATAATATTTATATGGTCTGTGACTGAAAACATTAAACTGTTTACTATTAAATTAATAAATCAACATTATATAACATTTTAACAAACATGAGTAGTGCTCCCTGGCAGCGGGTGGAAACGCTTCTGTTCTCTCATTGATAGCATTGCTACATTGGCTTCCCTATGTAAATCTTCGAAAATTTCACTCTGTAGAGAGCTAGCTATAGGTCCTTGCAGGAAGGAAACATCACTCGTCATGGAACGAGTCTGCAGTAACAAAGGGAACTGATTGTAAGTCCTACGAGAACAGCCGTAGGTCGTTACGAAAGGAATAATAGTTATAGGAATGAGAAATGACCCAAAGAAGGCAGAGTGAAATAATAGCCCATTATACGTTTACAACAATAGCATTGGAATGTACTGGTCCACAATGTATATTGTTATTTTTTTCTTACCTCCTGGAACAAAAAGAAATAAGCATTTACAAAAATATACATTAACAAAAATGATATTTACATATACCGGTTATTTGATTATCTTGTTTTGCCGGAATGGAATTATAAGAAAGATTGCCGGGTCCGCTGAAGGCGGTGTCGACAGTGATGGGATGTTTGCCTATTCTTTTTTTTTTCCCCGATTCCTCTAAAACTGAAAATAAACAGGTAATTAGTGAATGCTTTACTGTGAAAAAAGGAATAAATCGTGTTGGGTTATTACCTTTTACTACCTTTGGTATTTTAAGGTTACCTGTAATGTTTATTTATTACTTGTGGAATATCCATTCTAAATGGTACTATTTTTAAAATCGGGCCATTAAAAAAACAGTCAAAAATTATTTCTCTGCAAACACTATTAATAAACATTTATCACAATTAATGTGTTTGCAGAGAAATAATTTTTGACTGTTTTTTTAATGGATAATTAACTAATTAGATATAAATGTTTTGACCTGGGCAGAATAGTCTGAATTAAGTTTTAGAGTTTTTAAATTATATGTTTGCAAAGTGGTGTTGAGTAGATGTCCCTGAAGATGGCCGAATAAAAGAAATAAAGTTTTGAGACTATAATTGGATAGTATTTGAGTTATTTTTTAAAGAATTACCAGTCTCAAGAAAATATTAAGATTATAAATAAATATGATTTATTTCCTTTTTTCACAGTAAAGCACTCACTAATTCACTGTTTCTTTCTGTTTTAGAGGGATCAAAAAAAAAAAAGTCTGAAGGTCAAATCAACATGAGGAGGCCCCTTACTTCTTTCTAGCTAAATTCATATAGAACACACATCAATACAACAGGATAAGTATTTCACGGTATACCTTCAAGTACCATTGGTAAAAAATGGTGATATTTAATTTGAATTATGTAACCATACCTAATGCTACCTATTAATTTAATGTTTTTCTGTTTTAGAGGGATCAGAAAAAAAAGTCTGAAAGTTGGTGAAATTCTGTAATCAAAAGTGAAAACATTTTGGGACCCACTTCAAATACAAAATAAAATAATTTGTTTGTTTGTTAGATGTGCCACAATTCAAAGCAGCAATATCAATATTTTCAAATTGAGTTATTTTTAATTATAAATGAACATCATGGAATGATATCCATTTTTTCAATGAAACAAGCACACCAATATTATATGTTATTCTCTTATAAGAAAAATGATCCTCAAATCGAAAATTTTTAATAACTTTAAGCTACCCCAAATTAAAAGTAATTTTTTATATTTGTATTTGGTGTAAATATTGTTTTATTAGCTTGTTTTTTAAACTTATAAACATTTTAGGGTTAAGTTCAGTTAAAATTTGTTTCTAACCAATTTCTGAAAGACTTTTATCTGACCAACTTACCTAATTACATTTTAGTAAATGTTGGGTATAATAATTTTTTTTTTATGGCTTAAGTCCTCCATTGAGGACCTTTACAGCTGTAGCCTGAGAATGTCCGGATTTGTATTCCTTCTTCATGGCTGCAGGAATAGTACCTTATAGAGCGAAGTTACCATCATTAGAGGACTTAGGGCTGGCACCCATTAGAGAAACTAACATTATCATTTAGAGTCAGATCAAACACAACTCACCTAATGTTGCAAGAATACTTATTTTTGAATTTACATACTTAAGTCATTGTTTCTTTTATTAATATTAAGCACCTTCTCCTGCGTTAATAATTAATTGACAAGATATATCCACGGAGTAAAGGCAGGAAGGCACGGTATATGATATGTATAAATCACTTTACACTATTACTACTACTACTACTATTTACATACTATTATATATATATATTTTTAAATTAAAATAGTAGGAAAAGGAATAAAATAAAATTAGGTTTATAAAAAATAACACAGTTTATTTCAAGTGATAAGTATTTCTGTTGTGTTTGTTGCAACTGTTTCCTAAGTTGAATTTCAGTGTTAAATGGTATATCCTTTCTATAGTTTAAAAGACACAAAAACAGTCTCAAAATATTAAGTTGAAGATTTACATTACGAAACAACAATATACTTAGCATATTCGAAAAACATTTATTCTACATTAACTTTTACCTAATACATATATCGATTTAATCCAATTAGAAGATAAAATTCTGAAGAACAGATCTTTATCGATAATTTTATTAAAAGATTCGACTAATTACTGTTATTGAGAAGAGAGGTATAGTAGTCAGTATTATCGCTAATAGATGCCGTTGGAATCAGTCAAGGTACCATCATTACACTGTAAGCGTTCCATGCTCCTCTTTCGACTATGATATGAATGGACCATGTTTTATCAAATCTTTACAAGTATGATTCTCAAATAAAGAGCAACTTTCAGGTCCCAGTTTTGGACAAAAATACATCTCCAAAACAAAAAAATTTCTGAATGTTCCTAGGTTAATTCTTAACTGTAAATATTATCAAACAATACTTGAAGACAAAGTCTACTAATAAAATTTTGATTTGGAATTTTCGCTCCCATTTTCTTTTAAAAAATATCCCACTACAGTGAAGCCATTAATATCTTAAGACAATGGTAAAATAAATTTTAGAAAATTATTTACAATTGAATTATGGTCCAATTATTAATTTTAAGACCTTATTTCATAAGGATATGACAATTAACCATAGTAAAATATATGGAAAAACAAAGCAAAAGGACATTCACTGTAACAAACAATGGTAATTAAAAATGTATAACCAACTTTACTAAGAACGTTGTGCAGTTTTGTAAATAGATTTAAAATGAATTGATCTTTAATCTATAATATGTTCCAATTAAATAAATATTCAGTGTTGAAGCCGACATTTCATAGTGTATAAATTACGTAATTAAAGATTTATTCATAATATATAAGATACTTTTTTTTAAACTTAAATATATATAAAATAAGCACCGTTTATACATAATTGTTAGATAATTTTAAAAAAAATTAAGCAAAAGGATATTCACTGTCTCAAGCCACGGTAATGGTAATTCAAAATGTACCCTGTTATTTTTCTTTCTGGCCTGAATTTATGAAAGGAATTAGAGTGAGTTGGCGGACAATTTTACGTTTAAAATTCAAGGTCTTTAAATAGAGGTTTTTTTATTCCATAACAATGATTTTTTTTTATAAGGTTTATTTTAAAATATCCTACAAATTGTGACATGATAAAAAAACTAAATGAAATAATTTTTGTAAAGTTGGACCTTGGACCTGAATGCAGTAAAAAATAAATCCCAAAAGATATATAAAATAAAGTTAAGATAAATTTGAATGTAAAAATCTTACAATGGGGCAGCCATGACAGTGAGAACAACTGTGCTCATGGAAAGCAGAACAGCAGTAAAATATTGTAATATAATTGATTCATCATGTCTACAAAAAAAAATAAATAAAATAATTGTTTCCATAGAACATAGAGATTGTATTATAAACAAGATGAATGAATAGCGATCATAAAAACCACTTTATTGAAGTTGGACTTGATAATTGCTCATTGTTTGAGAATCAGTCATAGATCGTAATAACTTAAAATTAATTATATCTTAAAATACAAACCATGAATTGATAATATAAGAAATAATTTTTAGTTATAATCTATACTGTTATAATTTGTGTTATAGCATCTAAAATTTTTCTTTTTTAAGTTAACAGGAAAAGAATATATTCAACAAATAATTTATATATCTTAGTTTACAAGTAAGTTATATTCCTTAAAAGTGAATTATATCTAACAAAGGGTAACAGAGAAATTGGTAAAATAGGTTTTTATAACTGAATAAAATAATAAGTACAAATAAAAATAAATTCAGTTTAGTAATTGGTCTCAAAAAATTTATAAATGAAACGGGATTAATCATTGCATTTGGCACCATTTCTTTTTTTGTTCAGTAAATTTTTAAATTTACTGAGAACGAAAACGTTGTGTATCCTAATTTTGTAAATAGATTTAAAACTAATAGATCTTTAGTCCATAATATGCTCAAATTATATAAATCAGTGTTTAAGCCGATATTTTCATAGTGTATAAATTATTTAAATAAAGGTCCATTCATAATATACAAGATTTTTTTTTTTAAACTTGACCACAAAATAAAAAAAAAAAAAGGGACACTTAGATTTATAATTTAAAAAAAAATATTCATAAAATAAGAACTGTTTATACGTAATAATTATTGGAAAATTAAAACAAAAAAAAACTGAATTCTGGAAAATAAAACCAAAACCCACTGATGATAGTGTATAATATGCAATGTGTCTACACCTCGATTCTAGTTCCAAGAGTAAGTTCTGGAAAAATTAAAACCACAACATTTGAAAGAGTCAAGAGTTAGAAATATATTAAAGTAAGCTTACTTAATTTTTTAAATAATTACAAAAATTAGGCCTTTCAAAAATAACAACAACAAAGAATGCTGTTTTTTTAAAGAATATCTAAGCACCCATTATTTTTGTGGCCAAGTATCTACAAAATAACAGTCAATGAGCCATTTAATGAAAATAATGTAACTAAACAAATCTATAAATTAATAATAAAATTCTATTCCTGCTTAATATCAATTAAATCTGTGATACTTGTGTAGATGGTGGTCAACTGCTAGCGCTGATGGAGGTGGTTATTAGAAACATAGCACCATAATCTTATCAATTCTATGTGCCATTATTTGTGTTGTGATTTTAGTGGTTTATATTTTTTTAGTTGTTTGCTGTTTCTGAATTTGTTTTTTTTATTTCTTATGACTAATCTTCTTTTTCTTACTTCAGAGAATTTATACGAATTTAGGCCTTAACCTTATACAGAAAAGGATCAGTTAGACATTTGTTTGTCTCATGAAAAATATGTTGTCTAATTAAAGCAATAATAATTTTATAAAAAATTAAAACACAAACATTATGGAGGTTATAACCTGAATTGTTATTATTACAGCTTTAATTAGATAGAAATAAATAAGTTCCCAATGGATCTTTTTCAGTTTCCAGTCTAAATTTGAATAAATACAAACCAGTTTAAAATGACAAGTTGATTTTTAAAATATTTAAAGACCAGAAAATAAATACCCATTATTAAGAAAAATAAAATAGGCCTCATCGTTATTTCTCATAACCGCCACTAACAATGCTTGAGGCTGAAAATCTTCTACACAAGTACCAAATCTTTTAATAATTCATAATCAGCTCGGAGTTATAAATCAATTTTGTTAATGCAGCATTAACGCTTACCAACACAGCTGATTACAAATGATTGCACAGTCTTCCTAACATGGTTAAAACAGAATATACATGCTCAATTCATTTATTTTTCATAAATACATTTTAATAATGTGACTGCATATATATATATTTCTCATATATACGTAAATAACATAACTCATATAATCTACAAAATCTGTGCATTTATATTACAAATCCAATTTTAATCATATGCCTATAATACATTTCAAATTAACGCAGTAACGCGTTTATATAATATTTTATTTTCTAACAATATGAACAACACTCATCAAGGCCTGTTCTCTGAGCAACTCTAAATTCTCTCTTTAAATATAATTTCATATAAATATATATTTACACGGTACGATAATAAACTCATATGTACACAATAAAAGCACCAATATAAAATATTAAATATAGTAACTAATTCGATAAAACCATTGTTATTTAAATACAACAAATATTGCAAAAAAGATTATTTTAAAAATAAATAGAGCAGTCGATAGGAGTGCGTAATAAGTAGCCAATTTAAGTACCGATTATTTTAAACAATTTGTGACACTTTTGTTAAAAAGCTTTTACGATTAACGACGGGGTAGCAAATTCGATGTAGTAAATAAGTAATATTAAATTCTATTATGGATAATTAACTTATAGGCCTTCTTTAATTTAATAAAGTTAGTAATTATCCATAACTAAATGTCCTTTCCTCGATTTGAACAAGAGGCAAGGTACGAAGGAGAAAATTCTTGAAGAGGAAGGTTTAATTTTTTATTACACACAATAAATTATCCTGTCATAAAAATTTGATTTAAAAGTGCTCCTCTGAGCGAAAGTTTAACCAATATTCAACTACAGCTTAACAGTTTAACCACTGTTAAACCATAAATTAGTCACTAGCGAAACAGTCGTCTATATCGGTTATTATTATATTCCAACATTAGCTAGAGATCCGAATCGGTTTCTGTCAATTCGGGCTGTCCGAAGTTCCTTGTGATGCTCTCTGACATACTGCGTATGTTGGCGAGATTTGACATATCAGTAGAAGCATCCCTGGCTCGTCGGTTGAAATTGTTAAACCTGAAACAATAAAGTGACTTTTGATGTTTCTAATTTGAATAGTAAATATATTAAAGTTTCATAAGACATGGACATGGATGAAATTAATACATCATTACAAATTAAAAAAATTTAATCAGAACCAACTTTTTTTATTTGAGCGAGATTGTCATGTTTAATTTTTCACTGGGAAAAAGAATTTCAAAATTTTGTTTTTCCTTTTTTTCCTCGAAAATCATCCATTCAAACACATTTCTCTGAGAAAAAATTACTCTTTCTTTTTTAACTTCTGTAACTAAAAATAGAGAAGATGACCATCTTCAACCGATCAACCGACCGGTGGTGCGGTCAGCAAAGATACATAAATTAAACTTATTCATTTGTGCCAATGTTTCAACCTGAATTTCAGGGCTGATAAAAAACTAAAGGAGATAAGAACCTTAATTCTAAGAAAAATAATAACAAACAAACTTGGAAATAAACATAACAATTATTAACATAGATAGTAGTTAATATTAATAGGAATAAAATATAATAATGATTAAAAAAATGAACGAAAAAGTAAATAAAGTTTCAAGTAAATAAAGAAATAAACATAATGAAGGGTGCAGAAGAAAATGTAAATGAGTAATTGAATTAACATAATAAAATATGGAAGTAATGTTTAAGAAATAATGTTAATAATTTAAATCAACATAATGAAATGTTGATGTTGAAATATTATATTTTATCTTCTATTAATATAAAATAATGTATATACTTATTTTACTGGGTATATTTCTAAGTTTGTTTGCTATTATTTTATTTTTGTTTCTCTGAATTGAGGTTGAAATGCCGGTACAAATGAGTATGTTTTATTTATTTGAGTATCTTTGCTGACCGCACCCCCGACCATTTTCTCCTCCGATATATATTATATTTGTATGCAATGCTTATTGAAAAATATTTAATTGTTAATTTAATTAGTCATGATTTGAATAAAATAAGCCCACAAAAGTTACAATGAGACACAAACGTAACTAAAATCTTAAAATATCAAAATATTTAAAAGATCAAAGATGTTCCATCAGACTAAAAACTTCAACTAAAAGTTTTTACTGAAATATAATACATTATTTAAAGATGGGCGAATGTAGTATCCTCTGGCAGCGAGAAGTGCAGATTGGACCAACAACGTGCGTAGGACAGAGCCAATTAGCGGAGACCTGGGCTCAGTACTGGGCTGTAGTTCCAGCTACATACGTATTTAAAGACATATTTTCTTGGTTAAATTCAATGAATATCTAATAATTTATCAAACAATAAGAAACGTAACATTTATGGCCCATTTCCACGTGACGGATATACAGTATAATCTCGGTAACCGAAACTATTTTTGAGATTCAAATTTTATGCCAGTTACTGGAGTGTCCGGGGTACCAAAGTTCAAATTACTGAGATTACACAGTATATTGCTCAAGTAATGTCACAACAAAGAGAAACTATGACAGAGCTTGTCAACACACTGATAGTGAACCTAACCTTGCTGACAGTTCAACTTGAATGAATCATAAGTGAATATAACTGAATAAATCATAAGTGAATATAACTGTCACATAAAGGAAATAACAAATACAAAATCTACATGTTTATTGATAGTACTACCAATTATCAAGGAAATCACAATAGTATAACAGCACTGTCATTGCAGAAAATGTCATAGTTTCAGAATGGTAGCAGCTGTCATCAACACTATCACTGTCACAGTGGAAACTGGACTTGATTGTTTTCACATGTTATATTAAATGTCATTTAACATTAAAGGTGTTCCTTACCTAGGATAGGCTGGATGACAAGTGTCTGAGTCGTAGAGATGAGAGAGACTGTCAAGGGACAGACCAGCATCACTGTCTTGAAGTCGAGATGACGCACGAGAGGAGAGAGACGTGTTGTCGCCATCATCCTGACAGCCTGCCTCAAAAACTGAGTTAACATCGGAGAGGGCACCTTCTGCGTCTGTCAACCCATGTTCATGCAGAACGCTGATGTTCTCCAGAGCAGGATCATCAGTAGTGTACCCAGTGCTCTCCCGGTCAGCCAAAAGGGGCTCGCTAGCAGCCTCTTCCTCGCTCCACTCAGATTCATATCTCACACCTTCCTCCTCCTGAAACAAACCAACATGAATTGTTAACGCCAAGTTTAATAATTAATTTGTGTATAGTACTCAATTAATAAACTAAAAAGTATAGGGTGTTTTTTTGAGCCTGATAGAACTTGAAATTGTAAAAAATAACACAAAAAATTAAATTGTAATCAAAATTTTTTGTTTATTCGAAAGATCAATACGTGACATTAACATTTGAAAATGATTTCGGGCATATGGGCACCGCGGCTGTTCTTGACGAAGCGCATTCTGGACGTCCAATTTTGGCCGTATGTCACGAATAACACGAACAATGCTGGCCTCCAAGGCGTCAATTGTTGCTGGTTTATCAGCATAAACCAGTGACTTCACGTAGCCCCACAGGAAATAATCGAGAGGTGTCAAATCGCACGACCATATGCGGCAATTTTGCTTATTAACAAACCCGTTAAGCCAAAAATGCGCCTCATCGCTGAACACAATTTTACAGAATGCGCTTCGTCAAGAACAGCCGCGGTGCCCATATGCCCGAAATCATTTTCAAATGTTAATGTCACGTATTGATCTTTCGAATAAAAAAAAAATTTTGATTACAATTTAATTTTTTGTGTTATTTTTTACAATTTCAAGTTCTATCGGGCTCAAAAAAACACCCTATATTAGTATTTAATTTATTTTTGTTTGTATTATTTTCTTTAGAAGTTATGTTTATTTTAGTTTAATTAAATTAGTCGCCATTATAAGTCATTACTAGTCCTGTCTGCATTTAGTGTTTATGTGGACATTATGATTATTGGTTGTGGTTATTACAGTTTATTATGTAGACCCTGTCTGCGTGTTAGTTGGGCCAGTATGGTTTGAATACATTTTAATTTTTAATTGTGATCGTTATAATCAACAACCCCCAGACCTCTTCTGAGTTCGTACAGTGCAGTGTGGCCATTTTGATGTTAATGCATCATGGCTGTTAGCTGTGATTAATATAATACAGTTCACTGCATTTGATGAGTACAATTGTGGTGATTAATCAAAATATGACTATAACTGTTATAACAAATGTTAGTAAGCACTGAACCAACGAGTAAACGTACAAGGAGTAGACTGAAACATAGGTGGGAGGATTGTGTTAAAACTGATTTAGTAGATTTGGGTTTGAAGGGGTGTCATTGGGCAGATGTATTTAGAGAACTTTTCATGTTATTGGCATCAAACCTTCAGATTTGCTAAGCCTTTATGATTATTATAATTATCAGGTAAGGTTACAATTAGAAAATGCATGATTTATAATTTTTTTTTGTAATGATATTGATATTTAAAAACATAACTGATGTAATTAATTTAACGCCCTATTAATAAATATAATTATAACTATCTCAATATTTTACAGATATTTTCTTACATATTCTTAATTAAATATACTTTTGGTGATACTGCATTACAACAATCCTATCTAAAACTTGAAACTAACCTCGGCTTGGACTTGGGCTGCTATTCTCTGCTCTTCTGCTTCAAATTGTTCACCCTCTCTAAGCTCCTCCTCTCTGTTCCGAACCTTCTCACCCTCCATTTCATCATCACTATATAAAAATAAAAATAAAAGGAATTAAATTCAAATTATTTATTTATACATATTTTTTTATTAACATTGGCACTTTATATTTTTGAATATTGTAAATTAAACTTCATTAGAACATGATAAATATATATCCAACAGTTTTTTCTAGATGAACCTTCCCACTCAGTATGAGATTTTAGGAGGATGAAAAATGAAAATGAAATTCTCTAACACAACAAACAATGGTACAAGGTGATTTTTCAAAAATCATGCTCAACCACCAGATTTTTCCCCAATGGGGCATCTGTAGCTCAGGGATTTGAGGTGTAGGTCTTTGTAACCTGGGAACTGCAGGCGCTAGTTTGAATCCGTATAACCGCAAATTTTGACTTTCTTTAGTTATATATTTATCGTTTATACTTGCCCACACTCAGCAGTGAAGGGGGTGAGCTAAAGGAAAAAAATATATATAATCACAAAAGGAAAAAAAGAAACAAAACAATAAAGAATAAATTGCTCCATAGGCGCCAGGTTATTTTTTCTCACTTGGAAATAACGAAAACCCCGAAACAATATAACTACAATATACCCCTATATAAACAATTGTCAAATTACGACCACTAAACCAATCTAAAACCAATTTAACCATATTTAAAACAATTCTCAGGCCACTGCCGATGTACGGCTGTGAAGTCTGGGGAGCGGCATCCTTCATGAAAAGGAAAAAAACTACAATGTTTTCAAAATAAAGTCCTAAGAATCGCAGTTAATGCTCCTTGGTTCATAAGAATTAGACAATTGCATCGTGAATTACAAGTGGAGTCAATAGAGGATTATATAAAAAAACGGTTTATGAAGTTCCACTCCCAGTTGACGACAGTTGAAGGAGCAGTGACCTACAACCTGGGAAACCCAACCTCAACCCGAAGACTGCAGCCCAGACTGCTACTGTAATGCTGAATTGGAAATCTCTGGAGTAAATCCTTGCTCCAGTATTTTTAACGGTTGATTCAGCTGATCCGTCCGTATAAATGTGAAGCCAATTCTGAGGAAGGTACTTTTGAGATATTGCTATTTATATAAGTGCATACATAGATTCTCTAATCTTTAATATAAGTGAAACTATTTAATAAACATATTAATTCTTAATCAAGAAAATAATAATAATTTTTATTTTATGTTTTATGTTAGATTAGGATTCCTTTTGGGTTCTGGTTAGGTACGTCTATTGGATAGAAAAATGGAAAAGGATGGTTGTAAAAAGGTACAAAACGAAAATAAAGGATAAATGTTAAAATAAATGTAAATATAACTTGGAAATAAAAATAAAAAAATTACAGGCAACATAAAATTAATCAAAATAAGAATAAATAAAATAAAATAAAGCAAAACAAGAAAAAGGCAAATCCTTATTAGGCCATCTCTATCGTGTGGCATCATGGAAAAAGTCTCCAATGGAATTCCAATCAGCCTGAATTATTAAGTGGCTAGCTGACATCTGATAAAGATTTTATCTCTTTAATCAGGTTATAAGTATTTAATTGATAATTTTAAAAAATGAACAATTAGAAAAAACTTTTGTTTGGATTTGCCTTTCAAATATTTTGCAATCATATCATATTCTTTAGGCTTTCTGCTAAGAAATAATTAATGGTCAGATTTATATTTAAATAATTCTGCCTTGGCTTAGTCCGTCAGTTTGTCTCTCTGTAATCCTACAATGGTGTAAGAAATCAGATAAGCTTCTTTTAGGATCAGCCTACTGGTATTGGATTTCACTTGTAATTTGTATTTTTTTTTGTAATATAATTTATTAATATCGAGTATTTTTATACCTTTCTTGTTCTTCATTCACCAAGCAATGAGTATAATTTCCTAATTTTGTTTTTATTGTATAGAGCAGTGGTTCCTAAAGTGCGCACCAGAGCGCCGCGAAATATTCAACAAAACAATTCGGGAATTATCTTAGAATTTCCAATTCTCGAATTTTTGCGTCAACAATCGTGTATGCCGACGAAATTCCATGAATTTAGCAACTTTCGAGTATTTCATTGTTTTCTTTTCAATTCGCATTTTCTGAAATGGCTAGTGCGCAAGCATGGCTTTTCCACCCATGCTTTGGTAACTAAATAGTAAGTATCTGTTAATTTTTTGCTGTTAAATGGGTAATTACTTTTAAAAAGGACAGTTTTCCAATTTTTCAAGAAAGTAAAAAATTAGATTGGGAACCTCTGGTATAGAGTATTCAAATAACTAAATAAACTTGTATCGCTACAATCCAAGAAAGACCTAGTGTTCAGTATTCGGTAAGAAAGTACTGTTTATTAACCAACTGTTGATTACAAATTTTTTGCTGTTAAATTGGTAATCACTTTTAAAAAGGACAGTTTTCCAATTTTTCAAGAAAGTAAAAAATTTAGAAAAGAAATCTGATGTATTAAGAGCCCTGTGGAAAAAATCTGATTATTTAGGGAACCGCAAACCGAAAAAGATTGGAAACCTCTGGTATAGAGTATTCAAAAAACTAAATAAACCTGTATCGCTACAATCCATGAAAGACCTAGTATTCAGCATTCGGTAAGAAAGTACTGTTTATTAAAAACTGTTGATTAAACAAACAGATGATGGAATAAACATTCACCTCTAACTACCAAGGTTATGTTTAATTATTTATAGTTTTTTATATTCTCTAGCATGAAATACTATCTAAAGGCTACATACCTCTACTCTAATTACAATTTTACTAAACAACTAATACCAAACTATAGTAGAAATAATAACAAGTGTAATTGAATGAGCTCCTATGTATGTAGAATAATATTACATTTTAATACTCATAATACATAGAGAGGGCATCATTTTGTAAAAATATTCGTTGTGATCGATATGATTTATTTATAACAGACAGCCTCAAGAATAATTTTCATTGAAATAAATACAAAACAAAAATAAAATAAAATAAAAATACTGCACTCTGATCATTTCCTAATTAGAAGATAGAAATGCTAAAACGACAAGAATGTTGGATGTTGGTTGACGATGATAGACAAATCTAAAGAACATTAATCATGAATTAGTCAAAGTGTTTATAAAACACAAAATTTATAGTATTTTTCCTAGTCTTTGACCCACAATATGAGGCGTCAACAAAGATATGAGCAAAAAGAATAAAAACTTAAAGATAATATACAAACTGAGTTCTATGAATAAATAAAAACTGTTAGTCCAAATATTTCTGATGTAATAAAAGAAAAATACTAACTCCTTCATAAAATTGTTTTTTTTTTCCCCTTCTATTAAAGTACATCAAGTCGAAAAGGCAAAACATTGGTTTGCATTAAATATTTGAATCATTAATGGATTTTTTTTTTTTTTACTGACCCTAAGGACTATCTTTCTTTTATATATTACACATACTCAATCAACAATATTACAATTTTTAAAAAATGTTTTTAATGAAAACTGCAAGAAAAATGGTAGGAATATAGAAAAAAAATTTATACCATCAGAAGAGATACTTATCTAATAAAACCTTAATTCAGATATAAATTACCAACTGTTTGATGTGACAGTAATTTCACTGCCACTTAGTATCTGTGAGCTCATTTATAGGTTATCTGCCATGTGATAGACACCAATGTAATTATTTTGTTGATTAAAATAAGTTTTAATAAAAACATTAATCACTAATTAAAGGGCCTCAAGTGACAGTAACTTGACTACCATCATAGATACTGATGTTTTCATACTAGACTTGATAGAGCAACTCTTATGACACAACAGTAAATGTTATCGTGATTATAATGGTCATACAGTTTATAATATTCAATAATTTTTTATCAAGTGGTCTTTTAAAATAAAAACTACTCCGTTTTCTCTTAATTTAAAAAATAAAAATTATGTTGTAACTGTTAATTTGAAATTTATTGAAAACAATTAATAATAGTTTCGAGTTCTGCTGATAGAGGATATACAATGGTATCTAGAGGCAAGAATGACTTCAGGTGAGAGGAACCCTCACCTTCCTTTAGTTCAATTTTAAGTGACTGAAGAGGTGTCCAAAACTATAAAGTTGCTCTGGATTGAATAAAATTCATCCCCATTTCAATGGGGTTTTTTTCTAACTAGAAAACAACTCTAAATACTGAATTTTGGCTCATTTTATCAAAACTGGGCTGCTAAAGCTTTCAAAATGGAATGGTAAAAAATGTATACCAGCCATCAAGGAAACCTCTGAAACCTTGTTTTAGGGATTAAGAAATTGATACAAGACGCACTCCTACCATTCTCTGATGACTTTGATATAGTGCAATAGTCTATCTCAGGAAAAATAAGAAAAGAACAATCCCATTAGATAATAAAGTAAACTTCTAGTTTATTTCAGAGAATAGGTTCGCATTATTAATGATTAGACAATACAACTTTCTAATCAATAATAGAAATGAAATTTAGGGCAACATAACTTGATCCTCAATTCGAATATTCCTCATTAATCACTGAATATCAGAAATGTATAAAGATTTGCTGTTGACTGAAGACATGGAGACCAGAGCGCAGTAAAAGAGGAGATTGATATAGGACAGACAGGACTCACGTAATGCCGAGGAGGGACTGTTGGTTGTGAGCGAGAGAGATGATTCGGGCCACAGAGGCCATCCTATCCTGATGACCAGCGTACCTGGCACCATGGCCTGAAGGGGGCTCCCCGAGCAGCCGTCTGATCCTTCGTTCGAACTCCTCTTCCTGGTCTAACTTCAGTTCAGTCTGACTGGAGCTGTCCTTTTTGCCAGAGCTATCACTCTTATTGTCCAGAGAGCCACCATTGTTACTATTCTGCTTGCCTCCGGTCTGTTGGCGCCTGTTTCCTTCTATAGCCTTATCTGAACCTGTCTTCCTCGAACTTGAGCTGCTGCCAGTTTTGAAGACTCGAGGTGATTCTCTCACTTTAGAACTGCGACCACTTCCCCTGTAAGCCAAAATATTATTGGTCATGATTGCTAAAATATCGGGTACAGAATATACAAATAAAGAAAAAAAAAATTGTTTATTAAGATTATAGCTTTGTCAATAGTAAGTTTAAAACTATACTTATGAAATATAATCCTTTATCCTTTTAGACCAAGCTTACTGTTCTTAGCTTGAGGATGATTGAAATATAAGCATAGTTGAATGGTAGTAAACCATCTAAAAACAAATAAATACATACCTAGAATTGTTGTTTCCATTTTTGGCAGGAGAGAAGGATCGCGACGAAGGCAAGCTCTCTTGGTTATTGTTGGTGAGGAAGCATGGAGGTATATAGTCATGAGATGCACGAGGTGAGCCCTCGGGAGAAGAGCACGGATTGACCTACAGAAGAGGGAAATAATTGTTACTTCAAATATTATTCTAAATATTTGATATTTCATAATAATATTAGGTAAATTTGTTATTCAAGTTGTAATATTGTTATTTAAATACGAATAAAAGGTTCAATCACAATGCAACAAAATTATTTTTAATTATTGGGCGCCAAAATTATTTAAAGTTGAATTATATAGGAAATAGAAAAAATGATAAAAGATATTTCAAACATTGTTTTTTTTTTTTGTTTGTTTTTTTCACATACTTACTGAATCCTTCATCATGAAAAGTAATAAAAACAAAACTATCATTAATATATATCGACAGGATATCTGAAATTACCAAAATAAATCTGTCATACAATAAGATTAATAAATTATCAAACCATAAGATAATCTAATAATCAGAGCACAATTGACTACAATACTTATATCTGTAGCATGAGGTCAATAGTGGTTCTAAGGACAATAGTTTGGCTCTTGGATAATATGTGTTTTTTAACCTTCGTAAGATATTACATTTTCGGTTCTTGAAAAAATGATTACTTTAAAAACAAAACTGTTTAGGCCAAATCACAAAGAAAGAGGACATGTCAGGAGATGATTAGGGGTGTGGTCAGTGAAGAACACAAATAAGTAAAAACTTATTCATTAGTGCCAAACTTTTGGCCAGAATTTTAAGCTTTTAAGATCTTGACCAAGCAGCCACGATGAAGACTTGAAATTCTGGCTGAAACATTGGTACTATTAAATATGTCTTTACTTATTTTATGTTCTTCACTCACCGCATCCCCAACCAGCTTCTCCTCATATCCACAGTCAATTATCTACTCATCATTACAAAGACAATATTTATTGAATTTTTCAAATTTATTACACAAATACCAACATATGGAATTTTGCCTAAAAATAATTTTGAAAATGAACAAAACATTTCTAAAGAAATTTTGACATTCAACTTGTAAAAGAAACCATAGTATTCTTTATAGATCCCCTAAAAAGAAAAGACAAAAAGATTTTATCTATATGAAATTGAAATAGCAGCTTTTGAAATACAATCTCTAGACTTGGCTAATAAAATTTGTATGAATCAAAATTTATATTTCTTGCTAATATAACTGGGAATCAAGAAAAATACACTTTCCTTCAAATAAGATACTCACTGCTATCAAAAATTTACAAAATACAGACAACATTATCTTCAATCCCTGGAAGAACTTGCTGGATTCCAAACAAGTTGAAAAAGTTTGCATTTGGTGTTCTCAGTATCTTTAGCTGATAAACTGTTTGAACAAACATTTGCTAGCATGAACATTATTAAAAATGAATTGAGAAACCATGTAACCGATGAGAACTTGAATTCTATAAAATTTCTTAAGGAAATATGCACATTGTTCTTCTTAAATTAAAATGCTTACTACTTACATGTGAATTATATATTACTTACAAAAATTTATATATGATCATGTATTGGTTATTTAATAAATTTTATTAAAAAAATTATTTATTGAAATATGACAAAGGGTTTTATAAATTTTTCCCAACACTATTTAGGGTGAAATTACCTTTCAAGATTAAAAAGTTTGTCAAAGCTCACCTGAATATCCGAAGGGAAGAGGTATTGCCTGGTGTCTGCATGGTGATGGAGTGGTGGGGAGGGAGAAGGCGAGGCATCAGTTGTCTTGCTGTAGCTCTCGTCACTGGAAGACAGCGATGGGGACCCTCCTCCAGGCGGTTCCCAAGCTCCACGGCCTGTAGGGGGTCTCGGGAGTGGCTTCATCGGCGGCCGTGGCCATGGTGGGGTATACCTGCAATTGCGTCTCATCGCACTTTAAACACAGCAAAAGGAGACTGCAGTATAGTTTTCTGACTATCATTCAATATGGTGAGATGAAAATATAGTAAGGTATAGTCATAGAGATAGGACTGGGTTATGATTCATGATTTATATTTCATCTTAGGTTTTACGATCCATGGTTAACAAATACTAAAATATATATATTGTAATATGCTCTTTTTTAGTGAATAGTATATTTTGATGTTTAAAGGGTTTTGATATGTTTTATTTTATGTATAATTTTAAT
>NW_027112075.1:3867-4957 GCF_000696795.3 Halyomorpha halys | reverse complement strand
GCCTCGCAGCCTAATGTCGCTATATTTCCCTCCTTGTCACCAGTCCAAGCCTTGAGAATTAATCAGATCATAATTATATCTGTGTAACTAAATAAGTAGATGAATTTTAATTAACTGAAAAAAGAAAGATGAATAACGTAAAAAAATACAGGAAATGAAATCAACAATAAGATTAAACTATCTGCCGTGTCCAATCACACATCTTTTCTGTCCACTTTGCTAGTTGCTGAGACCAATAGAATAATTTCTGTCCACTTTGCTAGTTGCTAAGACTAATACAATAATTTCTGTCCACTTTGCTAGTTGCTAAGACCAATACATCTTTTCTGTCCACTTTGCTAGTTGCTAAGACCAATATATCTTTTCTGTCCACTTTGCTAGTTGCTAAGACCAATACATCTTTTCTGTCCACTTTGCTAGTTGCTAAGACCAATACAATAATTCATTTTTGTTTCTTCACAAATACTGGTCATAGGTATTTTATCATTTCATTTGTATTTATTTATTTATTAACTTTGTCTTATTTCACAATTTAATTTTCCTTCTAACGAGGATCTGGAATGTATACATTTTGACTTAATCAATAAATTAACACTTTGTATAGTGACCTACAATTGTGACCGATGAATTAGTGTAAAAAATCGGGGAAACTCTTAGTGAAAACTGTCATAATGACAGATATTATATATCAATATATAATTGATATTGAAAAATTATCAAAAATTGTTAAGGGTATATACCCTTGTGCTCCAGTTCTGATAATTTTTCATTTGCTATTCTTTAAAAGATATTATTTGGTGGTTTTTCAGATTCAAGGATATTAGGGAAAGGAATTGTATTTCAGATCAGCTAGGAATGCATCCTTATTTCTCCTAGGCTTAATTCTATGTACTATGTTCTGAATCCTTATGATTTATTGATTAAAACGAACATTTTATTTAACAATTACATTTTTTTTTACACATAATAATTAATTAAAAAGTTTCGGAAGATATATTTCACCTCAATAATTATGAACAAATATTTTATAATACAGTTGGGAGAATTAAAATATACTAATATAGTTGAGAAATACGTTTAAATATTCAGG
>NW_027112075.1:0-1327 GCF_000696795.3 Halyomorpha halys | reverse complement strand
TTGCTACGGATGCCAGCTACCCATTGGTGTAACGGATTTGTTGTACATATTAATTGGAATTATAAATAAAAATAATACCATTGATAAATATCTGTTAATTCAAAACCACGTTTCAATATGCTGTTCACTTATATATATGTACGTGTGGATGAGGTTCGTACTTAACCGTGTGTGGGATTTTTACCCACTAAAACCACCGCCCTACACCTGTTTATTCCTCTCCACGGGAATTACTACATGGGGGGAAGTGGCTGAGTGCCGCTTTGCTTTCTTCCCATGGTTTTACGTTTCCATGCTACTAACGTCTTCTAACCCTCTTCCTCTCTGAACCTCTTGAGGACGACTGTGGTGAATCTCTTCACTACGTTCCAATGCTGGTGAGAGTAGCATATAGCTCACCACCTTTTCTGGTGTGATGTGTCCTCCGCACACACTCTCGATTCATTTCTTTCTGCTGCAAAGCGAATGCAAGTGACAAACACGTGCTCCGCGGTTTCCTCGACAGTCTGACATCCAGAGCATTCTGCAGTGTTGTCCAGTTTGAAGCGGTACTGGTAGGCTCTAAAGCACCCATGTCCGGTCAACATTTGGGTTATGTAAAAATCCACCTCACCATGCTGGCGACCATACCACGTGTCAACTTCGGGTATTAACCTGCGAGTCCACCTCCCGGAATCTGCGGACACCTAACACTGCTGCCACTGGTCGATGGTTATTTTTTGCTCTTCTTCTCTGGAAACGTGTAAGCGTCGTCCATAGTGCCTGCTTCTTTCTTCAACAAGGAGTTCCACAGGTGGCATTCGGGTTATCACGCATACTGCTTCGTAGGAAACAGCTCGAAAAGCGCTAACTTTCCTGTTGTTATTTATATACAACTCTGCGATAAACTGAAACCGTCTGTCTCCTGTATGATGTGGTAACCATCGTTTCTTTCCAAATCGGGGCTGCATATAACATAATGGGGTGGACAACAGTAGCAAGAAGCCTTCGGCTACTTTCTTTGGGATCTTCGACGTTTGGCATAAGGCGTGACAAAAAGGATGCTACTTTAGCAGATTTGACGCTAATATAATACGCGTGAACATTAAAGCTGAGATTTGCATCGATCATGACTCCTAGGTATTTTAAGCAACGATATTTTGGAACGAATCATAGCCGCGTCGCACGCATTGTTGACTAGGCCCATTACCTGTCGAGCCTAAAAATAAAACAGAACTCTATCTTTAAACTTGTCTGTGAGAACTATCATAAGATAGGCTGGCACCGCCATAGTCCGTAGGGGATCTATTATGCAGGTCCATCTTGCAGTGTTATAGGCATTCTTAAC
>NW_027112074.1:2497828-2501211 GCF_000696795.3 Halyomorpha halys | reverse complement strand
ATATTTGAATTGAAATCTCCCGCCATGTGTGACGTCATCAAAATGCTGGCTTCTGATTGGCTCCTCAAATCGGTGCACCAGCTCGCCCATATTCTCTCTACTGCCGATGGTGCTGCTATCTATCGGTCGCCGTCTGATCTAACAACCCTGCACTCTGGTGGCAAGTCGAGGAACTCCCTGCTCAAAAAAACGCCCCAGCTCCCCCATATTCTCTCTGCTGCCCACAAAGGATGCAAACTACTGACTATTTAAATCACGAAACCTGATGATCTCTGTCATCAGACAGAAGACTCAATACACTTTTCCAATTTCCAGTCATTATGTGTCCTTTTCCTCACATCTCTCTGATAATGCATTTCCAAGGCAGTAAAATGAATTCTACCCATTCTCTTTACTACGGTTCCTTGATCTATGGAGGGCTATCTTAAGGTCTGGAGTTGAGACGGAAGAGACTCATAAATTGCTTCGTGAGATTTATGTTTGGGTTTCCAAGGCGCTCTCAAGTCTCCTGTTGGTATACCGAGTTGAAGTGGCTCTATCCAACCGAAGGCAATACCTTCTTAGTATTTTCTTGTTCCAAGTTCTTAAAATAAAAAAAAAACTCACTCTTCGTTCATCCATCCACTCATTAAAAACCAGATCCCAACCGATTGATATATATGCCCTCCTGTAGAACCGCCTTCTTCAGCAAATCCTTCGTCATATGTGCAACATGGTTCTGGAATTATCTCCCTATCTCCATTTGCCAATTTCATCCATTCTTTTATTTAAACAACGCCTATTCCATCACTTCTTGCATAACCAAGCCTCCGCATCATTGTAAACAATATAGTTAAGCATATATTGATTAACATTATAAACAGTATTTAAGCCATGATCTCAATACAATATCATTATGCTTACTGAAAACTTTTAAATCCTTGCCAGACAAAAATCATAATGTATGAATCATATATTTATTCTTTGAGGACATATGTTCCAGAATAAAATTATTTTTTCATTTTATTTTTCATGGTAAATATTAAAATCGTGCTCCGAGAAATTCTAAGTACTTTTCTGAAAACTGTTGAAACAGGAGTTATGATTCTGTCAACTGAAAGGTTCATTTTCAAAAAGGTATTGCCAAAGTGATATAGAAATATCGGTTCAGAAACGAGCAAAGATTAATTTCAACTTAAGTAGAGTAGGAAGTGAAAGGTGTGATGAGGGCGTTTGGCACTTTTCTTCTTTTTTTTCTTTTAGATTGCTAAATAAAATACTCTAGTCATCGTGAATGAATATTTAGGAATGCAAGGATACATGATCATTAGTATGAATAAGAATTTATGTCTCCATCTATAAGTAAGTATTATGGGAGAAGAGGAATTATGGATTAACTCCACTACAACTGATTGAATGGGTATAATTATTGTCATGTAGATGAGTTGTACTTTTACATTTGTATTACCGGGAGTTTATCGAGTAAATATTTACCTAATCTGGAACAACAACAACCAGGCTATATCTGGTAGTTCCAGTCGCTAAGGATCGGTAAATAACGATTTGTAAAAACTGCAGGCATTTATTACAAAAACTTCACCTATTTATAAATGAGAGCAAGCTATCACCATTATCACATTCATTTACCGGTGACAATTACACAATTTTGACTAGGTATTTAATTTAATAGAAAAGCGCTTATATTTACCTTCAGCTATGTGGAAATTTTGCTGGCATGTTAACAGTTTACAAACACTCATTAAAAAGTAGGTGACATTTCAAGATAGCTATTAGCTAAGCGAAAACACCGTGATGAGGCATAGATGAATAACAAGGACACTCACAATTTATGCGAAGGAAATAGTCTCTCTGGAGGATTACATTTAAAAACGTTTCATATAAACATTTAGCAATATCAGTTTAACATTAAACTGATACAAACATTTTGCGCTGAACAAAGTAACTTTACAACATAGGATAATGTCTACAACTGTATTAAAAATATATACGACAAGTAAATGTGATGTGTTATATTACAATGGTATGATAAAGTCTATCCTTCTTTTATATATTATATTGAAAAATAAGAGAGGTTAAAAACAAGTGGTCAGGGTGTTGATCATAGGATTGATATCTGGTTAAAGCCCAGTTGGCAACATATTCAGGTCCTAATGGATGAATTTATTTTTGGCAAATTGAGAAGCATTAAGGATTTTAAGGAGGATTTTGGATTGTTAAGGATGCTCGTACACACCCCATTTTGTGAGATTAGTAATTTAGGAATCAGATAACCTCAAAACATGTATTTACTTCGAAAACTCGCATTTGAAATTTGACATAACACCTATACTTTTCCTCACTACAAATTCCATATCCGACTATCGTTCTGGTTTCAACCAAAGCAAACTTTATAAGTAAAAAAAATTTTTTGTGGATGTGTAGAATTATAATGTAAAACTAAAGCGGTTTTTAGAAATTACTATTCACCGATCCTTAAAAAACTACCAGATATAGCCTGGTTGTTGTTCCAGGTGTTAGCCGACTAAAGCTGCGGTTCCGAAAGTGAATGCCGTTGTACATTGGCGTGCCTATAACACATACACTGGCGTGCCAAGCGTACGCCAGGGGTGCTGCAAGCTTATGTCACTTATTGAAATTATTACAAAATAAAATATCAAATATACTGGGCACACCAGTATTTACTGTACACTTTTGTTTCTTATTTATCTGGAAGATATTAAAATCCGATCATTCAAAATTTAAAGGAGGGGGGTCCTAATAAAGTGGAGGGGAAACTGTGAGTTATTCGTTCATTATCGTACGTATGTACGTATTCATTTTTTGTAGAGGTATCGCACGTGATCCTTACTGTTCGATATCACATTTTCGAGTACAAGTAAGCATCAGTCGGCCATATAGTCTAATATAAGAGTAGTATTTTTTTAAATATTTTGGAGATTAAATTTATCATCTAGGCCAGTATTTATTTAGATTTGACATTTTTTAGATGTATTGCCTTTTAATATTTTTATGATAGCGATTTTTATAAACAGTGATTCAAAATTCAAGCTTTTTAGTGCCGAAAAAGTGCTTTAAAGTATCCTTTGATCCCCGGATTTCAAACTTTTTTAACAGCCATATTCTATACTGGATGAAAGACTGTGTAAACGCGGAAAATACGGTTCTTATGTACGAGTATTTCCGTATCTTATAAACCCTAATTAAGTCCCAACCCTATTTTAAATATGTTATCCTATTTAATCAAAGCATTTGTTTTCAGTACACCTATTTGAGTTAAAAATAATAATAAAAATGTTGTTTTATATTTTTAAATAGTAACTTTGTATTATGTGGCTATTGATTATGCTAACACCAATGGGCCAGACTCCATGGTTATATATATA
>NW_027112074.1:2487276-2491543 GCF_000696795.3 Halyomorpha halys | reverse complement strand
AAAAAAATAAAATAAAAAACTCTAATAAAATATATACAAACAAAAGAATAGACAAGATGAACATAATCAAACCAACTGTATGAAAAATAAAATAACATAATGATAAAATAATATATACAATATCCATGGTTATATTGTATAAGCCTTTCTCAAAGCTCGCTACAATATCTTTTGATTCGACAACAATTTTAGCTCTTATTCACTCCTCACTAGACGAAAGATGTCAAACAAAATAATTGTAGAGAAAATGAAAGGATGCATGAGGAGTTATTGAACCTAACAAAGACATTTAGCTTGTGATAGTTTCGCTATTGGGAAAAGTGAACCGAAGTAATCAGCTGAACCTACCAGCATATAGTGAAATAACTAACGGGCGGTAGTTACTATCAGTAGATAAAGAGTTGGGACTTAGCGTGTGAACGAGGACATATCACGGTTCGCGCCATAAGCCATTCGAGTGGTTCGATAAGGCACGGACAGAGCTTATCGCCACTGACATGCTTATTTCCCGCCAACATTGTCAATTATGTCCTCTCTCTTTCAACCAATTTCATTTTAGCAACAAGAATATTCACTAAAACACTAGGGAATGATGTTCTAAGTTCAGACCAATGATTAAACTAGTTTTCTGACAGAGATTATAAAATTTATTTTGTTTTTCATTTATTTATTTATTAGAATTCACAACTGAATTAAATAAAAATACATCTAGTAACTGTTATGTGAGCTCTATTATAATAACATGATAAAGTCTTGTGGAGGATCAACTCATTGGTACAACTCCAATTACATTTCTTGAACAGAAGGTTTCCATGCCATCTTCTTTTCAGACGTTAAAGGAAGATTATCAGGAATTGAAGAGGAAGCAAGGTAGCATATGGGCCATTGAGGTCACAATATCTGATCTTATTTGTGATTAAGTAAAGAGCATTGAGAAACTTAGGAAGAAGTTCGGATTCAAAGGATTGGATACGTGAGTAAAAATCCATGGTGTAGTCAAGTCTCAAATATCAATCTCGTAAGCCTAAATATGCCCTTAGTCATGAAAATGAGTCTTTTGTAATTAATTGGAAGTTTAGACCGTTAGTCTAGTAAGCGAGATTAATAAATCTTTCTTATTAAATATAGATCAGATATGTATTTTGGAATCAGTAAACAGGGTGCACAATATAAATCGCTACAAATTTTTCCCAATGTATCCGTTTGACATCTGATCTGATCAAAAGCACCTAGGAGAAAATGTGGTAGGTCTACTTCTATGGTTTTATCATACACATACGGTTGACTTGCGGTGAAAATTTGGGATTTGCAGATAACACCCCAAAACTTTTGATGCCTTATTTATAGTTCACCAAATTTATAATTCACAAATCATACGAGATGTGTGCACACAACTTTCATTTACCACACTGAAAAGTGAAAATTTCAAGCAATTTTTATTTCTCTATTACTTAGTAACTATTGAATTCTTTCTGGTTTCTATTTAGATAAATGGGTAATTATTTCAAATAATTTGAAAATTTAGTATTTGAATTCGAAATCATTACAATAAGGTTCCATAAGTGATATAAAATATCATTTTGTTTTATATTGATATGTTGAATATATTGTTTAAATAAAATAAATTTTATTCAATTTAAGATTCAAAACAATTTATATTTGTTTATAAGTCTGACGTTTTGGACATCCTCAGTTATCCATTTCCGTCTACAATTAATGACCTGGACAATATAGCCTCCATTAAGTTTTTAAAGTTGATGTGGTACTACAATTGTATTTAAGATTGTCCTTAAATCTGGACAAACGACTGACATGGAATCCTCATACAATACTGAAAAGATAGGAAACTGCTCGTCGATTCCTATTACAAAATTTACTAGACAAACGGTCCAAATTTCCAATCCATTACAAAAGACTGATCTACATGACTGTTATAAGGCCAATCTGGACATACGGAGTTGAGCTATGGGGCTCCACTAAACCATCTAATTCCTCTCGAATCCAATCCTTACAGTCCAAAATCCTTAATGCTTCTTACTTTGTCACAAATCAAATCATCCATCAGGACCTCAATGTCCTCTATGTTGCCAATTTGGCCAGAACCAGGTACCAATCCTTCCATAATAAACTTCCCAACCACCCAAACCAACTCGTTTCTAACCTCGCTTCTCCTTCACTGCCTAATAATCCTCCTAGGCGTCTGAAAAGAAGATGGCCTCGAAATCTTCTCCTTTAGAAATGTTTTTGGAGTTCTATCAATGGGTAGATCCTCCACATGTTTGTATTATGTCATAATATCACTTAAAGCAAATTTACTTGATGTGCATATATGTATACAGTTGTAAATAACAATAAATAAATAATTAAAAAAAAAAAAAAGATTGTCCTTGAGGAAGGCCGATTTGGCCAAGACGTAGAACTTATAAAGAAATTTTAATTGCTTTTGAGACTAAAATAAGATATAATTTATTTTATATAAGCTCCAACAAAAAAGTACAGTATTTATGAAGATGAATTAGTGACTAATTTTAGCTAATCTATTTTCTTTGAGCAGTATTATATTTTGAAGTGTTATAGAGTTAGGCGTGGAAAACAACAAAACACCATATGACAAGTACCTTATGGCAACTAAAGCGCTGTGGAAGCTATCCTCATAATGAGGTTTGACCTGTGCGTTTCACGCTCGATCATAATCAAGATCTTTAAAATTCCATTTTTACTGCCGATCTTTTAATTATTTATTTATTAAGTTATAATCAAAATTTAAAAATTGATATTGAAATTTTTTTCTTCTTCATGAAATTATTTTCCATTTGATACATCATTTGTAAAAATCCATCGTGTCTGAGAGCCGGAAAAAGGATTTACACTATCGTAAGACATATGAAGAATTTATTTAGGGAATATACGACTTAGAAAAGAATACTTCTGGCAAGATTAATATCCGTTTTGGTACTATATTCTAAAATAACAAGTCTTTCGGCAATTGGTGCCCGATAAGGTACACAGATATTAGAGATCGGAACCCTGCCTACCAATAGGAGGAACAAAATCGGTCCATCCTTTGAAGAGATTTTTTTTTCTACAAAATTCCGTCTTTTTGAATGCCCACAATATGAACGTCTAAAACTTCTAAACGGCCGAAATTAAAACAAAAATAATAATAAAAATAACAAATGGTAGATGGTAATGACAAATGTCTATCATCATCCTCTAGTGACCAGTTTCGTTGGTATCAAATCTGAAAAAGATCGCCATGGTAGTCTTGACGATAGGCCGTGGACTCGGATTGCACAATTTTTATTTATTTGATCTTCGTATTCTATGTATCTTAAAACATAAAACTGCTAGGATTTAGAGTTACACCATCAAGTTGAAGTGTTGCACAACGACACGATATTCACATAACTGAGACACAATAAACTAAAAGCCAATAATTCAAGAAGACTCCCTTATCTCTTTGGAACTACCTCTTTGGCTCCCAAGATGTAATCAACTTATCAGAATGTTTGTTGAGTAAACATCGAGTCGAGATAAAGTAAGAAAACAGTCTCAGTTCTCTTTGACAATTTACTGAATATTCATATGATATATTGTACATCATTTTACAGCGTCATTTCTCCGCGTCACTGTTTGCTAAATGCTAAAGAACAAACATCACTCCAAACAGAAGATAAATGTTTGTAGGTATATTTATAATTATTTAATTATGTATAGGTACATACATGTGAATATCACCAACACATATAGTATTATTTATGTTATATATGTGAATATCACCAACAAATAAAGAATTATTTATGTTATTTATGTTATATATGTGAATATCAGTAGATATGAAAGGCCGGTTCTGGCCCCTCCCATAAGCCGTGACCTTTGACCCCTCGACCCTACCTTAACCACTCCCGTGACCTTGCATTTTGGACCCTAGCCTCGAACCAGCACTAACCACTCACGTGTCCTTGGACTTTGGACCATAGCCTCGAACCAGCCTTAACCACTAGTCACGTGATCTATGGGGGGTTAATTTTAAATTTTTACTTCGACCTACACTTAACCACTCACGTGGTTGGCCACGTGATCATTATGCAGCCAATCAGAGACTAGTATTTGGTCACGTGACCCCATGGCAGGAGATTAAAATTCAAATTTAGTTCGACTTAATCACTGGTAACGTGACCTTTGGCGGGAGATTTGAATTTAATTTTTTACTTCCTAACCTTAAACACGTGATAAGTCACGTGGTCATTAGGCAGCCAATTAGAAG
>NW_027112074.1:2486364-2486841 GCF_000696795.3 Halyomorpha halys | reverse complement strand
TTTTTAATCTCTCTTATCTTTTAATAATTTCGACTTTGACCCTTATTTCCTCTGTTTTTAATCTTTTAGTGTAAACAATGTGAATAATTTGAACTGGTTAAACCTAAAATATAGACACTGATATGTAGACCTCTATCTTGTAATCCCTTCGATGAATGTAAACAAACAATGTAAACACTCTTATTTTTTAATACTTTCGATTTTGAACTATAATACTTTCTATTTTAGTTCCTTCAGCGGATATCAACAAAGCATTTAATTCCCTAAGGATTGCATTTTGAACAGGCAATACCTAAAACATAAAAACCGATATTGGTCTCGATTATCATCTTCATCAGTTAAAACTTTCGATCGAAGTGAAGAAATTTTAAAACCACTAATAAATTACAGGAGTAGGTATGTGACGTCATTATTATCCAGCAATTACAAACCAGCAAGAAGAGTTTTTAAAAGAAGATCAGTGTTACTCAAAGGGAT
>NW_027112074.1:2461968-2484900 GCF_000696795.3 Halyomorpha halys | reverse complement strand
TTCAAAATTCTTATTATGGCGGACAAACGCAACCTTTGTCTTCTTTACAAAACTTTAAAGAAAAAACACCTTTGATTGTAATAGATTGCTCGAAACAATCTGAATCCATAAAAAGTGGACCTGTAGATGTATGATTAGAATTTGAATCGAAGTTTGCATTTCCATCGAATACGAAGGCATTTTGTTTAATTATACATGATAGGGTCGTGGAATATAATCCTCTAATTGGCACGGTGCGTCGAATGGTATAAAATAAGATGAAATCTTTGCTCATTGTTCAGTATGGCTTCTGCAAGCGCAGCGATCGCAGACTTCCAGTGTTTTGTCGATTGTCAGGGAGGTTATATTATTAAAGAGTTTTCTCTTCTTGACCAAAGATTCAAATCGTCAAGACATTGGATTTTCAAACCACCGAAGAAATGGTGGCATTAAAATGCCCTTTATTTCATTGTAGCGTTGTATAATTATCAAAAGGAATTATACAACGCTACAGATACTTACATGAAGAAATCACTAAAATTACAATTAAAAAAATCAATTCCACAATTCATTTTTCCTGACTTTAATAACTGACATTAATGATTCTACTAAAGGTCAAGACAATAAAGCACAAATAGCATCAAATAATCACCATAACTAGCAACTAATTAAAAATACAAAGTGATTGAATTCGGTTCTCTCTATTACTATAAAATGTCTTGCATTTTTAACTTGTTGCCAACTTCCTTAACTTCATTACTAACTTTACATCGCCATTCCAAGTGGAATTCTATTCACCCCTTATTAAAAAGCCCAGAGGGGATCGAATGGATATAAATATTTACGACTAAATCTCGTACATGTTTTTGGACTAAGAAATTTCTTATAAAATGCAATAGAAGTTTCAGACATCAAAGAACAAATTTAGTACCGTATCTGTCTATCTGCAATCAAATTTGTGTTAATTAATTAAATTTTCATAGGTTGAGCGGTTTAGTATCTAAATGGTCGATTTTATCAGATTGCATCAACTGCATTCCCCCGTGCTGAAACGCAAGATTCACGGAACTGCAATTTAAAGTGCAATTTAGTCCAGTAAAATTAGGATTTTGATTGAAAATAATTCAGCCAAAGCTGAAAACTGTTTTAATCAATGAATTCTGCCTGTAATAAGAAGAAATAAGTTTGCCCAAATTTCAGTGGTTAGCTATTAAGTATTAAGCGCTACACTCTAAATACTTCTATAATAATTCAAAAACTAAATTATTAAAAAATATTATTTTATAAAATTTAGAGCATTCAAATACGGGGTCAAACGACTGTCATGTCATTAGAATTCGATCAAGGAATATTTTCAAAATCGTGAAATAAGTTCCCACTTTTTCCACTCTGCTCTTCAATCACAGTCTTACGATCAATTTTATTACAAAAAATGTATAGAATAATAGTTTTAGATAATCTAACCAGGTTTCTAATAGCTACTTATTTCTTTTAATTTGGTAAAGTTCGCCTATATAATACCTGCTTTTTCAAAACAGAGCCTTACGCTGTAAATAAAATATTACAGAAAGTGTAAGTAAACTAGAAAAAAAAAACTCATTATTAAATCTGTGTAAAAAAAATAAAAAAGTAACATTAATTGGCGAAATAAAAAAAATAATTTTTGATTTTTTTTAAATTGTGAATTAATTTTCGGAAAACTAGAACTTAGAAGTTCTGATTCGTACAGACTTCTGTTAACAATAAAATTAAAGTATATTGAATGTACTATAAAGTAATATTTAATATTTATCTTCATAAAAGTACTAGTTTTCATATTTGTCATAATTAAGTAAAAAATATTAATTTCGGAATTAATTACATTAAAATGAAAAATGTTCGGACCAAGGTTTTGATTTATGAAAAACTATATCTCAGGAAATATTAAACGTACAAATGTCTGCCAGCATTCGAATTATAAAAATATTAATTTCGGAATTAATTACATTAAAATGAAAAATGTTCGGACCAAGGTTTTGATTTATGAAAAACTATATCTCAGGAAATATTAAACGTACAAATGTCTGCCAGCATTCGAATTATAGCCAGTTTAATGTTCTATAAAGTAGTTTATAACAAGTATTTTCGCAAGAGTAATAGTTTTCATGATATTTGCTAAAATAAATTCACAAAATGTTGGTATCTCGTTGTTCGGAAAACAAATTTGGTTTATAAAAAACTACATTTCAGGAACTATCAGACGCACAGGTGTCTGTTAGAACTCATATTAAACCTGTGAGACCTCATATCAAACTATAAAGTAGTTTAGTACGTTTATCTTCGTAGAAGTAGTAATTTTCATGATATTTTGCAAAGCAAAGTCACAGAATTTTGCACATGAGTATTTTCCTTGACAAACACGGCTTCCTCCTTAGATTTAATTCCCAAACGACAATTCAAATTTATTCAAAATTAAAAAATATTCTTATTCCGTGAAATATAGGTTAGTAATCATATACCTATCCAGTACAAATGGTGGGGAAGCTATAATTACCTATGTATTGGGTAGACTTTTTTTAACACGAAAAAATAGCTCATAGTTTACACTCCTGCCTAGGTTTTTGTTATCTTATTTGTTTCTTATCTCGTAGTTTTAACGGTTAGTTGTTAGTGTAGCATATTAGACTATGTTTACGATTTCATAGTAGCTCTATAAATATGACAAGTAAAAAATTAGGAGATTAAAGAATTCGTAAACTACTAGTTAACTCGTAGTAGAATAGCCAACGTGTTGAAGAGAGCATGAACTCAAAATGACAGACATGATTGCAAAAGCTAGACTGAGTCAATCACGAAGATCCATACTCTCCGAATAACGCTTACTTGTATATGAGAATCCGCAAAGTTAAGATCTTGTATATCTCTTTCAATTCGCTATCAAAATAGGGAACACAAAAAGCTTTTTTGGGAATTATTTTGGATTTTAGCTGCAATATAAAAGTGAAACGCATGATATGAGTCTCCCCTCCACTTTATCAGTGCCCCCCTCCAAATCAAATTTTTTGAATGGTTCGATTTCAAAATTTTCTACGTAATCGATTATAAGAATCCATCACAATCAATCGAAGTGTATGTTTAGTTTTACTGTTATTTCGACTGACAGCGAGGAGTACCCTAAGATTTATTGAATCATTAAAAAAAATCTGAAATATAATTATTAATATTGATAAATTTTTCTTGTTAATAAGTCTGAAGTTCTTAAAATTGTACTAACATATTTACTTTTTTATTGGGTTTTCAAGAATAAAGATGGCAGAAGTGAAGCTTCTATCACGTTAAGGTCTTTTGTACTGTGAAGCTTCACCGCCACAGGTTGATTCAACTTTTCAAAAGTAAGTACATTGTTAATAAAACCAAACTGAGATTCTACAAAATGCTAATACGTCGAATCCTCACTTGAATTCGAAGCTTGTGTGTTTGCTAACGTAAGTAGATACTTCATTATTGAGAGAAAAATATTGCGAATAATCTTCAGCTCAATGCAATGTGGAAATTTACGACCTCTTCACGAATATTGAAAGGTTTGTTAAGCCTGGAAAGCTGGGATAGGCAGAGAATATCGTATGAATAGACTTTAGTAAAATCTAGGATAAAATGGCTTGGGAGGCCTTGAGTCAGTGAGCCATCGTTATTTCTTACATCTAAATATGTTAGGTGTACTTAACGGAAAGAAAAATTATTAGTAATTGAAACTCATCTAGAATACAAATTGATAATTATTTTTATACCTACCTAAACTGATCATTTTGAACTCTTAATAATAACTCACTGTTACTCTCACAGGTATTTTTGCTGCCACTTACATATATATAAAATATATAGTAATAGTAAGTATTGCTATAACGAAAAATTTGGAAGTTTTGACGTAAATATACGTTATGAGTCCAAATAAGCAAGTCTAGTAAAATGATCTAATTGTGAACAGCCTAGCTCAAAAATCAAAAAGTCCATTGAAACCTAAATTACATATTTATCATGCCATAAATATGTTGGGGATGTTGCAGCAACTTTTTTGTTAAAGTCGATTATTCACATTTTCTTGATTTTCTCAAAAATGTTAACTAAACTCGATGAACCAATGTACAATTAAGTGGTACTTAACCCCAGATAAGCTGTGCCATCATTTAAATAGTCTGACAAGATTTAACTACTCAATTAAAAAAAAATCCTTAAAAAGTACCTTTAATTTTGTTTATTAAAAAAATAAAATAAACCATATTCATTTTTAGCAATAATACACTATGGGATATCAAAGAATTGTATGAAGGGGGAAAAAATGAAAAATAGAAACATCCAATTAGAACGGGAAAAGCCGAGACAAAGCGATCTTTCTCGATCGCAATACGATTTTGTTAAACTTGTATTCTTGGAAGGAACAATATTTATATTCGTTATTTTTACCTTGAGGAGCATTGAGATACGAAGTTTTATAGTAACAGAAAAATAGAATTTTTTTTTAACCTTCCCTTGTTTTTAGATTTTTTTTCATAAATCACTAAAATAGGACAACTTCAACACGAGCTTATTAATCTTCTCAAAAACTGAGAAAGTAATAGTACAAGAGCCCAAGAGGAGAAAAAAGCAGTTATTACACCCCAATTTTTGTTTACTTTAATAAAAACTATGTATAATTACTAGTCAAAATTGATGAGTCCGCCAGGTATACGTAGAGGGGTTAAAAAATAGCGGCTGCTTCAAAACCTTAAAAAAACATAGATTTTTCATTCGGAGCTCTATATCTTAAAAAACTACCAACAACACTAAAAAATCTAAGAGAGCATTATTTAAAGAAGAGTAAATTTGCTGAAGTATAAGCCCTAAAAGAGCTATTTATTTCCAATAGTTCGCGAGATATAGCTTTTTTAAAAGTAAAATTTCTTAAATTAAAAGATTAGTAGTTAGTTAATTTATATCGAGAAATCTATATCTCAGGAACTATGTGACGTACAGATGTCTATTAGCACTCAAATTAAAGCTAGTTTAATGGACTATATAATCTTTACCTTCATAGGAATGGTAGTTTTCATGATATTTACTAAATTAATTTATAGTTGTTCGGACAATAAATTTAATTTATGAAAAACTTTATTTCAGAAATCATTGGACGTACCGATGTCTGTCAGCGCTCAAATTAAAGCTAGTTAAATTTACTACCAAATAGTTAATAATGTTTATCTTTGTAGGAGTAGTAGTTTTTATATTTATACTTATATTTGACGAAATAAACTCACAAAATGTTAATTTCTAGTTGTTCGTGTTAAATGTTGGATTTTTGAAAAAATATTTCTCTAGAGTCTGCCAAGTATACATAGAGGGGAAAAAAATGGCGGCTTTTTCAAAACGTTAAAAATAATTAATTTTTCATTCGGAGCTCTATATCTTTAAAACTACCAATAACAATAGAAAATCTAAGAGAATATCATTTAAATTATAGTAAATTTACTAAACTGTAAGCCCTAATAGAGCTATTTACGTTCAATAGTTCTCGAGATACAGCTTTGTAAAAAGCAATATTTCATCAAAATGTTGTACAGAACATACTGAATGATCAGTAGTTAGTGAATTTATATTGAAAAATCAATATCTCAAAAACCATTTGACGTGCAGACTTCAGTAAGCACTCAAATTGTAGCTAGTTTAATGAGCTATGGAGTGGTTTATGACGTTAATCGTCCTTGGAGTAGTAGAGCTTATTTTAAGATATAGAGCTCCGAATGAAAAATTAATGTTTTGAAATAGTCGTTATTTTTTATTCCCCCTACCTATACTTGGCAGACTCATCAGTTTTGACGGGTAATTATACATAATTTTCATTAAAGTAATTAAAACTTGGGGTGAAATAACTGCCTTTTTTTCTTCCCGGCTCTTTTACTATAAGTTGTACGACACGCGGACCACACCAAATTTTTAAATATTTTTATCTTTGTGCCTGAATTGATGAGACGATAACTTAGACTAACTGATTTTTAGAAAACTTTAAGCTTTGCGACGAGAATCTCCTATTAGTAACTAATTTTACAAAAAAAATGTAAAACTAACTTTGTATACATAAATAGTTAAATAATCTCACCTATGGAGTGTTCATAAAAACTGGTCTGTGATGAAATGTACCACGTTGGAAAGGAAATTGTAATGAACACATTGTCATTACACTGAAAAATATTTGTTCAACCCCCACTCTTCTATATGTCACATGCTAAAATATGCTAGCGTGACAAATTTAAATTTGAAACATTTAAAATTTTTCAAAAAAAAAAAAATCATATCTTCTGCCATTTATCTTGGTCAACAACTACACGGATGTCTTACCGCAAATATTATTTCGTCAAATATCACTAGATAATATAAAAAATATATAAAACTCTGCCAAGGATAGGTACCATACTATTTCTTTCTTCTTTTACATCACTTTATTTTATTTGATGAAGGGTTCTTTTTCTGGGAAATATCTTTTTTTCTACATATTTCTCGATTATGTACGTAATTACTAATTGGTAGTGCGGTCAGAATATACGAGTAACACAAATAAGTTTAGTATTTAATTTCTCCCTTCATCAGGGCTAAAAACTAAAAACAAGATAACAACCAATTAATACAAAAAAATAAAAAGAGAAAATATAAACAGAATTATTATTGTAAATAATTTATACAGAATGAAAATTTATAAAAATAAAGTGATGAAAGAAGTGAAAAATAGGTAATTAAATATCTAAGTAAAATAACATAATTAAGGAAGGTTTAAAGGTATGTTATTTTACTTAGATATTTAATTACCTATATATAAGTTTTATTTTCAACTTCTTTCATAACTTTATTTTTATTATTTTTCATTCTGTTCATATTTTCTCTTATTATTTTTTTTTGTATTCATTGGTTGTAATCTTGTTCTTTGTTCTTAGCCCTCATGAAGGCTAAAATTCTGGCCGAAACGTTGGCACTATTAAGCAGGTTTTTTCAACTTATTTGTGTTAGTTTATACCCCCAACGAAATTTCTAGTTTAAGAATACATTGTAAGGGAAGAGCCGTTGTTGAAACAAAGCTGTACACAGAATATTAGTTTTTCGTATGGATAAACCAAAAAACAAATAGTCAAATTTATTACCATATCTACAACAAACCCCAAATTTGATCATAATCGAACCTTTCTCGAGTGTAAAGGAAAATGTTTGCTTATAGCATCCTCACAATTTCTACTGGAAAGGTAGGTATATGATTACCTACCTACATTTCAATATTAAATAAACTTTTCTCCAAATTTGGGCCAAAATGCATGAAGCGCTTTAGAAATATAGCCATTCCAAGGAAAATACGTTTACGCTAAAGTAATAGAACCTGATAAATTTGACAAATGCATGAATTCCCAACTTGCCTCCAGCTTTTAGCTGAATGTTGAATGATCAGATGTACCGTTTTCGAAGTATATATTTATGAAGGAAAATACGTTTGCGCATGCGTAAGCGAACTGCACGTGTGCGCTTAGATTTTGGATTGAACACTTATGCATGCACTAAAGGACGTGAAGGCCGTGCGGAATGTTGTGGGTTCGATTCCCACCTGAAGCAGATATTTATTTCTTGGCGGTCTCGAGAAATAAATTTTGACACTCCCACCTTTGTTAATTAGTACTTTAGTAACCACCAAGGGTATATTTTTTATTTTATTCATTTAAAAAAATTACATCCAATATGGTCCACCCAGATGACATCTATCGATCAGTGCCAAAATAACACATAAAAATGATTGACATAGATGAATTGTAATTATTACAATTTTGACTATTTGGGCGTTGTGGGGGCTATATAATTTTTAAGCTAGATAAGTATAATATGAATTGATCTCAAGGGATAATACTAACAATTTAATTAAGAACTACTAAAATGAATAATTATTTATTTAATTAATTGGTTAAATTTAACCCATCATATATCAACATCGTTAGTAATCTCGTTTAAAATTATACGTTTTGTACTCTATAGTCCGTTTTATATAATAGTCTGCAAATTCTGTGTGTGTTTATCCTTTTATGTTTTAATCATAATCCATAAAAATTAATTTTGACGTTAAGAAAATACCTAACATTAATTTCCTTTCAGGAATGAAGATTAAAACTAAAATGGACAAATGTACAATTTAATCCATAAGACACTAATTCATAATACACTAATGTATAGGGGAAAAATAAAGAATTTATAGGAGTTAAATAGCTTGAAAATGGTGCTATATGTAGATTAATAAAAATAATATTGAGGTATAGTGAGTTAGAAATATTTTATTTATTTTCTTGTTAAATTTATAGAACTAAAAACTGTAATTATTCTTATTATTGTTAAATTAAACAAAAAATTATTTTTTACAATCTGCTGTATAATTTTTACTATTTCTCAAAAAATTAATTTATTTGTATTATATGAGTAGCTTAGTTACAAGCATGACAAGATCCATTTTTTCTCAAAATTATTTAGATATTGTTTCCGTCAGGTTTCATCCTATATCCCAAGTTCTTTTGTTAAAAACAGCAAGAAATTTCTCAATAATGAAATGTCTCAGAATTGAAAAGTACCTTCTTAATAAAAAACGTCTTCTACTGAAAGCACTTATTTCGTGTTTCGAACACGGCCAGGTCCAGTAAATAATTCGGACCACGCGACCATAAAACTTAATTAAACCTTTGGTTGGGTGTTCACTATTTAATTTTAGCCACTGTAATAAAAAACGGTATTTCCGATCTCCTGAATAAAATTTCTTAGTGTTTTTTTCACTGTTTGTCAGTACGCTACTCACATTCTATCTGTATAAGTATATTTGTTTTTAAATAGAACGAGCTCAAATTTATTTCGTCTGCTCAACACAAAGAATTAATTGTATAGAAATCTTATAAAATGAAATTTCTTGAGGTCTGTTTAGATGTTTGAGACGGAAAAGGGTCAATTAAAACTAAGACAATGGCATTTATTACAAAACCTCACAGTGAATTGTGCAGAAAACAAGATAAGCAAAGGTGACAGGAATATCCAAACAATAAAGCTAAAAGATAGCAACTGTGTCAACATTCCGTCCAGACATTTCCATTTCTGTCTTCAACAAGTGAACTATAACTACTGAAACTATGCTAAATGGTCAATAATGGGTGTTATAATAGGTATATTTATATTTTTTAAATTACTTTAAGTACTTTAAACAACCTTTTAAATTCAATAACAGGTTGTTTAAAGTACTTAAAGTAATTTTTTAAATTACTTTAAGTTTACACAAATAATTATAAATTAATACTCGTAATGCTTATAGCTCATGTAGATTCCAAACCGATTCAATTCAACATAGACTATGCATTCCATGATCAAGATACTGTCTAGGGATACATTATATACACAACTGTTAATGATATTTGACTTTGCTATTTTTATATTACATGAAGGTATTGGACTTGATACTATTATTTAGCTAAATTAATCGAATAGAATTTTGAACAGATGCTTTCTTCAAAATTAATTTGTACTTATTGTTTTTTTTTTATAATTTATTTATTCATATTCAATACTTTATTAAAAATATAAGCTACAAATAAATGTGATGAGTTATATTACAATGTATGATACAGTTTTGTGGAGAATATGCTCATTGATGGAACTACAATAATATTTCTTGGGAAGTTCTCGAGGCCATCTTTTCTCAGACGCCTAGTGTTCGGGTGGTTAGGAACTTTATAATGAAAGGATTGTTATCTGATTCTGGCTAAATTTGCAACATATGAAAAATTGATGTCCTGGTGAATGATTTTATTTGCTGAAGTAAGGAGCATTAAGAAACTTACGAAGGATTTTTAATTGTAAGGATTGGAATTCGAATGTTTAGTGGAGCCTGAATAGGCCTAATTATGTAAATGAGTCTTTTATGAGATGTTGTACTAGATAGCGGAACTGTTCAACAGGAATAAGTGGAGTATTATTAAAGGATACAGTAGGGTAGGAAGTTATAATTTTGCGGCGAAGATTAAAGTCGATGTGTTGGAATTTATTTTAATCCTCCTGTTTTTACACCATTCTTCAAGGGAGAATATGTGGTTTAAATGGATGGCTCATTACTATGTATGATGCATGATAGTACACATATGCCGTCGATATATCTGGAAAGGACAATGTTGGGATGTCAGTTGTATAATCTGTTTAATAGAAGGGACCAAAGCTAATTTGGCTCTTGGATTATTAGCTAAAGTAAGATTCATTGATTACATTTCTATAGAAAGCAAGCTTTTAACAAAAATGACTTCAAGCATAAACTATAAGCCAGTGCTTTCAACCCGTTATAAATATATAACCCGATAATTCGTAATATAAATACGAAACCCTCGTATTCGTGTCTAGTATCACCAAAATAATTTTATTGAAATCGGTGATCACGAAGCCATCCCTTGTTAGTTGTTTCCCGGCTTCTACATATTGGAAACCAAGGCATTATACTAACTAGATAATTTACCGCGAAAACGTGTTTTTGAGCATAGTATATATTCAGATTTTATGGAACCATTGAGCCAAGAAGAGTAAGGGGTAAGCTTATAGGTAACAAACTTTTCTAAATTCTTACCATAAAATCAAACCCAAAGTGTAAATACTATTGAAAGGATTTTGACTCCATTGTTAAAATAATTTTCCGGGGCTGAGCCAAAATTTAGAACCTGAGTCAACAGTGAGACCAAAACAGTAAATATCGAGCAAAAAATAGTTTTCTTACTGGTTTGAAAAAAAAAAATATATATAAACGCCAAGCTGAGAATATAAATGAATAGAATTCGAATATAGAAGTAATTACACATGAATATTAATTATTTTACATTTATTTATTACTCTTTTTATTACGTTTTTATCGTTATAGCACCACGACTATGTTTCACATTTATTCTTAGCTTTATGTCCATAAATTTTTTTTCAACCCGGAAGAAACCGTTTTTTTATTTGTGTTACTATGTTTGAACTAGATGTTTACTCAAGTGCTATATAAATTTTGCCTCAGCTCCGAAAAATTCCTACAACAATGGGGTCCAAATCCTTTCGAGAGTATTTCCACCTAGAGTTTAATTTATGCCATGCATTTAGAAAACTTTTTTTACCTATAAGCTTACTCCTTACTCGGATCAATAGTCCCAAAAAATGTGAAGCTTATAGTGAACAAAAGTTTCTAAATGCATATCATAAAATCAAATCCAAAGTGTAAATACTCTTGAAAGGATTTTGACTCCATTGTTAAAATAATTTTTCGGAGCTGAGCCAAAATTCACATAGAACCTGAGTCAACAGTGAGACCAAAACAGTAAATATCAAGCAAAAAATACTTTTCTTACTGCTTTGAAAAAAATATATATATAAACGCCAAGCAGAGAATATAAATGGATAGAATTCGAATATAGAAGTAATTTCATATTTATATTAATTATTTTACATTTTAGTGAATAGGATTGCTATTCATTTTTAAAAATCTTTTTCTTTTTCATGAATACACTCTTTTTATTACGTTTTTATTCTTGTAGCACCACAACTACGTTTCATATATATTCTTAGCTTTTTATCGATTTTTTTTTTTCTAACTAGGAAGAAACCGTTTTTTTTTTTCTGTGTTACTATGTTTGGTCTAGCTGTTGACTCAAGTGATATGTAAATTTTGGTTCAGCTCCGAAAAATTATTTCTACAATGGAGTCTCTTGAAAGGATTTTGGCTCCATTGTTGAAATAATTTTTCCACTTTGGGTTTGATTTTATGGCATGCATTTATAAAAGTTTTTTACCTCTAAGCTTACCCCTTACTCCTCTCGGCTCAATAGTCCCATAAAATGTGAAGCTTATAGTGAACAAAAGTTTCTAAATGCATATCATAAAATCAAACTCAATGTGAAAATACTCTTGAAGGATTTTGACCCCATTGTTAAAACACTTTTTCGGTTCTGAGCCAAAATTTACATAGCACTTGAGTCAACAGGAAGGCCAAACACAGTAAATATCATGCAACAATAGTTTTCTTGCTGGTTTGAACAAAAACTATCAACACCAAGTTGAGAATAGAATAAGAAAATAGAAGTACAGTTTTTATTACTTTTTTATTCATATGGCACCGAATCAACGATTCACATATATTCTTAGCTTAGTGTTGGTAATTTTTTTTTCTAAACACGATGAAAACTTTTTTTTATTACTATGTATGACCTTGCTCTTGACACAAGTGTTATGTAAATTTTGGTTTATTTTTCAGTAATAAAATTATAAACTGATTATTGTCATAACAGCAATGGAAATCCGTAAACATTTATTAATAAATTTAGTATATTTATGTGTTTTTCGTCACTCTCCATTATCTTCAACGATTTTATATGTTAGATCTTAATTTTTTTTATATATAATTTTTTCACTTTCATGAGATTGATTATGATTGTTTAAATAAAATAAATTGTATCTAAGTTAAATCTCAAAACAATCTTTATTTCTTTAAAAATATGTTTCGTCCAATTCGGCATTCCTTAAGGACAATCTATTAATAACAGGCTTAATTTTACATAAATTGAGGATTAGAACTATCTAATATTAAATAATATTTAAATTCATCAACACTGGTTCATGAAGTTTAATTAATATCGACCGACGCTTCTCAGTTGTGCACCTTTACTGATAGTACAAGAGCCGGGGAGAAAAGAAGGCAGTTATCTCACCCCAATTTTTTATTACTTTAATGAAAACTAGGTATAATTAATAGTCATAATCAATGATTCTACCAAGTATAGGTAGGGGGAATAAAAAATGGCGCCTGTTTCAAAACCTTAAAAATCACTAATTTTTCATTCGGAGTTCTATATCTTAAAAACTACCAACAACACTAGAAAATTTAAGAGAACATTATTTAAAGAAGAGTAAATTTACTGAAATATAAGCTCTAAAAGAGCTATTTACGTCCAATAGTTCTCGAGATATAGCTTTTTAAAAAGCAAAATTTCTTAAAAATCTACTGAAAGGTTAGTAGTTAGTTAATTTATTTTGAGAATTCTATATCTCAGGAACTATGCGACGTAAGGATGTCTATTAACACTCAAATTAAAGCTAGTTTAATGGACTATACAGAAGTTTATGACCTTTACCTTCGTAGGAATAGTAATTTTCATGATATTTGCTAAAATAAATTGATTTATAGTTGTTCGGACAATATGTTTGATTTATGAAAAACTTCATTTCAGAAACCATTGGACGTAAAGATATCTGGCAGCGCTCAAATGAAAGATAGTTAAATTTACTACAAAATAGTATATTATCTCTATCTTTCTAGGAGTAGTAGTTTTTATGATATTTGACAAAATGAACTCACAAAATGCTAATTTCTAGTTGTTCGTGTTAAATGTTGGATTTTTGAAAAATATATCTCTAAATCCATTAGACGCACATATGTCTGCCAACACTCAAAATAAAGGAAATTTAACTTACTATAAAGTAGTTTATGACACTTATCTTTGTAGGGGTAGTAGTTTTTATAATATTCACATATGAATTTGAATTTGGCAAATGAAAAATTGTCCGAACAACTATAAATCAATTTATTTTAGCAAATTTCATGTAAGCTATTACTCCTAAGAAGGTAAAGGTCATAAACTACTTTATAGCTTATTAAACTAGCTTTAATTTGAGTGCTAATAGACATCTGTAAATCAAATGGTTTTTGAGATATAAGTTTTTCAAAATAAAATCACTAACTACTGATCTTTCAGTATGTCCCATACAACATTTTTATGAAATGTTGCTTTTTAAAAAGCTATATCTCGAAAACTATAGAGGGTAAATAACTCTATTAGGGCTCATATTTCAGAAAATTTACTTTTCTTTAAATGACGTTCTCATAGATTTTCTTGTGTTGTTCCTACTTTTTAAGATATAGAGCTCCGAATGAAAAATTAGTTTTTTTTATCGCTTTGAAACAGCCACCATTTTTTATTCCCACAATCTATACTTGGCAGACTTATCAATTTTGACTATTAATTATACATAGCTTTCATTAAAATAATCAAAAATTGGGGTGAGATAACTGCTTTTTTTCTTCTCTTGGCTCTTGTACTAAAAGATTCAAAAATTAATCCTGGATCCAGTAACTAAAAAAAGGAATTAAAAATCTGTACCTAATAAAAAACAAAACTAATCTTTGAAATTGAAATTTGATTTAATTGCACTATTAAGTCACGATATTAAAACACTAATCGTTAAAAGATTAATCCATTTTCTTCTTCTTTAACAATTAATATGTCTTACATTCCAATTTCTTTCCTGCAATTCACACAAAAAATAAATGCTGTTTTGGCTTTGTAAAATTGCAGATTTTTTTTTAAACATTTTAAGTCCTAGATTCACAAACAAAAATCAAGAAAAAATAATAATAGTTTCTATCAAAGTCTGGGAAACACATACCGTCCTCTACTTGTAAATCACAAAATTCTTAAAAAGTAATTATAAATAATAAATCGTAATATTGCAACCTATGTTCCAACAGGTTTTTGTTTAATCAGAGTCTGTTGAGCCGAGACGACTAAGTAGACTTATAGGCAAGAAAAGTTTCTAAATGCACACCGTAAAATCAAATCCAAAGAGGAAATACTCTCGAAAACTAACAATATAAATGTGGCTTGGAACAACGACAATCAAAGTAGATTTCTATTTAACGTCTATCAATGATTCAACTTTTACGGCCTCCTTAGAAAAGACGTATTGTTATTTTTTTTTACCAAGCCGAACTTCTCGCCTACAGAGGCTCTGAATTTAGTAATTGCTCCAAACCACGAGTACTATCATGAATTATTTATACAGTGAATTAATAATAATTAAAAAATAAATTTCTAAAACCTAATAATAAGATTTATTCTAGTCTTACTTTGTACGGGTTACGTTCCATTGGATCTCCAGTTCCTGGTTCGAGTAAGAATATAGAATAATAAAAATAAATTAAAAAACGATAAACTATTATTACACTTGGAGTACAGTAGAGAGAGAGAGCACTGGATGAAGACCAATAAGCAGTTATTATACCACGAAGAAGAGATTTAAAGAACACCCAAGGACACCGAGTTGTGGCTTGCATTACCACAGTCAGCATTATCTAATAGCTAGTACCTAGTTGTATCTATTCCATCTACACTTCGCTATTATAGTAACAAAGCATATTTTATAGTAATATTAGTGTGGAGTCAACCCTAAAAAAGTTTTAATCACCCTCCTCTTAGTTTCAGAAATATTCTTTTAAAACGATTTAGAGTCGGAATTATTTTAACCCAGCCTTATAGCACATTAATAATTTCTCACAGGAGAGCCGCCATTAGTAAGCTTATTTTGCTAATAAACATTTTTGATTGAAATAATGTTTTTTAAATAGAAAATTAAATCTCTGTAACAAAACTGAGACTTAACGATCACTTTATCTCAATAACGAAAACGCCTATAAAGATTTTTTTTTAAAATTAACAACTGTACTAAATAAATTTACAAGAAGTAAATGTGATGTGAATCTACCAATGGTATTGGGTGGTTTTCGCTGAAAATATTATTTAGTAAAACAACTTTAGGAAATCCAAACATTTTTATTCAAAATATTTACTATCATTTTCCCAACGTATTATCAACTTTTCAATCTCAGAACTGAAAAATTCAGGGTTTTGTGAAGAAATGAAGTCTGAAAAGGCGTTTTTGATCTGAGAATAATTTGCAAAAATTTCACCCTTAAGGAAATCCACATTTATGAACAGAAGGAAATCTATAGGAGATAAGTCAGGTGACTGAAGGTGAGACTGAAAGAACTTTTTAACACAGCTGGTTTACTTTCTTCACTAGTGGTATTCATGATATTGTGTTAAATTTAAAATGTTTTGCTATGTTAATTGTTATAAGTATAGGATTGTGAGCAGCCCTATTTAAGGCTATGTTAAATGTTTAATGCATAAGAGCTCCTAGCGGATTTTCTAAGCAACTTGTTTAGTAACTTTTCCATCCAAAAACTTCTTGTTATTGTTTACTTCTAAGTTTTGATTACAGTAATTTATTACAACATGCCTAAAGTAAGTGAAAAGTAGAAGTGTGAAAGTTTGACTTCCGATTGCCCTGTCTAAAAAGTCCAAAACAATACTAAGACAATCAAACACAAAATAGCAAGTAACCTAACACAACAAACAAAATGGTGCAGATGGACTGCATTCTGTTACATGACGTCATTCTCTGTTTTAATATGGTAAAAGAAGTAAATATTTCTTCATTTAACATAACTTTTTCCATTTAACGCGGTTTAACATGTTAAACTACACATCGTGAATACCCCTACTGTCTGTCGTGAAACATGAGGTCTGGCGTTGTGTAAGAGTATAGGTCCCCGATTAACCAATGTAGTTTTTAATGCATTGCGTCATCATATGTTAGTATGGTACCGGCCGAATCGGTGGCTACTGTAATTGTAATGTGTTGATTATATCTGCATAATTTATATTTAAGTTTTTTGTATCAGTATAATTAATAGTATTTTTAAAATAGTGTGTTGTACTGATAGCTTCCTTTAATGTTCTACTATGAGTTTTTTTTCAAAACCAAAGCATTTTAAAAATAAAAGCTTAAAAAACCAAAAAAAAGAGAAGAAAATGTAACTACTGATAAGATAAAAAAAATGTTATGCATTTTTTAAATTAAATTGCTTTTTAAGCAATGTGCAAGCTCACTGTTGTTTATTTTACAACGTGGTAAAATTATTTCTGATTATTGATCCTGAAGATAGGAGAAGATTGCCGAAACGTTGATGAAAATATGTGTATGAAATAAAAGCATTAATAGGAAGAATTTTTCACAATATTACCTAATATATTTTATTGGAAGATCGTTGATTGATCATATGTAATACATGAAAGGAAGATGGGGTCAAAAGAATTCAAATAGTAATTAATAATAAATAAATACTTAATTTCTTTTAATCCCACCCATCTTCTTTTATTTTATATATTTTAGATAATATATATAGATCTTGAGAATGGACAGTTGCATGAAAAATTTATTGAATTTTTTATTTATTGACATTTACAACTGTAATTATATAAAAATACATCCAGCAAATTTGATGTTAGATTGTAATGGTATGATAAGTAGAGAAACTACCCATTGGTAGCTCTATAATTATTAATCATTAACCAGTTAAAGTGAAGTTTGAAATAATAAGGGTTTATGAACAAAAGATTAAGATAAAACTAAAGAAAGTTTTGCCCTTAAATTAGTTTTAAATATTCCCCAACTCCAATCCGAGGACCCACCCTTTTGCCAATGACATTACCACTTTACAGCCTGCTTTTGCATTGCGATTGTACATAACAGTTTACATGTGTTGTACATAGTACTTCGTTAGTATTCAAAGTAGGAAATACCATAGATGTAAAAAAAACAAAAAAGAATCAACTATAAAAATCGATAATACTGTGATTAATGTGACGCAACTTGTGCGATTATTGTGTATTCTTGCATGGAACATTTTTTTACGCAATTGTTTAGTTTAGTTTCCTGATTATTGAAGTAATTGCGTAGCTACATCTCGAAGCGTTCTCACTTGACTTACTGCTTGTTCCTCCGCTATTAAGTAGGAAAAGGGAAAAAAAAGACAGCAGTACCTCAGATCCGGGTACTATTGTTACTAACATTAGCCGATAGATCGATCGCTCAATAATATCAAATGACCGCTATCGATACTATCATAATGTTAAAGTTCGATGTAATAAGTTACATAATTAATCATAATTGTTGGTAAGGTGGTTACTTCATTACGAGAGATGGAATTTTTCTTTAATAAGAAGTTAGAATGTTTCTTCATTTTTATGTAATGGTTTTAGAAATGTTTAGTATAAAAAAATCACATACGTAATTTATTTTAGGGGAAGATATATTTGTTTAATAATCAAAGGGAGGATTATTTCAACATAATTTTAATTTAAAATCAATATGTCCGATGTTTCGGCTAACAAGCCGTCTTCGGAAACTATAAAAAAAAAAAAAATAGTAAAAAATAAAATTACATCAATTCCTATCTTTTTACAAATAATTAATTAATTATAAAATTTATTAAGTAGTTATATAATTAATTTCGTAATTAAAAGACTAATTATGTGATTAGTCAATTAAATATGTAATTATATAATGAATTTATTACTCAGAATTAAACTGAAAAATGTTTTTAGGACTTGATGTCGAATGAAAATATATTTGTTAAAAATTGTTATGGTGTTCCTGAAGATAGGAAAATATTCACTTAGTCAAAGGTTAGACATCTTCGTTTACTGGCACAACAGACGCATGAAGCTGCCCTTGGCCAACCATCTTTCTCTATCTTCTGTAAGGGTAATTGGGATCCTCAGTTGTCGCAGATCCCGCCTCACAGCATCCCTCCATCGGCCCTTCGGCCTACCACGCTGCCGCACACCATCCGGAACGTATCTGTACAGTTTATGAGCCACTCTTTCCTCCCTCATCCTCATTACATGGCCAAGCCATTTAAGCCTCTGTATCCTTATGTACGAGGACTTGCTACATTCCTTATAGAGTCCAAAAAGCTCACCATTGTTCCTTCTTCACCAATTACCATTCTCGCATACGGGCCCTAAGGTTCTCCTCACAATTACCCTTTCAAACCTGTCTAGCAGATTAATGCTTTTATTGCTCAGGGTCGAAGTTTCTCCATCGTATGCGACGACTGGCCTTATAAGTGTTTTGTACAGAGTGGAATTTTTCTTGTCTAAAGGTTAGACCTATTGATTATAAATTAAAATTATGGTAAAATAATCTTGATAATCATTATTTAAAAAGAAAATCATGAAAAAAGCTACCGAAAAAATCTTTTTAATTCATTAAGGTTGAAATAAATAAAAATAATACACATAATTGCAACGATTATTTTAATTAGCTATCACCATCTTTCCCATCAATAAATTTGCTAGTGAGATACATCTCTTGCAGATAGTAAGTTTTCAAAAGTTATTATTACGAGCTCTAGCTCGAACCAGTTATCACTCCTTCTATTATAAACTCCCTAACCACTCAAACCCCATAGTTTCTATCCTTCATCCTCGTCCATTTATGACAATCCTCCGAGGCACCTGAAAAGAAGATTAGCCACGAGACCTGCTAATGCGAAATGTCATGAGAGTGGTACCAATGTGTTGCTTATCTACACGCCTGTAACACTCCATTTTAACTATGATCAAATTTACTGTATTATATCATATAGTTGTAAATTTCAATAAATATATTTTTTTAAAAATATATATTACGAACTAGTGTTAGTTCCATGGGCTTAGAAGATGTAAGTTGTTACTTATAATAACAAATAAAAGCCTCAATTCTAAGCTCAGCAGTCATTCGTTCTTCTTCTCGAGCATAGATGATAACAATAATTTTTTTGTCTGTCAGTCCGGGATATTTGTAAAAAATATCAAGTCATTTCCTTGTAATGTTCCATACAGATTCATCAAGTATCATTTTTCCTTTAAATTGCCAATTAAAAACCATTACACGGTTTATCAATTTATTCTTTTTCATACTTCTTACTCATATAATTTTTTTTTACTAGTTCTCTAATGATATGTAAACTGTATTATACGACATCAAAATGTAGTTGGTAGAGGAGATAGTTGCAGTTGAATATGTCAAAACTGTGCATCACTGTTATTTTTCTGATTCATGTTTAGAATTTTATTTTCTTATACTTCTAACTGATATTGATGTTTTATTTTACTTGTTTCTTATTTATTAGGAAACTGCTGGTTATTAAATGAAAACGTGGTAAGTTTAAGCGACGGGTGTGGTTGAATATGTAGTAATTGCACACCATGGGATATTTTCCGGGTTTTACTCTGGAATTTTAATTTCTGCTGATTAGGAAACTGCATGTAATAACATGAAATGAGGTAAAGTTAGACGATAGGTAATGTTGTCTTAACATTGCATAACACGGATTTTCTTCTGATAATTGTTTAGCTGTTTTTTCGGAATTCAATTTTAATGTGTATCCTGTTATTTCGGAAACTGTAAGATATCACGGACAATAAAAATTGCGGATCACAGAACGAAAAGATTTCTTCTAACTGTATTCTAACCATTGTTTAAATTTAATAGAAAGTTAACTGAGAAAGTTGGCAAGTAAAATTAAATTCATCCTCGTCTCCGAACGATCGTGTTAAGGTTTATCAAGGACTATTGGGTATTATATTGGTTTTCCTTTAGTTCTGGCAATAAAATTACTGATGAAAGCGATCGGGATTGCTTTTTCTTAACTATGGATTATTTCCAGGAAAACTAGAAATAAGATAGAAAATAATTTATCATTTTCTTAATAATATGCTTCAATAACTTGCTAATTATAATAATTTCAAGTTCATTATCTGTTTCCTACAATGCTTGGGAAGAAAAGCATGCAGTTTTCCCTGAAGCTCCTCCCCTCCTTGGCTACTTCTTTGGTCAAGCTAACCAAATCAGCTCAATTCATTTACAATTTTCATTCAATAGACTCATTAGATTACGATGACCCCTCAATTATCGACCGACTGACGTTTACTTGCATATTAACTGCTGAACAATAAGGATATTGTGTCTTTTGATGAATATTAAACAAAAAAATTGTTTGGCCATAATTTCGGTATCTGCATATAAGAATAAAAAAACAACAAAAAAAAAAAAAGAAGGGATATGAACGAACACGAACAATAGCCTCCACTATAAGTTGTGAATGATTTGATTTCAACATTTTCTCAGTAATTTATTAGAATTTCCCCACAAAATCGATATGAACGGTGGTTACTATCATTCCGACTGTATGCCTAGTAGGGATTAATATATCACTCGCTACAATCATACAATGCTTTATGTATATTATTTATATTTATATGTATATTATGGTTGATATAACCGTTATATTATGTATATATATATATTTTTAACTGTATATTATGGGGGAGAGGGGGTATAGTCTCGTACAAAACTAACTATATACAATGTTGTTATTAAAAGAAGAAAAAAAAATAAATAGATAAGAATAATACTTCTAAATAAAACAGGAAAGTAAAATTAATAACAAAAATAATGATATTGGTACACTTAAATAAAATTAAAAATTGCCCTCTAATAGTAAAAAGTAACAAGTTCATTTGAAAAAGGGACGAGAGAAGAAAATAGAAAAAAAAAATAATAATAATGAATTAATAAAATGAGTAATAATAAAAAGTAAAATAGAGGAAATGTGCCTATGAATTAATTATATATTTATTAAAATTTATAATAGAATGTCCTGCTGGGCTTCAGTCTTCGGGTTGAGGTTGGGTTTCCCAGGTTGTAGGTCACTGCTCATTCTATGGCTTTGAAATGTATACAATTTTAATTGTTCTTTAGGTATTGAAGTGATCCTCGTATGTCAGAAATAACCTGATAGAGATAAAAAAAAGGCTTTGAAGCATATCATAACCAATTTTTGAGCGGACCTAATGGGTTTAAGAGATTAAATTCGTTTATGAGTTGGGCATTTGAAATTATATGACATATAAGTAGATGTTTTTCTCTATCTCATGGGACCTTTCTATATGAAATTGAGATGATAAAATATGTCCAAAGTTAAGTAATCTTTCTCATTACATTATCAAACATCGAAACTGTTTAAATACTTTCGATTGTTAAGTATGTTTTTTTTAATTACAACTGCAAAAAAAAAAACGCAGTCGCAGGTTAGATTATATATATGAATAGTTAAATGTATAATTGCAAATTCTGAAGAAGTTAGCAGAAAGAGAATTATGGTTGCGATTGAAAGAGAAACAAAAATAGTTTACAACTATAACAAAAGACTGATTTACATGACTATTATAAGGCCTATATGGAGATACGGAGCTGAGCTTCGGGGCTCCACTAAACCATCGAATTTCTCCTGAATCCAATCCTTCAAATCTAAAATATTTAATGCTCCTTACTTTGTCACAAATGTTGCCGATTTGGCCAACACCAGATACCATTTCTTCCATAATAAGTCAAATTTCCCAACCATCCAAACCCACTTGTTTCTAACCTGGCTTCATTACCTAATGATCCTCCTAGGCTTTAGAAAAGAAGATGGCCTCGAAATCTCCTCCTTTAGATATGTTATTGGAGTTCTATCAATGGGTAGATTCTTCGCATGTTTGTATCATGTCATTATATCACCTACAGCAAATTTACCTATTGTATATATTTTTATAAAGTTGTAAATAACAATAAATAAATTATAAAAAAATAGTTTTCAACTATTTATTTTCCGACGTTTCATTCTACTTTGTAGAGCTTCATAAGGGTAAAAGAATACAATAACAACTAAGAACATTTTGACTTTGTATGATAATAAGATACAAAAAGGTAAATTAAGGTAGGGTTAAAATTATGTGAGAATAAGTGAAAAGAAAATTGTATACAAATAAAAGAAAAGCAGAAATAAAATAGTATCAATATAAACTAAACAATGATAAGAACATAAAAAATTACGTAAACAGTAAGGTAAAAAATGTACAGGAGATGCAATAACATGTAAAAACAGAAAAGTAGATATGGGAAAATAAAATTTAACACACTAAAAACCATAAAATTAAGAAATAAGTTGAGATTAAATAAAGAGGAAGGATAAATAAAAATAAATGAGTAAATAACAAATCAGGATCACCTAACTGTTTAAGTTGATAGTTAAAGAGACATATGACAGAAAATCAGAAGCATACATGAGTGGAGGGGAGGTGACCGTTAACCGTTTTATTTCTATTCCAAATACGTCGCGTAATAAAAGGAAAGAGATATAAAAATATAATGATATTAAATATTGATATACAGGAAAGAGATATAAAAATATAATGATATTAAATATTGATATACAGGAAA
>NW_027112074.1:2444992-2461188 GCF_000696795.3 Halyomorpha halys | reverse complement strand
GATATAAAAATATAATGATATTAAATATTGATATACAGGAAAGTGATATAAAAATTTAAAAAATGTTCTCAACTGTTTTTCCATGTTTTAAGTAGGGCGAAACGTCGGAAAATAAATAGTTGTTTACTATTTTTGTTTCTTCTTTGACCACAATCTTGACTATCTTCTTCATAGATTTTGTTTTTTTTTGTTAACTTACGATATAAACATAAAAAATTAATATCTTCTTTCGTGTTATTCCTATCAATAAAGTCGCTTACCATCCTATTCATATGACAACCATAAAAATTAATATAGAGAAACCACGTATATGGGTAAAAGGTCCAGAAAATTGTGTGCCCAGTCCCATTGTACGCTGGAAGAAAACTGATGAATATTCCAATATAGATGTTGTTTTCGACAGTAATAATTGCCCACCTGAAGCCGATTAACATATTTCAGATACAGGCTGGACTATTCAGAATGCAGGTGTTATTGTAAAGCATATTTACTCAAATATATATTAAACAAAAGTTGGGAACCACTTGTCAGCATTATCAAAGAGAACCCGCTAATTTATTTATTTATTCAGAGAAGAAAATCTAATATGGGCCGGCTAGATGACATCTATCGTTCGGTACCAAGAGAACTTACGGCCGCCTGGTATAGCGTCCTCACTGCTTTTATCTCGCCCTTATCCTCACTATCGAAAGTAGAGCAGCTTTGTATCATGTATCATGATGTATCATGTAGAAAGCGAAAACAGAAATCTTGTGTGCTGCGTGAATCACACAATCCTTGTTGGTTTCATTGCAGATATTTCTATATAATTAACCGTGGCAATACTATCCCGGACTAATTTTCCACGCAAGCCAGTTTAGTTGACAGATCGACAAACTCATATTTTAACAGTTTTTATAAAAGTACTTAATAATAACATTTCTCTACGTACAGTTTGAACATTTGCAAAAGTATGACAGAAATATAAAAATATAATAGTTTTATACAATTTGCATTCTTCTCTTATTCAATGCTAAATTATAAAATATAATCAACATTTAAAATACGAAGAATAATTTTATGGAGTTATTCAGTCAACTGAAATTTATATATAACTATCATAGTTATACTTTTCACTACTAAGAATAACGTGAAATGGTATTATTATTTCGAAAGAATAAAATAAAAGGTACTTTTCCGGAATTATTTAAGCCCCGTGGGGGCTTTTACGTGGGATTGATGGGAAACCGGTTGAGGGAGACTTCTTTTCCTACATTTGAAGAGAAGACTGATGAATAGGATGTGTTGAAAATCAGTAAAATTATTTAAGCATGAATTTTTTTTAATTTCAAGACTATTGATTTAATTGAGGATTAGAACTATCTAATATTAAATAATATTTAAATTCATCAACACTGGTTCATCAAGTTTAATTAATATCGACCGACGCTTCTCAGTTGTGCACCTTTACTGATAGTACAAGAGCCGGGGAGAAAAAAAGGCAGTTATCTCACCCCAATTTTTGGTTACTTTAATGAAAACTATGTATAATTAATAGTCAAAATTGATAAGTCTGCCAAGTATAGGTAGAGGGAATAAAAAATGGCGGCTGTTTCAAAAACTTAAAAAACACTAATTTTTCATTCGGAGCTCTATATCTTAAAGAATACCAACAACAATAGAAAACCTGAGAGCACATTATTTAAAGAAGAGTAAAATTTCTGAAATATTAGCCTTAAAAGAGCTATTTACGTCCAATAGTTCTCGAGATATAGCTTTTAAAAAGCAAAATTTCTTAAAAATCTACAGAAAGATTAGTAGTTAGTTAATTTATTTTGAGAAATCTATATCTCAGGAACTATGTGACGTATAGATGTCTATTATATTATATCTATTATACCTTTACCATCGTAGGAATAGTAGTTTTTATGATATATGCTAAAATAAATTGATTTATAGTTGTTCGGACAATAAGTTTGAATTATGAAAAACTTCATTTCAGAAACCATTTGACGTACAGATGTCTACCAGCACTCAAATTAAAGCTAGTTAAATTTACTACAAAATAGTTAATAATGTTTATCTTTGTAGGAGTAGTAGTTTTTATGATATTTGACGAAATAAACTCACAACATTTTAATTTCTAGTTGTTCGTGTTAAATGTTGGATTTTTGGAAAAATATTTCTCTAGATCCATAAGACACACATATGTCTGCCAACACTCAAAATAAAGGAAATTTAACTTACTATAAAGTAGTTTACGACACTTATCTTCGTAGGGGCAGTAGTTTTTATGATATTCACAATATGAATATAAATTTGGAAAACGAAAATTGGTCCGAACAACTATAAATCAATTTATTTTACCAAATTTCATATAAATTATTACTCCTATAAAGATAAACATCATAAACTACTTTATAGCTTATTAAACTAGCTTTTATTTGATTGCTAATAGACATCTGTACGTCAAATAGTTTTTGAGGTATACATTTTTCAAAATAAATTCACTAAATACTGATCTTTTAGTACGTCCCATACAACATTTTTATGAAATGTTGCTTTTTAAAAAGCTATATCTCGAAAACTATTTAACGTAAATATCTCTTTTAGGGCTCATATTTTAGCAAATTTGCTCATCTTTAATGACGTTCTCTTATGTTTTCTTGTGTTGTTCCTACGTTTTAAGATATAGAGCTCGGAATGAAAAATTAATTTTTTTTATCGCTTTCAAACAGCCGCCATTTTTTATTCCCCCTACCTATATTTGGCAGACTCATCAATTTTAGCTAGTAATTATACATAGTTTTCATCAAAGTAATAAAAATTGGGGTGAGATAACTGCCTTTTTTCTCCTCTTGGGCTCTTGTACTATGAGACACCTCTACAACACAACACCCAACACATTTCAGAGCTACCAGAACTCCATTATACGGTAGATCGTCAGATTCCACACTCTAGGAGGAATTCAATTCCCCTTTGTACGGGAAATCATAGGCCCACAGCGCTTCAATTTTTTGTTGTTCTGAAGGTCTTTGCAATCCAACTCTTCCGTGAGATCGCACCTTCACCAAGACATTGAAGGTGGCAAGCCACCGTCTCCTTGGTCAATGTCAGCCCGGAAAGGATTTTAGCTCTGCCTGAACTCCTATCCTTATTCGTGACCAGCAAAGGGCCCTCCCCCCTGCACGAAGCTCCCCCGTACGCAGTGGACATCAAACATCACCATTACCTTAAAATGCCCAAATGGCAATCAAAGGAATTGTTTTGATTATATATATATTTGTCATTTGTATGTATGGTAATTGCTTCTTTATAATAAAAAAAAGGAGAGTTAGGGAAAACCTAATCTGACCAACACAACTTTCACCTCCCTGCTTAGATCTATGAAATTAATTTCTACTCAAAGTAGAGTGGCAAGCGAAAGTTATGTAATTCACGTCATATATTTCAATATAAAGATAAAAATCAAAATTAATTTAAATAGTTCATGAAGTATACCAAAGTTAGAGGAGGAATGAAAACAATATTTGTATATTTGTATGGATAGAGTCTCATACAATAACTTCGAAAGGTGAAGGTATTAGCATGATTTCAAAGTTAAATACATTAACTCAATATTTCTACCTTTTAATTACACAATTCAGTTTTTAATACTCAAGTATTTAATATCCTCCATAATATTTTTATAGCTCAATTTAAAAGTCAATTGAGGAGCTGGAGGCCAAGAAGCAATGAGAACAACAACTAAGCAATTAGACGAACACTAAAATATAGTTGTGATGGAATATTGGCGATGAAGTAAGTGCACCTGGGACAATTGGGTCGAGGCATATATTCCAGAGCACGTTCGGAACAGCCCCGCTTGTCTATGTTAAATCCTTCCTTACCTTCATGGCTAAATATTCAGAAAACTGAGAAGAAATATTAGTTTTTAGTTTCAATAAGTTAACTGAAGTAATTGGATGTTTTGGATACCAGAGTACAGAACCTCAGCTTCATTATTATTAGAAAAGAAAGTATAAAATATTATTGCACATTTGCCAATTTGTAGTATTGGTTAATGCAAGTAACGTATGATACATCCGTAAGTTACTTGGTACAGTAGGTTGTACATCAAATTATTGTGTAAGATGACATCCCGATTTTCGTTTTTAATCACGAAAACTATAACAAAAATTTTTAGGATAGTTTAAATAAATCATACTAATAGTCTCTGTTTAAACTCTACAACTAACATTTTTGTTACAATAAATGTTAATATGTGCTGACAGAGAAAGAACAAAAATTTATAATTTATATTATTTCTTTAAAAAATGGAATACTATTATTAATGGATATTTTATTGTTATTTTTAACTGAAAATATGAATTAAGAATCTCAAAAAAAAAATCCGCATAAAGGTAGTTCGTTAACGCTTTGTTTAGAAGATATTCACCTCTAATGATTTTTGTTATTATGGATGATTTAGATAATAGTTAAAAAATTAATATGTGTTCCGATTAAATTATTAATGCACTATAAACTTTAGCATTCATATTAAATGTTATTCAAAGTTCAGAGTTCTTCCACTGCAGGAGTAGCTGAAAGGCACTGGATATTATTGTTTGTTACACTGTTATTGCTTCACAAGTTTTAATTATATACTATCATAAAGAATTAAGGTCATTGAACGTGCTTGCATAGAGTTTTTGTTTAATGCCTCCCAAACAAAGTATTCAGTTGAACCAGATAGTACAAGAGCCCAAGAGGAGCAAAAAGGCAGTTATTTCACCCAAATTTTGTATTACTTTAATGAAAAACTATGTATAATTACTAGTCAAAATTTATGAGTCTGCAAAGTATAGTAAGGGGGAATAAAAAATGGTGGTTGTTTCAAAACGTTAAGAAGAAAAAATGTCATTCGGTGCTCTATATATACATCTCAGGAACCATAAGACATATAGATGTCTCTCAGCACTCAAATTAAAGCTAGTTAAATTTACTATAAAGTAATTTATCAAAACTTTTATCCAAACAACTAGAAATTAATATTTTGTGAATTTATTTTGGAAAATACCATAAAAATTACATTTACTAGCCTAGTACGTTTAACTAGCTTTGATTTGAGTGCTGACTGACAACTGTACATCTTATGGTTCCTGAGATATATCATTTCATAAATTATCATTTTGTCCAGTTGTTCGGACATTTTGTACATTTATACATTTTGTATTATGAATGTTAGCAGCATGAAAAGTACTACACCTAAGATAAAAATGATAAACAACCTTTGTAGTACATTAAATTAGCTTCAATTTAAGTGCTAAAAGACATATTTACGTCCAATGATTCCTAACATATAGTTTTCCCAAAATAAATTCATTAATTACTGATTTTTTTTGCTAATGAAATGTTGCAATTAAAAAAGCTATATCTCGGGAACTATTAAACATAAATAGCTCTATTAGGGCTCATGTTTTTGTAAATTTACTCTACTTTAAATGATTTATCATTAGGTTTTATAGTTTTGTTGGTAGTTTTAACGATAAGAAGCTCCAAATGAAAAATTATTTCTTTTAACATTTTAGAACAGTAACAATTTTTTATTCCCCCTAACTATATTTGCCAGTCTCATAAATTTAAACTAGTAATTATACATAGTTTTCATTAAGTTGATAAAAAATTGGGGTGAAATAACTGCCTTTTTGTCATCCCGGCTCTTGAACTAAGATCTGGACACTGTGTTAACGCACATCCAGTTCCATTCTTCCACTATTGCTGTGAAAAAGATATTAATATTTGCTTACAGGAAAATAACGAAAACTTATAAATTCCTCTATTAAAGGATGAAATAATATTGTTAATGTATATGATATAAAAAATCTATTGCTTATATCATATAAATATTGGTGGAAATAATTAATTAAGCCATTCCTGACAAGTATTTTTTATAATATAAATTATCCCCATATTTATTTATATTTATTAATTTTAAATACATATATATTATTTAATGAAGTTTGATGCCATAATAGGCCCGCAATGATTAACAAATAATTAGATTTTTTTTGGAAAATTTAATTGGTAAAAACTAATTTTGTAAGATTTAAGATTTAAAAAAACAAAAAAAAAACAGCATTCCACAGCCAGATATATTAAGTTAGATGAGAAATTCAAATCAATATTTTATTGAGGCATTTTTTGATCTCTATTCCACCTAATGTTTTTCTAACTATGTTTATTCCTTTCGTTTTTTATATATTCATTACATGAATCCATTTCGTTTCGCTTTATCAATATTTCCAAAAAACTTTTATTTTATTGTTAGTAGACTATTTTATTGTTTTAATTTTATTCGTGTTAGCTCATATTGTATTTTTTTATTTACGCATATTATAAGAACAGCTTTCGGTGTCCAGCACTATATTCATCTCTATTTGACAATTTGAGAAACAAATATTATAATACATTACAAAATATTTAATTAAAAATTTACATATTAGCTAAGCTATCTAGTCATACAAAATTATACCTTTAATTGTATACCCATTTTTCAGAACGGCATGTATTTCAATGTATTAATTTATTGTATGTTACTAAAAAATTGAAGTTAAAATTTTCTCAAAGATAAGATTGTTTATGACCCAAAAACTTATGGTATATACATCTACTGGACACCGCATGCTAAGTATAGAGCATCCCCATAGCAATCTATATTGAACTCAAATGTCCTGACTAATGTGCCCAATTAATATGTTACAGTGAAATTACTACTATTATTTTATTTAAAACTATCATGAATTTTGTTTTTATGTTGTAATACACGAACAATTTTTCGATATATGAGCTGGTGCTTGTTTTGAATTGAACACTTTGTCTTGATTTATTGCTATGTAGATTGATAATTTAATTTTCTCGCCTCTTAAGCTATTACTTTTTTTTCTGTTGTTTATTTTTTCCTCCCTGGCTGAAAGTGACTAGGGACAGGAGCAGAGAAGAGCCAAGTTATCAATTAGCATAGTTATGTGAGCTTTTGGCGCCCAAACCCATCTTTATTCATGACGGCTTTGGGTTGCTCTGCTAGGAGATCTCTAGTCTTTGTTTTCCGAGCAAAATGATAGATCCTTTCCAAAATGGCCTTGTTACTAGCGCCGGCTATACGTGAGTTAGCTTTAATATATGCAGAAAAATATCCCATTTGAAACGAACGTTTTAAAACCCTAACTTCTTGTTCCATTGAAAATAACAAACAGAAACTATGGAAATTTATTTAGGATATTCACACACTTTTACTTAAATATACATTTGCTAAAGCTTCTCTATTAATAAAGAGTTAGACATATTCAATAAGCTACGTAATATATATATTTCTTTATTATAAGATGAGCATAGTAGGTCATACGTGGTTGTCATAACAATTCGATTTTCTTTTATAAATGAATAATGTGGGGGGTTCAGTTTCCAAAAAAATACTCCTAACTATTTACACTGTGATAATTATTGTATAATTTTAAATAATAAAAAGAAATTCTTAGAAACAAATAAACCAAATAAGAATAATAGTTGTATAATTGAAGATTAAAAAAAAAACTAACATAACTAATATTTAAATAATTAATAAAATAAATAACCGAATTATACAATAAAAAAATAATATGAGAATGAAGAAAGGGAAAAAATAACATTTGTAGGAGAGAAATAATTTATTCAAAAAAGCAGTACCGTCCAAGTGCATTGGGTTGCTATACACACACTTATTATTATTATATTATATAACATCATATAACTTTTTTTTTAATTTTTTATATTATTCATTTTTTCCTTCTATTACATAAATATATATATCTGATCTAGTTCTCTCTCAGTATAAAAAATAATAAAAAACTGTAGCTCGGGAACTATTGAAGAGCTCTGTGAGGGCTCATATTTTACTAAATTTACTCTAAGTGATGATCTGATAGGTTTTATAGTGTAGTAGATAGTTTTAACCATATTAAGCTCCGGATGAAAAATTATTTTATTTTTGAAACAACTGCCATTGAAACCCTAACTATAATTGGCAAACTCATCAATTTTGACAATAATTATATATAGTTGTTACGGCGGGTAAGGGTCTAAAAGGAAAGTTTACTAGTCTAACCGTGAAAAGTAATGAAAAGAAAAGGAATGAACTGCCGAATTTTGTTATTACTGAATTTTAAACAAGAGAACATAATGAATGGTAGGCGTTAAAAACAAAATATACAAGCTAGAAAAAAAGGAACTTAATTAAGCTCATATCCATTACAAAATTATATTGAAGTTGAACAAAATTTTTAAAAAACGTCTTAATATCACCGTGGTTGATTGATGGGGCCCTTGATATGGGTAGATTGTATTCTCTTAAAATTTTGTGAGTTTATTTCGTCAAATATCATAAAAACTACTACTCCTACAAAGATAAACATTATTAACTATTTTGTAGTAAATTTAACTAGCTTTAATTTGAGCGCTGACAGACATCGGTACGTCCAATGATTTCTGAAATAAAGTTTTTCGTAAATTAAATTTATTGTCCGAACAATTATAAATCAATTTAATTTAGTAAATATCATGAAAACTACCATTCCTATGAAGGTAAAGGTTATATAGTCCATTAAACTAGCTTAAATTGAGTGCTAATAGACATCTGTACGTCACATACTTCCTGAGATATAGATTTCTCGATATAAATTAACTAACTACTAATCTTTAGGTAGATTTTTAAGAAATTTTACTTTTTAAAAAGCTATATCTCGCGAACTATTTGAAATAAATAGCTCTTTTAGGGCCAATATTTCAGCAAATTTACTCTTCTTTAAATAATGTTCTCTTAGATTTTGATAGATAGGCGGGCAGATGTACAACTATTTTTGGAATCTACCTTCACGAGAACACAATCTACCCATATGTGCCACTGATATGGGTAGATTGTGTTCTCGTGAAGGTAGATTCAAAAAAGTGGTACATCTGCCCGCCTTGTTCTTTTGGAGGATGGACCGACGTAGCCGCCTTGGCTATAATGATTAAGACGACCGAGATGGCCAGTAGTAAGGAGACACTAGAGATGATGTGTGTGCACACAAAGAGGCACTAATAGTACAAGAGCCGAAAAGCAGAAAAAAGGCAGTTATCTCACCCCAATTTTTGATTACTTCAATGTCTGCCAAGTATAGGTAGGGGGGTTAAAAAATAGCTGCTGTTTCAAAATCTTAAAGAAACATACATTTTTCATTCGGAGCTCTATACTAGAAAACCTAAGAGAACATTATTTAAAGAAGAGTAATTTTGCTGAAATATTAGCCCTAAAAGAGCTATTTATTTCCAATAGTTCCCGAGATATAGCTTTTTAAATAGTAAAATTTCTTAAAAATCTACTGAAAGATTAGTAGTTAGTTAATTTATATCGAGAAATCTATATCTCAGGAACTATGTGACGTACAGATGTCTATTAGCACTGAAATTAAAGCTAGTTTAATGGACTATATAACCTTTACCTTCATAGGAATGGTAGTTTTCATGATATTTACTAAATTAAATTGATTTATAATTGTTCGGACAATAAATTTAATTTATGAAAAACTTTATTTCAGAAATCATTGGACGTACCGATGTCTGACAGCGCTCAAATTAAAGCTAGTTAAATTTACTACAAAATAGTTAATAATGCTTATCTTTGTAGGAGTAGTAGTTTTTATGATATTTGACAAAATAAACTCACAAAATTTTAATTTCTAGTTGTTCGTGTTAAATGTTGGATTTTTGGAAAAATATTTCTCTAGATCCGTACACATATGTCTGCCAACACTCAAAATAAAGGAAATTTAACTTACTATAAAGTAGTTTATGACACTTATCTTCGTAGGGGTAGTAGTTTTTATGATATTCACAATATGTATATAAATTTGGAAAACGAAAATTGGTCCGAACAACTATAAATCAATTTATTTTAGCAAATTTCACATAAATTATTACTCCTATGAAGATAAACATCATAAACTACTTTATAGCTCATTAAACTAGCTTTTATTTGAGTGCTAATAGACATCTGTACGTCAAATAGTTTTTGAGATATACATTTTTCAAAATAAATTCACTAAATACTGATCTTTTAGTACGTCCCATACATCATTTTTATGAAATGTTGCTTTTTAAAAAGCTATATCTCGAAAACTATTTAACGTAAATAACTCTATTAGGGCTCATATTTTAGCAAATTTACTCTCCTTTAAATGATGTTTTCTTAGGTTTTCTTGTGTTGTTCCTACTTTTTAAGATATAGAGTTCTGAATGAAAAATTAGTTTAGTTTATTGCTTTGAAACAGCCGCCATTTTGTATTCCCCATACCTATACCTGGCAGACTCATCAATTTTGACTAATAATTATACATAGTTTTCATTGAAGTAATCCAAAATTGGGGTGAGATAACTGCCTTTTTTCTCCTCTTCGGCTCTTGTACTGTCATCTGTTCATCTGCAGAGTAAAAAACAACAGAGAGCGGATTTATTTTGTTTTTTAACATAATAAAATCAAATGTTCAAATAATCGATTATTGATCATACGTTGGTCGCAACAATAGTTTTCATTAAAGTAATAAAAATTGGGGCGAAAAGACTGACTTTTTTCTCCTCTTTGGCTCTTGTACGTACTAATTGGCCATGTGCGTTCATGCCGCATTTTTACATTATCCTCTCATCTTTCATATTCTACAAACATTCAAGTCAAGTTTGAACAAATGATTTGCCACTGCTGTGGAGCCGGTTTTAGAAATACGGAATTTAAGCAACAATGGAATAACTTTTTATTTTAAATTCAGATTTTCAGTTACATATTTAGAGAGAGTAAAAATGGGATTTGCTTGCGAGAAGAAATGCCCGAACGTTAATTGAAGCAGACGATTTCCATAAGTTTTGACTCCACCTTTCGAAAGAACCGATAATAGCCTGTACTAAGTGGCTTTAACAACCTGTTCTCAGTCAACAGGTCTTGTTTGTATTTCACATGGCCATCTTGGCTTATCTGTCGGGCCCACTAATCCATATCTTCTTCGTTCGTTCTTCCTATCTGCTTCCTGTTTGTCATCTCTACTCACTTAGACTCATGCCGTCTAATATTATATATATAATCTGTTCACTTTCTTAAGACTGTTATTATTGTTAAAATAAAATAAATTTTATACAATTTACTTCTCAAAACAATCTTTATTTCTTTATAAGTCCAACGTTTCGGCCAATTAGGCCATCTTCAAGAACAATCTTAAATACAAATTTACAAACTTTTATGCAGGCAGTCCAGGATACCCAGGTCAATAATTTCAGTCCAAAATTGCCTTATTTTTTAAAATTAATGTGTTTTTTTAAATTTATTTATTTAATACTATATAAGATCGGCCTGGTGAGCCTTACATGGTTAATGTAAGAGGTACATTTTTTTTTTAATTATTGATTATGGCGGGTATAGTCTCAAAAGATATCCCTAACTATATACAATTTTATAAATAACACAAAAAATTAAGATAAAATAAAGAGATCAAAATAATAATTCTTAATAAAAGGTAAAAGTAAAGTTAATAACATGACAATGACACTTATGGATTTAACAATATAAGTAATTAACTACTATTGGGAAAAAATGAAAATGAATTTAAGAAAAATATGAAGAGAAAAAAAAAGAAATTAAGATAAAATAAAATTTTAGAGTAAAATAAAAAGATTCTTTTGAGACTTAAATTCGATTAAATTTATTTTATTTAAACATATATATATATAATGGAAGCTTCACCGTGAACCGTGTATGTGGTCCCCCGGACCACAGCACGCGGCCAAAGATACCCTTTTTATTATTTATCTATAAATTATCTGTAAATTCAATGTGGTCCGACTAGATGGTAGCATCTATCAGTAGGTGACAAAATAACATACAAAAATGATAAACAGAAAATGAAATATGTGTTTATTACGCTTTCAATTCTTATGGCATTGTGGATGCTGCAACAGTTCTGAATAATTGTAAATCCACTGGGTGTTTATACCAGTGACACGATTGTGAGAGAAGCGCCGGGATCATCCAGAGTCCTCCACAATTAAGGTGAAAAGCTCGGTTCTAAGTTCCACAGGCTGAATGTAAATATTTTAAACAGGACTGGTAGTGTTTAAGATACTGTTTTACTTTAAGTGTAACTTTTTTTCTTTGTTTTTTTTTTTATCTTGCTATAATTTAATTTGTGTACATGTAAATATGGTGTGAATAAGCTATACGGTCCCTATTACTATTGTCTAAATATATTTCACAATAAGTCCACCAATCAAAGCTGTGTGATGCGCGCAACACACCAGATTTATTTTATGGCGATATTAAAATTAATTTGTATCATTAAATAATTATATTAAATAACCCTAATTCGACCACTGCAGTCTTCTCCGTCATAATAAAAATGCCCTAAAAAGTAGTCAATAGATCAGCTTCCTTTTCGCTGGTCTAGAAAATTTTATTCACATTATTTTATGTATAAATCCAATACAATTCCACCCATACGTTAAAAACCTTGGTGTCACTTGGCCTAAGACTCCTGGTTACTTCCTTAATATTCCCCCACTTTGACTATTGGTGTGTGGTTTACGAGGGTGTCTCTTGGGATCTCGGAGCAAAATTAAAATGGTTAATTAATTGCTTTGTAAGAATCATCTTTGGGGTCCTCAGGGACGCCTCTGTCACCCTATTTTATGAAGAGTTGAGGTGGCTTTACTCCTCCTTCCGTCGTAAATATTTTCTAGCTTCCTTCCTCTAAAAAGTTATCCAATCCCGCCGTCCATCGTAAATCTCTGATATCTTTCAATTTAAATCCTCAGTGCATTCCCGCAATACCCGCTCACGGGCTTCAGAGTTACATATGCACCTCGAACCGTAGCCTGCTTTAGATCTATCCTTATCCTTCCTCTTCCCTATGGAATTCCTCCCTCCTTTATTCGTAGTTCAAATACCCTTCCAATCTTCAAATCACGTATCTTCACCTACCTTCTGTTCACCCTGTTTCGGAAGAGTAACATCTGAAAGTTTCAAATAAGGTTTATATATTCTCGGTATTTTATGTTTCAGAATTTCGTTCATACTTGTATATATTAGCAAAAATTGTACCTTTTATTTATTATTTGTAATTTAATTGTTTGATTTTTTTTTTATTTATTATCAGAAGTATTAGTCATCTTGTGTTTTGTGATATACCATATGGTTTTATTTTATTTGTTCTATTCCTATTTTATATATTCTGTTAATTATTGTTGTTCATTTTTATCTTTTCAAATAAATTATTTTATTATATTTTAATCTCATTTCTATTTTATTTTACTTTAAGGCTAAATTTTGACGCCTGTATATTATTCTAAGGGATCAATCCCAGAATAAAAAAAGAATATTATTATTATAAACGGAAGAATTGTTTATTTGTATGGATCATTCCCAAAAATTATGAGATGATATTAATTTCGAAAAAAAGGATGAACCAGAAAGGATTAACGTGACAAAAACGAAACAAACCGAAGTTGTTTCTTATCTGACAGTGTTGCCTCAGGATTTTGTATTTGAAGACGAATTTTATATGTACAGGATCACAGAACAGAGTTTTCAATATTTTTACTTGGTTTAATTTTGTTTGAGAGCTTAGAATATTGATTGATTTTTTCGTACTAAATTTTAAGTTCCAACCCGGCTATGATAATGTATTTTGATAATTGAAGTAAATACATAACACGAACCGATTTTTTAATGTGTAACTTAATATTAGGCTTTCATATCGAATGCTATACTATTCAATTCACAATCTGGCATTACCTACTAACTTCAGACACGGATAGAACCTGATAAAGAAACTATATTTCGGCACCATACGTTTAGCAGACTAAGGAAGAAAAAAATTAAAATGAGAAAAAAAACAATAACCCTTTAATGAAGTGACAATGAGTTTAAACCTGTTTACGAATCCCCGGCTCAAAGGAAGTCTTTTTCTATGTCAATGAGCAACTATTGGTATTCACATCACGTTTTTTGTTTAAAAACATACTTTCGAAGGGCACTTCACTTTTTACATGTAAAGTTTCCTGGAGGAGATAATGCTTCGGAATATTTCAGGAACTTTTTCTTTATTTCACAACCGGAATATTTAGTTCGAGAAAAAATCACACAGATCAGAATAAATAATATGACGGTATTTAAAAACGTAAAAGTACTGCTCTACATTTGGCAAATTACTAATGATGCGTTGTTTCGTTGTTGATCTTAAATATGGTAGAAGATGGTTGGGTGTGCGGCAATAAATATTGCTTCTTTTATAAAGTTAGTAAAAAAATTCTGCATACACTTATTATTAATAAAAAAAGGGCGTTAAAAGAAAAAGAGAAAAAGAGATGAAACAATTTATTGATTTTTCCTTTTAAATACAGGACCTTTTGATTAATTTGATACATTTGAATGTTGTTTAAAATTATACAAACACAATAGAAAATGATAGAGAAAAAGTAACAATACGTTTTCACAAAAAAAAGTCTGCATACGCGGCATATATGCATTCTATAAGAAAATAATTATCAACACAAGTAATTGTCTAATGGTCTTTGGGAACTTCATTTTTTATTACCTCTCTCAAACGATTATTCATTGTGCTTTTTTTTTTTTTTTAAAGTAGGATTCGTTTTCAACCACTCCTCCTTAAGGACCTCACATAGTTGCCGTTTATTTCTTATTTTGTAATGCCTCAGCCTCATTTTAAGATCCTGCCAGAGGTGCATGGGTTTAAGGTCAGGCGATTGTGGTGGTGTTCTTAACTGACCTGGAGCATTGTACAGCAACCATTTTTCGACCCTTCTAGCACGATGTTTAGGATCGTTATGCTGTTGAAAAATAAAATTTGATCCTAGAACTAACTTGGTAGCACTGGGTCGCAGATTTTATTTTAGAACATCTACGCATACATATTTATCCATCATTCCCTCGATGATCTTCAAGTTGCCTACTCCAGCTGAAGCGATAGAGCCCCAAACCATAATTCCTCCTCCTCCTCCATGCTAAACTGTCGGGCATAAGTTTTTCAATTTCATGGCTTGGTTCTTTCTCCTTTGCACTTTAACGTTTCCACCAGCACCGAAAATATTAAATTAGACTCATACAAGAAAATTACTTTGTCCCAAAAACTGATGAGCTTATCAAGATGATTTTACGCAAATGCCAACAGCTTAGCTCGGTTAACTTTGGTAATATGCGGCTTCTTGCGAGTCCTTAGCGAATTTGAGATTTTTTTTTTAGTGAATTACGTACCGTTTGAGATGTTACTCCAATGTTGTAATCCCACAATAAATTAGTACCTAATGTAGGAGCACTTATTTTAAGGTTTTTCATTAATACTTCTTAAAATAGCACGCTCATTATAACGCTGAAGCTTTTTGGCCGCTCTGATCTAGGCCTACTTGCAATGCAACCTGCTGTATTATAATTTCCAATAACAGTCTGAACCGCCAAAACACTTTTATAAGCAATTTTCTCAATTTCGCGTAGTGATTACCCTGCGGTTTTACGATCAACAATTAACTGCCTAATCCCTCGAGAAATTTATATTTTGAGTAGTTATTTTCACTTGACTTTGATTCTAACTGATTCGTTTAGGAAATAAAACCACAGAAAACCTCTATGAATGTAAAAAAAATTAAATGTTTGTTCACATTCAAAGGATTAAATCAAGGTGTATGTAGACTTATTAGTTGTAACAAACAATGGCAGACATTTATTATAAAACGTTTGGTATGTATTCAATTCTGAAATGATATTATAAGCATGATTTAATCTTCTTCAGACCTTTATTTAATAGAAAAAAAATTAAGTATAACTTTAATTAATACATAATAATGTATCCTATTTCATAAATGAATTTATATTGTGGTTATAAAGACTTTTTTTACTAACGTATATATAAATATATATATTTATCAAGACATTGTATATATGAATAACTGTATTAACAAGTTTTTATATAAAAATTCTAGAATGAAAGTTAAATGTTTCAAATTATCTTGTACCATTTCTATAGTGAACCACCTACTTAGTATTAGCCGATATAAGTATAGTAGTATAAACAACACCCGCCATGTTAGTATAAACACCACACCAACATTATGATAATTACAGATTCACTAAGTTCGATAAAAGCTTTAGATTCTATGTATCCAGAACA
>NW_027112074.1:2440122-2442607 GCF_000696795.3 Halyomorpha halys | reverse complement strand
ACAGTAAAACTATACCCTTGAAATTGCCATACATTGTTCATTAGTCTTTACTGATTAATTAGTAATGAAATGAGACAAAATAGAAAATCTATTATTATGTGTAATTGTTCCTTCACACGAGAAAAAACAAAATGTAATTTAAAATGAATTTTGAAAAGTGATTGTATAGTAAAACGACTATTGCTGTAATTGTGATAATAACCAATAATAATAATTTATGATTATGGAGACATTATGTTGTAAATCTAGAATGGGTGCTATCTATATCTATCTATATATAAAAGAAAATAAGAAGGAATCTAAGACAGGAGAGGTTTGTAAAATGTAAAGAAAGCTACATTTCAGAAAACTTTTAATGAAAATCTATAAAATAAAAAAAAATAAACGCATTATCACCAGGAGGTGAAAATTACTTCACAAAGTCTTCTCCTTTAACCTAAGCCCTTAAACATTTTATATTCAGCAGTAATATACCAGCTATTCCTCAAACTGGGTGCCACAGCACTCTGAGGTACCACAAGTGTATGCTGAGAGTGCCGCATACGAATACTACTTTACCAAAATATTTAAAAAAATTAAAATAGCAAATATACAGTGCATTCCAACAATTAATTTCCACTGTTCTTCATTTCCTACACATTCAACTGCTCTAAGAGTAATTAATTGTGCAATTTGTTTTTAGTTTGACAGAGGTGCCTCAAATTATTCTTTAGCCTAGTAAGGGTGTTGTAAAATTGTTTTAACCCAAGAAGGGTGCTGTGAAAAAAGTTTGGGGACTGCTGGTATACAGCATCAATGTTGTTAATGTTATGAAGAAAAGAAAACTTGAAATCTGGGATAGCTTGTAAAGTATACATTTTATGGTATTGTTATAATATATAACTATCATTTGAAAGATAATTTAACTAACTAAAAAAATATTTAAATTTCACCTCTATTAGCTAAACCTCTAGAGATGAATCAAAAGTAAATTGAAACTTCCTCATTTAATTTTTGTCTAAGGGTTCAATATTTTGTAATATTTATTTTTTTTTTCAAGGAAATATCCTCAATACTTCTTACTTATTTATTCAATGATTGGGTGACATTTTGGCCGTTTGTTCATCATCTGGTCCAGTCTTAAATTATCCTATATTGTATATCTTCTCAGCTATGATTTATGAAATCATCTGCTTCACTAAAGCCTTTGTTACAGCATGTACAATTAAATGTTATACTTCCTTTCACATGTAATTTTTCTTGATGAGTAATGATGGAACGAGGAAACCATTTTCTGCAATACTGACACACTGTCATCCTTTCTTTTTTCTTAGCAGTATCAAGTATCTACTTATACACATATAAACTATAAACCATTTTTGTAATAATTTGCATAATTGTCTTGTTAAGATGATCCTGATAAGACATAAAAAAAGGGTTGGTTCCACAACAAGAAGCCCTGGAGTACCCAAGTATTTAATCTTCCCAGGTTAATTTGCTTGGATATAGCTTATAACAAACTAAATTTTTACTATTTGTAATAAATTTCATTATAATTGATTTTAATTTGAAGATCTTATGTTTAGTATTGTTATCTGCCATTGACAATATCAAGAATCGATTATTATAAAATATATAAATTATAAATAAAAGGAATGTTGTCCGGGTGCAGTAAAAAAAAAATCAAATAGAACGACTATTTGAGTTTCTTTTACGCTCAATCAGCCATCTTCTCTACTATATTAATTATAACATTAAGTTTTTTTTTTTTTTTTTTTGAGAGGTGAGAAACCGATGAGAAAATAATATCTCAAATTGAAAATGTACCTGATTAAGATCAAGTATTATATCAAGCATGTTGTTGAAATCACTTTGGTGCTAAAGTTTAATCATACCATTAAATTATATTTTATACAATTATATGTGTTGTTATATAAAAACAAAAATACTTTGTATATTGAGTGTCTTAATGCATGGTAGATTTTTTTTTTCATCGTATTGCCTGGACTTCTACTGGGTAAATCCACCACCACCTTCTATTTCTCAGCATTTATGAAAAAACCTGCCAATAATGAAAAAATTTGTCCTAGATGTGGAGCAATATGTGTGACAGATCTTGGCCGAGCACGGTTCAGGTACTAAAAAATTACTGTTCTCTTTAAATGTGATTACTATCTAAGTATGAGGACTAGCACATGGCTGAGTCGAACACAACTCTCCTTCAAAAAGGTGTGCCATTTTATAACTTTATGGGCGACTCTACCTCACCCTCGACAATCTATTATAATGTCGATGTTGGGCTTTTCCTCAAAAACAGTAGTGGATTGGTCAAATTTATGTCAGGAGATTTGTCTAGACTCACTAGTGATGTCAGATGTTGGCACCATTGGTAGTCCAGGAAGAGTGGTAGAAATTGATGAGGCAAAGTTTGGAAAACAAAAAAACAATCAGGGGAGGGAAGTCAAAGAATCATGGATCTTCGGTGGGATTGAAAGAGTGAGGAAGA
>NW_027112074.1:2439460-2440072 GCF_000696795.3 Halyomorpha halys | reverse complement strand
ATGACCAATGAAGTTTGGCGCCACTAAACAACCAAACAAACAAACAAACCCGCCATGTTTGCCTCAACGGAACGTACAAGCGTGTGGATACCGACCTTAATTACTTTCTTTGTTCACTAAGCATTTTTATGTATTTGGAATATTACTTAGAGTACATTACCAGACAATATTAAAAAATACTGAAACACTTACTCGACAATAAATCCCCCCTCCCCTAAACTTACAATATCAAATATTATTATGCCACTAAATACTAAAACCAATACGAACCAAACAGTTCCGCAAAAGCTACACACCAAAAAATCTATCCAATAAAATACTTAAAACAATTCTACAGGTCCTCCAAGACATCCCAACTTTCATGCTAAACCAAGCGAAGTTCAACTTTTAATGCATTATTAATTGACAAGATTAGCGGTATTAGGTTCGAAATTTGTTAGTTTCAGTCTTAATCGGCTCGAAGATAGGTAATTGTTTCCATCAGCTCCCCCAAAATGGCGAAAGCCCATTTTCTCCGAAAGTGAGCATACTGCCGGTCCCGAACGGAGCCGAGAGTCTCCGGAGGTGACCGATTCCCAGCTGCTCGTTTGAAAAATAAATTCCCGCAACTTC
>NW_027112074.1:2385376-2438817 GCF_000696795.3 Halyomorpha halys | reverse complement strand
AAATATAAAATGTAAAATTATGAGAAGATTGTTGACCCTCTATGATATATATATGAATTGAAGATGGTTAGGGGTGCACTAATATGTTATTTGTCTAATTAATATAACAATCAGACAGTCCGCTGATTGTCAATTTTGTATTTGGCAGGTGTGGGTATAAATGAAAAGATAAAAAAAAAGTATCTCACGATTTTGTAAAGTAAGTTGTAAGTATGTTGTAACAAATTTCAATTACAGCTCAAGAGAACCTTATTATATTCGGATCAACTATTAAACAATTATCTTATTCTTATTAATTTACAGCTCAAGAGAACCTTATTATTCTAGTAAGATTAACTATTAAACAATTATCTTATTCTTATTAATTTACAGCTCAAGAGAACCTTATTATTCTAGTAAGATTAACTATTAAACTATTATCTTAATCTTATTTACTTACAGCTCATGAGAACCTTACTATTATATTCAGACAAACTATAAAATAAATATCTTATTCTTATTAACTTACAGCTCAAGAGAACCTTATTATTCTAGTCATACAGACTATTAAATAAATATCTTATTCATATAAGTACTCACAAAAAAGTTCTTAATTACAGATAAAAACAAATAATACAGGAAGGAAGTTGAATAGTAGGAGAGCGGCGGGAAGTTAGTGGAGGAATTACCATTTCCCAGTTGAAATTCCCTCTAGTGGGAAAAAATCCCTGTGGAAGTTGCGGGAATTTATTTTTCAAACGAGCAGCTGGGAATCGGTCACCTCCGGAGACTCTCGGCTCCGTTCGGGACCGGCAGTATGCTCACGTTCGGAAAAAATGGGCTTCCTTCATGATTGAAGCCAGACGAAACTATGCACACTTGGAAATGCAAGTTTTTTTATATTTGTACTTCATATTCATAGTCAGACTCAGAAAAAACAATTCTCTATCGGTTGATATAAAGGATTTAAGCTGTATATTTTGATAATATTCTGGTTAAAACTGTATTGAACGGATAAGCTTTTATACAGAATTTTTTGAACTTTGAACTTTACTGAACAATATAGCTTTTAATATACTTAAACTGTCCACCTTAGTTAAATTGTTCTAACTGAATTTTGATCATTTTTAAAACGTGAAGTTAAGGGTTTTTGTTAATTAAATTTCAAACGATTAATCAATCATTACACTATGTGCATTAATAAGTAATTGTAAGTTTGTACAATAAATGGAAGACAGAATAACTTTCAGATTTTTGAAAATAAAAAATTGTAATTTTGAAGATGGGACAATTTAATTAAGGACGGTAGGGTAAATTAAAACAATTTTATGCCTTATCCTTACTGTCAAAGACAAGAACATATCAGATGAGTAGATTCTATTAATTATCCATAATAAACAACTTGAGTGATTCACTATTCAAATTAACAAACTTATAATACTCATATTAAATATAACAGATAATTTATTTCACAAAATTGTACTTACATTAGTTGAAATGAACTTTTTGAAGGTAGACAATTATTTTTTCAAAGATCACTTCCCAATGTATATAAAATATAGTGAGTAATACCAACCAAATAAAAAATAACTGGTTCGTTTTTATGGAGCCAATATTAGTTGTACTTAAAAGAGATAATATTATGAAACTTTTAGCTTGAAATTAATTTGTTTCTAAACCTGATATAAAAAAAATATATTGAAAAACTGTAATAAAAGTTCAAATTCGCATTTCAGATTTAAATAATACCGCTTTGCTTCTCCGGGTTACCGTAACCAATATGTTCTGAAAGAACTGATGTACTGAAAAATAGAAGATAGTAATACATTTTTAGCTTGAATTTTATTTTAAACCTGATATAGAAAGAGAAAAGTGAAATACATGAATAAAGGTCTAAATTCACTTTTTAGATATAAATGATGGGGTCTTCCTCATCCCCCAAAATTCTTGCTTGAATGTGAAAAAAAATTAATATTCTACATTTGAAAACAATGAGTCTTTCAATCCATTATATTTCTAATTGAATGTTCTTTATTACTATCGGTATCAACAAGAGGCACATAGTTCAATGAACTAAGAGAATGTTTGGAGGGAAACGGGTTACAATTGTGGTTATCTTCTCAATCGAGTTTCGTCTTACCGGTTATGTTCATTTCAACTTGCATAACTCTTTTTACTCATAATTGAAGTGCAGTATTGAATGTATTTAGTTTAGTTATAATTTTTTCATCTATTAGATTTCCAAGATGGTAACTGCCAAGGATGATACTCAAACTAAAAATTTACCTTGGTTAGTCATAATTTATTTCTGAATTATTGTTATTTTTATTTTATGTTGTAAATTCACAATACTATTATTTTTGAAGGGTTGAAAAATATCGTCCAAGTACCTTAGATGATTTGATATCCCACGAAGATATTATCAAAACAAGTAAGTTATCAAATTATCACAACTATATACTTTTTTAAACTATTTTTGATTTCTTGTTTGGTACTGAAATTTGAAATCATAGTCAACAGATTTATCAATGAAGAACAATTGCCTCATTTACTATTCTATGGCCCTCCTGGAACTGGAAAAACCACTACAATTCTTGCTTGTGCTAGGCAACTTTACCCCAAAGGACAATTCAACTCTATGGTTTGTTTTTTTTATTTTCAGTTAGATTCTAAAATAGAAAAATGAAGTGAAAAATCTTTTATATTTGATCCTTTTTGTAGTGTCATCATTGATTGGTTATCAACAAATTAACTTGATTTTATTTTGGTAGTGGTGACATTCAAAACGATCTAGTTAAATTTTCAGTAGATTATTCAGTCTTTCGAATAAGACAGCTCTTTTTTATTAATTACTTATCCACCAATAAATCAGTAAATATCAGAAAACCAATTAGATAACAAACTTAACTTCTTTATTTAATCAATCTCAAGTATGAATTAATTATACAAAGAATATTACTGATAATTCTCTTGATTGAATGTATATCAAATTTGTTCACGACTTGTACATTGGAGAAGTTCTTGTTATTCTACAGCTCTTTTTTATTAATTACTGGTTCCTACTAAAGAGACGTGGATAGTTAGGAAGAGAAGAGAGGGCCTGTTTGTTCTCATATCAAACATGATTGTATTATTTCTTTGATTATTTTTTTAATCATACTTTTTTTAAATCCCTAAAACCTTGTCCCACTATCAGCCTGTGAACTTAGTGTTCAAATTTTTCCCATGGGTGCCCTTAAAAGATCATGTCTCATAGCCAAACATTACTATGAGCATTATGTTTATGTTGTGTGTTCATAGTTTCAGCTGTCATATTTTATACATTCCTGCTCTGTAACAAAGGAGGCCTTTAGTATAGCAAGTAGATATTTTTTTTGCAATATTAGTGAAGAGCAGATATACTTCAGTAACCTAGCAACTCTACCCTTTTTTTTTTGTTTTGTTTTGTTACCCCCTTCCTAACCATTTCTTATATACAGAAGGGGACAGGAGGGGGGTTATGCTACAAGCTAGTACTCTATTCTAGCCAGAGTGGAAAGGTTGAGTTTTACTAAGGTCTTTAAGGATGTTTTAACACACTTGTCTGCTACAACTGCATAGCAATCCTACACAAGGGAGCTTTCGATTTATCTAACCTCCTTTATTAAGGGAGAATCATGTTCTTACCTTAATTTCTCCTAATATACTTACATGCCATCTGATGGAGTGATTAGGCCTGTCAGTGAACAGGGAATGACTAATCTAAGAGTGAAAATACTGACTGTAAGTAATAATTTCTCCTAGGTCGATGGGGGTCAGATGCTGGGTTAGTGATCCATCTTTTGTAAAACATATGGATTATGAAACCTATATCCAGCCTCATAGTTATGCATTTATTAAGTTAAATGTAGTTACTAGAAATAATTTTCTGATGTTTTGAATTAACATTACCCCCAATGTTTCTATTTGTGAAATGATTGGTTTACTTTACAAAAGACTTTCACTTTTCTTCCTAAATTAAAAAATGAGATTAACCATTAATATTGTTGAATGTAACCATTCACATAGGTTGATATTACAGTTATATCTATCTATCTATCTTCCACTATCTACCTTTGTTTGAATTACAAGTTTAATTTTTGTTGTTTCCCCTGAAAACAGTTGACTTTTTCACTCTATATCAAAGGTCATTGGAGGAAGATGGAGTGTATTTTATATTAATTTTGTAACCGCTAGAACAGCTCTGGCCATGTATGTATATATATATAATTTATTTATATTTTTTTTCCCCCAAAAACTACAATTGGGTTTCGTCTGCAACCCGAGGCATTATATCAACTGTAATTCTTAGATATTTTTTTTTTTTTTTTTATATATTGGATTTTTACCGTTACAATGAGGATGAATTTCAGTTGAAATTTCATTATGTTTCATCTGTTTTTGTTTTGTTTTGATGTGGTTTTTAAGGTTTTGTGCTCCTTGACTGCCCCTCCAAATTGAGTTAAAGGGTTGAACATTTTTTTGTGAATTGAGTTGGTGTTGAAGATTTAACTTATTTCTCCCCTCCATCCCTCCTCCCCCACTATTTTTAGCAAGCATTAATAAAACTATTAAATCAATTACAGTGAAGTCTCAGTTATACGAATATGAGGGGGTACCAACAATTCTTTGTATAAGTGAATATTTCGTGTAAGTGAATACGCAATACATATGTATTATGGATGTATATTTTTGAGAATTTTTTTCTCGTACTTAGTAGGTACATAAACGCATGTTGTATGCAGTTGAAAGAAAAACAATTATTTATTGTATAAAAATTTAATTTATCTTTAATCCGAATTTTTTAATTTTTGACAAAAAAAATTGCGTTGTTTGTTTGTTTCATGTTGCTTTTGGCTGAATACATCATTCTTTCGCATTCTGTTAAGGTGTTAGATTCCTTCTCGCTAATTTCTTTCGCATTTATAACGTTTTACAACTTCAAATGCTTCAAGAGCTTCTGCAAAAGATGGAAGAGGCAAACGATCTTCGTCATCTGAATCGGAATCGTCCGAGCTTCTTTCAATTGGGGTTGGGGCAATTTCTATGATTATGCCTTCGTCGCTATGAGGGCCAGATTGTTGTACTCTACGAAATTTTCGAATGTAATGTGGGAAGAGACTGTCGGAAGAACATTCGACCACTCCGGAGGGTTTTTGAAAACTTCTACTTCTTCGGTGGCTTCTTCCTGTCCCAAATCTTCTAGAGCGATCCAGCTTTACGGGAGCACTTTTCGATAGTAGTACAGCATAGGCTGAACAGCATAGAAAGAGATTTTTTTTTTATTTTTCGGACTTTCATACACATTTACTTCAGGCGTTAACAAGAGACTGACAATTTTTATTTTGCATCGAAAGTAGGGAGTAGAATGTAAACATGAATCAATGGGACCTGATGTTATTCGCGGAAAGAAGATGTTTACTGTTTCGTTTTTCATGGAATTTTTTGTTCTTTGTCTTGCGCGGAAGAAAAAAAAATTCGTAGAACTGAATACAATTTACCAATATGTACATAAAGGGGGTCCAAACTTTCCTTCGTATAGCTAAGTTTCGTATAAATGGATAATTACATACACATAATTAAGGGGTTTTTGTAGGGGATTGAGAAATTCTTCGCATAACTGAATGTTTCGTATAATTGAGACTTCACTGTACTCTGTTCCACCCCCACTCCAAAAAATGAGAATATAGAATTAAAATTTTTAGTGCTTTGGACTGATAAACTTTTTCAAACTTAGTTTTATTTTTAAATCAATTCATATTACTTAGTTTTATTTTTAAATCAATTCATATTGGATTAAAGATTTGTTATTTTATTAAAATATTATATTGTAATCGCTTAAATTAGATTAATTCATTTAATATTATCCAATTTATATTATTTTAGTTCATTTTTAACTTATATCAACTAACAGGTAATGGAATTAAATGCATCCGATGATAGAGGCATAGGTGTGGTTAGAGGACAAATACTTAATTTTGCCAGTACTCGCACAATATTCAACAAAGGATATAAACTTATAATCCTTGATGAAGCAGATGCCATGACCAATGATGCACAAAATGCTTTAAGGAGAAGTAAGAATGAACCTTAAAATCTATTTATGATCTGCTTATGTTATTTTTTTTATAAGGTTAATTTTTTTTTTTTTTAAGTTATAGAGAAATATACTGACAATGTAAGGTTCTGTATGATATGCAACTATTTGGGAAAAATCATTCCAGCTCTCCAGTCACGTTGTACTAGATTCAGATTCGGTCCTCTTGATCCCAAACAAATCTTGCCTCGCTTGGAATATGTCATTGGACAAGAAAAGTAATTTCTTGATAACTGATAAATTTATATGAATTGAATCCACATATGTATGCAATTTTTTTTGTTCTGTTTTATAAGCTGTATCGATTATTTTTTCAAAATATGAAAAAGATGGTTGGAGATGCAGTCGAAAGGAAACAATAAGTAGTTGGTTACTGTTTTTTGTTTCCTTTGATCACATCTCCGACTATCTTCTTATTATTTATATAGCTTTTGAATCATGATTTCACAAAAATTTTAGTTTGTTCCTTATTACTTATGTTAATTCAGTTATAAGACACATATTATTGTTTATTTTTAAATTGTTTTAGTGTTAAAGTTACAGAGGGTGGTAAGAAAGCTTTAATGGAATTAGGAGGTGGTGATATGAGAAAAGTTCTAAATATTTTACAAGGAACCGCAACTGCTTTTCCTGAAGTGAATGAAGATAATGTATATACATGTGTTGGTCATCCTACACCTACCGATATGTCAAACGTTCTTAATTGGCTCTTGAATTCAGATTTTACTACTGCATATAACAGTAAGTATTAAGGCTTAAGTAGTGAATTTACTTCTCTAGGCATCTTACATGAAGTAGAGAAATTCTAGTAATTGGTACAGAACAAACTTCTTCTTTCTTACGCATGTTCCTCGGTAACAGTACCTTGTTGTGGTAATACTATCACAACATTTGACAGTACTTGTTACCTAGCTGGCAGTAAACATTACCTTCCTGACAGTTCAACTTGTTGAATGAATGATAAAAACTTTTTATTTAATAGAAACAACAACTGTCATAATAGACGAACGGTAGAAAACATACAAGTTTGTGTTATATATCCGTATCCTATGTTAGTTATATATAAGGTTAGTGTTTTTAAGGATCTGATAGCTAAGCGGTTTGGGACAGAGCACTTAGTTAAAAAAGACCCATTTAGTGTATTTGTGCTACTAAAAAAAATAAAGGCATATGACCTCCTCCGCAAGCTATACCTTAAAGTATATTTCAAGCATGTTAGTAAGAAATTTTTTGATTTTAGTAATAATAATAGATTTGCACGATTTCATTTAATGTGTTAAAACTAATAAATTCATAAATTTTGCTAAAATCGCTCAACCTTTTCATTAAAGTAATTAATGTTGTCTGAATTTTAAAAATATATATCTAATTCATAGGAAATGATTGGAAAACTTTAATGCATACACTTTTATATAAAATATGTCTAATAGATAATAGTTAGAAGTCTGTTTTCCTAAGTTTTAAATACTGGAATTTTAATATTGTTTAACTGTTTTTGTGTAGATGTTAATGGTTTTTAGTATCTTTAATAAGTAAATATATTTTGGGCCCTCTGTAGCTCAGTTCGATAAGCACAGTCTTACCATTCTGAGATCTGCTGGCGGTGTCGGTTTGAATCTGGCCTAGGCGTTGACTTTTTTCGTTGAGTGGCTGCCCCACCAAATGAAAAACTTGACCCCCAACCATGGTTAGGCAATATAGGACTCCAGTGAGAGTCTTGGTCAGAAAAAAAAAATAGATTTGACTTTACAACAGAACTTTACAAGGAATAGAATAATCTCTAATAAAACAAAATGATCTTGGAACTATATTCTATATAAATGTATGGTATCATATGGTACATTAACATATCGCTTTTAGAAATTAAATTTACATTAATGTACGATAATTTTCAGTGATACTTGAACTGCAAATCACGAAAGGACTGGCACTACCTGATATAATACAAGAAGTCCACAGTTACATTCATCGGAGTGAGTATTAACTGAATTATTTGAATTAGACTTCTAAAAGACTTTCCACTTTAATTTTTAAAAAACTCTTTTGTTAAACTTATTAAAACAGTTTTATCAAAATTTTTATTGTAAAAGTTCATTCAAAAACTTTTAAAACAAAAAAAGCTCTTCCAAGAACTTTTTGGCTTTTACTCATGAATATAAGTTCTATTTTATGAAAGTTGCTGCTAAAAATTTTTAGTGAAATGTTTTATAAGTTATATCTGAAGACTAGAGGGGAAAAAGGGTGTCTCTCATTTTTCAAAATTTTTAGGACAACAATTTTTTCTTGTTATTCAAGGATTAGAATTATCATTTATTATTTACATTTAACTCATGTAGTTAACCTTATTATAATCTCCTGTTTTTATTTTATTATTGTATCTGCCATCCAAAAATTTATCAGAAACCACTGTTACTCAGCTTTAAATAAGAAAAATCGAGTTACCTAGTTTTTCCCTTGTAGTCTTTATCTATGTTGTGTGTCTGTGTATGCGTCTTACAAGGATCACTCAAATTAAAATATTTTATTTTTATTAATATTACTGTCTTTGGAAATTTCTTCTCTAAACACATTTATTATACAGTTTTTGTAATAACTTATGTTAACAGAACATTCATCAAAAAGTTTTTTTGATATAAGTTCTCGCCTATACTGTATTTGAAATGTTTTGATAAGAGAATTTCTATTAGAAAATATTACCTTTTAAGTGTAAACTTAGTTGCTAAAGTTCTTATCAAACAGTTTAATAACTGTTTGGAACCCTTATTTTCTAAAGTCACAAAACTTGTTTCTTAATTATTTCTGAATTGAATTTATAGTCGAGCTTCCACCTGAAGTCCTGATAGAGCTACTTATTAAAATGGCCGATATTGAAGAAAGATTAACACATGGTACTATGGAAAGAATTCAGCTGAGTGCTCTCGTTGGTGCCTTTTATCTCGCTAGATCAAAAATCAAGCTTCCCGAGAAGGAATAATTTCAAAATATGTTACTATTTAAAATTTTTATAATTTATACTCGTTTTTGTAAATATAAGTGTTTTATAGGAATGATTTTCCTTTTATTTGACCTATGCAATCTCCTTTGTTATTTCACTAACACTCAGAATTGCTTACACAATAGAAAGGACAAACAAGCATAGGCAAATTTGAATTATTAATAAAAATTATGTATAATATTAGGCAATAGAATAGAATATTGTAAAGGAAAAAAATGTATTTATTCTTCAGCTTGATACCCATTCTATCAACTTATAAGGTTTTTGTTTCTGATGAAGTCTTAGATTGTTGATTATTAAATATTGGTATTGTAGGATTTCCTGGCTGCTCTAACATGTTACTGTATAAGGTGGTGCATCTTTCTAGCAACAGTATTTCAATTGGAGATGCTGTTATCTAGCAGACAATTTTAGAACTACTCACTCATGTTTTTCATTATGAAAAAGAGCGATTTTTTCATTACTTGAGTATACTTTGACCAAATTCAGATTGTTTGGTGTCATTGAAAAGGCGAGTTTTCTTTCATTTTGATAATAACAATAAAGTATACATTGACTTGTTTTAAAGACAATAAAAAATAACTTGAATGATTATCAATTGATTCTTTTATCCCAATTTCAGAATTATCCGTTTTGTATCATAATTTATTATGTTCATCAATGAAAAATAAAAGTTTTTTTTGAAAAAGTAAAATTCTACATTTAAAACTTATTTAGTTTGTTTCAAAATGTAAATTGTGCCCTGTCAAGTAGGTGTTCAAAATCAATTTTTAATAAAAAATTTAACTCATCCACATTGGATGATCCCATTATAATTTTTAAATTGTAACTTTCCAAAAGTAGATTTATTGACTTTAGATAGAAAAACCTGTGTATTGAGTTACAGTGTCACATTCTCATGATACTACAAAAAATTTGAAGTTTAGTATTTTTTTTTTATTTTTGTGCTATAAAATTAACATTATATTTCATGATTTTGCCAAAAATTTATTTGATGGATAAAAATAGAGTTAATTTTCGGTTTCAGCTCAGCAAAAAGTATTGTCATCCAAAATTATCAAATAAAATTTTGTTGACCTGTACATCAATAAAAAATATATATAATATTAGACAATAGAATGCAATATTGTAAAGGGGAAAAATAGTCATCCTGCAGCTTGGTATTAATTACATGATATCTGATGATGTCTCAGTTAAATTGTTCCAGTAGGACATCCTTTCTTGTGCAATTAAGTCGAGGGGATGTGCTCCTCTCTAGGAGAAAATGTTGGAACTATTATTCACTTTGCTTCATGAAAATTTTTTTTTCCTACTGTGAAGCCTGTCTAAATGAAAAGGAATAAAAAATGGAGCTACTCCAATTCTTCAGACCTCTTAATAGATGACCGAAAAAAAGTTAGTTTTGAGGTTGTCATGTGTGTTCATCGAAATGATCAATGGAAATTTCAATTATTAAAAAAAAAAGGAAAAAAAAAAACAAGTTTTTTTGGAAATAATTTTATTGTTTAAAATAAATATTTAAATTTATAATTTTTTGTGGCCTATGAATATCATATTTTGTTAAATTTTATCACAAGTTTTGAAGAGCACATCATACAAAATGTTCCTGAAAATGTGTATAGATTTTGTTTTCTATACATTCACTAATTTTTCTTTTCAGTCTTTCAATAGAAAACTTGAAGAGTTTTCAATTAATTGCTATATCAGATATGAGTGAAAATATTGAAGTGAATGTTCTCTGACAGAGTTTAGAACATAATAAATAATCTTAAATGAATCTTCAATAATTTAAATAAAGTCTAATCTACAATTATATAAATATTTTTTACAATATTTCAATAATAAAATTAATCTACTAATGGATTTAATCGTCTAAAAATCACAATTATATTTACATTATAAATTATTGCATTATAACTACATATATAATACATTAATAAATTATTGAGATACATTTGACGAAATTGGAACATGATACATCCCATTTTTATTATTATTAAATATTTTCTTTAATTGAGGTCAATTATTCTCCCTTATTTTTACAATGATCTTATTCTTCATCCGAATATATTGTTGACAAAGTTGTTAAAGCCAGAAGTGAGAGATGAAAAGATGCCTGATTCAGAACCACCGGGCTTCGAGTGTTGAGGTACGTGATGATAGTAGTGTTGTTGTTGTTGATGATGCGGCCTATAGAAACCATTATCTTGTCTCTGAAAATTTTTCATATTAAATGATTAGACATTATATGTTTTGTTTGTTAGTAAATATTTTAATTAGATATTGCAAAAATTAAATGATCAGTTTTATCCCACTTGTTTGTCCAGTGTGCTAAGACCAAATTTGAGTATAAATTGCAATTTATAGATGATTTCATTATTAATTTGAATTATTATAATTATTCATTTACATTTTATAAGTAAATAACCTAAATCAATGATTTAAATATTTTTTTATTGTAAAATGTTAAAATAATTTTTTTTATAATTGAATTTAAAGATCATAAATTGCTCCAGGTCACAGATATTTTAAATCCTCGGCCTTTGGTCTACAGTCTTAATAACAATAATTAAATACAGTGTTGTGTATATGCAAACTAAAAATGCTTATAACATTAAAATTTCATACATTCAACAAAATTGATGAAGATAATGTTTTATTTTGAACATTAACTTATGTCCAATTAGTGAAATCAGTTAAAAGAATATTCAATTATTATAATGTCAAATGACAGAATGCACTGCCTTAATATTTTAAAAGATGGAACAAAAGAATGAGGGAGGATCTATTTCGGATGCAATCTTCTGGAGAATATGAAATGGAACATGATTCCAAAATTATATTATGTTATATAAAATAACAAAATTATTAGTTTTTCAAGTATTTAACTTTTACTTGAAGATCAATGATTCAACATGTGTAATATATAAAATAATCATTTTACATACAAAAAAAAGAAAGTTCTTTGAAGTCTGTAACTCTTGTTTTGTTATACCACAACAACCGTATGTCCAACTTTGTTTTTGAAAACCTTCAGTTTCAGTTTTTCAAACTTATTGTTCTGAATTTGTAACTTAGACATAGGTTATTGTTGCTTCAAGCCACAGATATAAAGAGTCAAGTAATATGTTTAAAATAATAAATCAAAGCACTATATTGGATGATTTATCATTCTGAAAATCAGAAATAAAGGTTTTAGCTGACATGAATTGTCACTTATAAAGGCTTTTGTCAATTTTTCAATGCTAAAATTAAAATTTTGGAAGATCCTAAAACAGTTCTAATGATGCCTGGTGATAAATTGACTAGTTTATTTACAGTTTTTAAGAGATTCAAGATTTTTTGTTTTAGTTTCTTCTCTCTTGATTAAAATTTTGAACTTGAAAATTAAGTGAATATGCGAAGCTAACCCATGCTTATAGTTACAGTACTTATCATTAGTGAAGTCGAGAAATAACTACAGAATATATTTTTCATTGAAACTTTGTTTTTATTAAAGTAAACCTGTGTAAGTGAAATATTGTGTTTTACGTACTTGAATGCTTAGGTGAAAATACTTCCTATGGAGTTTTTTCTTCTTTTTTTTATAAAAACCTTTATTATTACTTTAAAAACATTTCAGGATGTTTTCCCCATCTTCATATTATCCAATACTATGGTGCGATGGTATAAAATCTGTTGTGGTTTTCCATATTTTATTTTTATTCTAGACTGAATTCTAGGAAGTTTATTAATTATATGTAACAAAAATAAACTATTTACGTGTATGAAGCACAAAGATTTTTTATATCTTTGGTCATGGTTTAATTCCATGAAATATAATAAGAGTATATTATAATCCATTCTCTATTCTACCAACATTTTCTATTCAGGCATCTTATTTGGGTAATTCTATAATATATGGAATATTCTATCATTATACCTTATATTATTGTTAATTTTATAATTTTACTTATAAAGAAGTCATATTTAAAATTCAAGAGGAAACCACTACAGATTTTATACCAACGCACCATAGTATTGAATAATATGAAGATGGGGAAAACATCCTAAAGAAACATTTTTAAAGTAATAATAAAGGTCCTTTTATATTTAAAAAAAAAAACCATAGGAAGTTTTATTACAACATACCAAAGTAGTATCGGATCTGTAAACCATTCATTTTATTGTGAATTTTCAAAGAATATAAATTTATTCTCAACAATTGTAACATAAACAGATAAATAAGGGAAGAGGTGAATTGGTTCTGCCTCCTCCCCTGACACGCCAACCTTCGATAAAAGATCAACTAATCGTAAAAATTTAAAAGTAAATTGAAATCAGATGTTGAGCTAATAAAATTTTAGGATCCACTTACTCAGATTTACCTTGATTAACTTATTTTCTTAATTGTTAAAAATATAATCAACATAAAAGGAAGAAAGAAAAGCTACTATTATTGAGAATCACTTTTTAAAGGAAATAGATGCATGAAATATGAGTTCATAGATTTTTATCTTAATACATGCTCTTAATCTATATACAATATTTACAATTATAAATGTTGGAAGTACTCACCATTTAGTTAGTAGGAAAATGAAAGTCCTTATTAATGTACTTGTGATTGGCTTGGAACGAAGGTTGTAAAGTAGTTAACTTTATTTTATCTTGTTTAAATGGTGCCCGAACATGACCACTACTGACCTTTAAGAAAACTAGAGTTAGATAATAATGTCTGGAATTATTTCAATGTGTCCTTATGTAAGTACTGTAATTATGTGTTGTATTTTCTTTTATAATTCTAAATATTTGGTTGTGTTACATGAAGTAAGAGTTTAGGATAAAAGTAGATTTAAAAAAACAGAATTTGGGGCTGCTGCTGGAGCAACATCATGTCTGTATTATATTTATTAAGATTTATATATTGTAGTCATGGTTTGAAAAATGTTCTGTAAATCTAACAAATTGGTTTGATAGGTAGAGTATTTTAACAACTAAATATTTCTCATTAAAAATCTGAAAAAAAAGTGTATAGATTGCTTTAAACATTTAATCAATTAAAAATCTCAGTTCTTTGATATTAAACCTTAATATGAAAAAAACTAATATTTTTATAACTAAACCAAACTATCAATTTACTAATTAAAAAAAAAAATTTAAAATATCATATTGCTGGTTAGTAGCTTTGATATTATTATTTATTCAATATTATTATTTGTTTAATTTATGCTATCCCAAAAACTGACATCTCATGAAATAGTACTACCAGACCAAATAAAGTGTATTTAGAACCAAAAAATTGTTTCAGTATTTTTAATATTGTTGAAATTAAAATTTCACAAATTATAAAGTGAAAATGTGTTTGTGTGATAGAAAATGTTACAATTACTAAATTGTGTTTTAAAAAGAATCTTCTACATTAGTGGTTATGATGCAAGTTAGCATGAGACCTATTAAACTCACTGGGTCGCAACAGATGGAAGAGCCCTCTAACACCATTATGCTAAAAGATACTATTAATATTCCACTATTATATGAGAGAATTAAAGTGGCCTAAGCCACTACATAACATATGTATACATATATTATGTAAATACATTTACAAAACATTCAATTTCTTACAATAAATGAAAAGTGAATTATGCCATTTTTATTCTTACATACATTATACTGAAATGCCATTAATAAACCAAGCAATATACACCCAAATCCATAAATGTAGAATGTTGGGTAAATATTGTATATTAAAACAAATGGAACCAAAAGCTAGGATATGAACGAGCACTCTGAAGCCTGACAAACAAAAGCATGAGCAAGAGGTTTGTGAAAACAGTTGTCTCTTTATACAATTTATATTTAAACCCTTGTTAACATCTGGGTATTGCCCTATGAATTATATTATGTACACACTGAATTAATGTATATCTTAGGAAGAGTAAAGTAATAAGACTATCAACAGTTTCTAATATTGTAATTATGATTCATAGTTGACTAATTCCTTCTTTTTTTTTTTGGAAAAGTTTTTGTACATAATTCCATGAATGACATAATAGGCTCATAGAAATATTAACTTAAATCTAATCTACTTTCTGCTAATTACAAAGATTAAATGATTTTCTAACATGTCTAAGAGGCACAATTGTTTAGAATTGCATTATAAGATTAAAATTTCAACCTGATGTTTTACAATAATTTTCAGATATTAAGTATCATATAAGTGGTTTCTATAATGTTTTTTAAGTAGAAAATATAAATATAGAACTAGAAATTACGCACTGCCTTTTCTATAGTAAATGTTTTAAAAGACTAATCAACTCACTAGTCTACATTTTAAAAAATATATGTTTATATATTTACCTAAATGAAGAGATAAATAGAAGAATATGCTTAATTTTGGTCTATTATAATCATTTTTAATGTACTGATATTCTAACAACAATCATTATCTAATTTGTATTAGAATCATTCATGACTCAACAATTAATTTTTTGTACTTTAGAAAGTTAGTCAAGGTCAGTGTTGGGCATAACTTATGCCGACATTTCAGGTCAACACAAATTAATATATTTTGTTTATTTGTGAATTTTTTGCTGACCGCACCCCACCCATCTTCTCATATTAATCTACGGTCAACTATTAATACCTTATTAAAACTCACTATTTGAAGCAATACATAAACGAATAATGAATTAATATAAATTTAAATTAATTTGAACCACACTCCCTATTATATAGCCCTAGTGAAAGCCTTTAATTGAGGCTGAAACAATGCCATACGCTAAAAAATAAGTTTTATAAATTAGTGTTCCCTTGACTGCATGAATGGCTCATTTTCTTACATGAAGTAAAGTAAAATTTAAAATATAATTATGAAAATAATTCAATTAAAGTTGATTTAATTGATGTCCAACACTAGCCTGGCTAGTTCACTGTATGTGCCTGAACATATTAATTCTTAATTTTCATGTCTTTAAATTTTTATCACAACAGCTATCATTAAAAAAAATCTAAAAAATATATTATCAGAGCTAAGAATCACATGGTGATTCTTCAGTAAGTTTATTATTATTCTATAATATATTTTCTTCTATTTACCACTTGTAGAGTATATAATTTTTAAATATATAGAAAATCTACAATGTAATAAAAGAGGACAAGTAAGGAAACTATGAATTTCTATTAAGAGTTAGTAATAATTATAATGATGAACTTTACTAAACTGATATGAATATTTAAAAACTTTTGTCATCTCCCTATCAATTATTATTTTGGCATATTAGATTTTAGTTAACATAATAATTTCATATAATACTACTATTATTATGAAATGACATTTAACTTATTCTAATATAGTTATATATTATGATATTTTACATATGGTAATCACAGACTGATCATTTCCTTGGCCAGTGCACTAATTCAATACTGAAATATCACAGACAGATTTTTAAAACAAGTTTTTAGCATACAATTCTACTAATAGTTAATCATCAGAAATTTTATTGATAGCTTACTATCATTTTAACTTTGCTTTTGTTTTAGCATTGTAAAGTTTTATGCTTATCTAATAAAAAACAATTATATCACTAAGATTTAATGAAATAGACGACACTACTTTTAACAGTTAACCATTTCTTATTTAAAATAATTATACACTAAGTTAAAAAAAATTTTTAATGGCACAATTGAATCATCTATTTCAGGGAATTGCCAAGTGCAATTATTAAGATTTCATTTAAAAAAAAAAAAATTCTATTTTAGAAACCAATTGAGACTTTTGTTAGGAAAAATATCAACTTTAGTCCTTTCCTTTGAATAATACATCACTTGTAATTTTACATAATTATATTTATTTAGTAAATGTAAAAAAGTTTTTTTTTCTTCTTCATTTGAAGTTTTTATGGAAAATCCACACTTTTTATTAAACTTGGGAGCAAAGTATTTTTACTTCTAATATCTGCTATATTCTTTTACATGGTTGACTTTTCGGGGCTAGTCTTCCCAATCCTCAGGAACCATCTTATTATAATATTATAGGAATTAAACTTGTTATAATCTTTATACAAATATAAGCCATTAACCAACATAATGTGTTCTATCTTGAATATCAATTGAGATTTTGCCTAAGAAAAATTTTAACTATAATTTAATTCCTTCGATTTTTGCTTTTTGACCAACCTAAGATAAATGAATTATAATAATTGATTGACAAATATTTATTAGAACTAGCTATTTTGAAAACTGAAGCTGCAATTCACCTTTGGATCAAGTATAATATTTGATGTTCAGATCTTATAAAGGATGCGTTAAATTGACTCAAAATCTCTTCCACATGGTTAAAAAATAAATATTCTCTTTTTAGAAAATGATATCCAGCATCAAACTTTCTTTATCTTTAGTGTTTTATAAATTGCTAAGCATCCAGAGTGCAAAAGTCCTCTGCATATGTTTGGCAAGGTATGACCTATTTCAAGTTAAGCCACTGTTTCTTTGTTTCGTGAGGTATCTTTTAATTTCTTGGCTCTCTTTCAGTCTATAATTTTTCTGCAATCGTGATTTTATGAAAATCACATTGTCTTCTAAGTATTCACACTGGATGAAAATGTTGCCATCCAAGTAAGTTCTTGAAGTAATTCCTAACATATGACTAAGTTGTACAAAACCATCACTACTGCCAATTTTACCTCAGCGAAGTTACAACAGTAAGGGATATCTATATTCAAAGATTAATGAGAGCTACTTATAACTTTTAAGAAGGATGACGGTAATGAAATTAAATTATATTTTTACAATTTATAAAAATAAATGATTCAATTGTTTGTTTTTTGCACTTCAATAGTTGTAAGTGGCAGTGAGGAAGCGTATTTTTACAAAAGGGATTTAGTTATTGATCATAATTCTAAAATTATTTAAACTGGATATTAATTACCATGTTTTTAATGTTTTAGGCTTAAAAAATTATAATGGAAAATATTGAAGCATAGCAATAGCAAAATAATAAATAAAAATAATTGTATAGTACTGTTGCTTATAAGTTATTACATTGTTGAATGCCACAATTACAACAATAATTGCTTTATATTGAAGTAATATTAAAGTTAAATAAATATTTTTTCAATTTTATCTGATAAATAGAAAATACATGTTAATTGTATTTCATCTTAAAATAAGATAAAAATATGTTCCTTTTTTTTTTTTTTGTTTTATCCCGGAATGGTTGACTAAAGGATTTTTTTTTCCCAGTATATAGTATTTTTATCATTTAGTCTTATGAAAAAGTTATTTTTTAAAGTATTTAACTGCATTAGAATAATGTATGATTTCACCAATATAAATTTATTTTGGAGATAAACATCATATAAAACTACTTAAATTTAAATATCATTAAAATAACGTATTAAAAAAAAAACACGAAAAGAGGACATTATGATGTGAGGAACTTTTTAAAACATTTTATGTCAGAATGCAGTGGACAGTTGTTAGACTTTGCCCAAAAATTAAAATTGGTGCCATCTATCTTTGAAATATCTCCCTCGGTTTTTAAAAATTGATTTATTACCTTATAGTAGCCATATCTAGGGCTTATTTCATAGAAGTGTAAGTACATTTTCACTAATTTGCAAATTTTCAACCAATTTTTTGACTGAACAGATTTAGATTTTGTACCTAACTCTGTTCAGTCAAAAAAATAATTCTTCTAAAGTTGTAATTTTCTTAAAAGAGAGAACCTTTAATTGTATTTTTCATAAAGTTAGTGGAAATATACTTAGCACTACTGTGAAGTAAGCCATCAATATGTTTGGACCCTTAAAAAAAAAAATAATAAAATTTTAACTTTTTATATGTGAAAAAATATTATTAAATTTGTTAATAACATTGGTACTTTTTAAAATTTAACTCCATTATTGGTAAATGCTGCAACACTTAAATATGCTTAAAGAATATGGTATAATCATACTATATAAACTTATACCTATAAATAATTTATTTAAACTGTTATTTGACTAGCCTTGATTTATATAATAACTAAATGAGATTATGTATGGTTAAACAAATTCTAATAATGATTTGTTTAAACAATAAAGATTTTGAGAATTCAATCCTCCAAAATTTCTTTTTAAAAAGAAATTTGATTTTTTCATTATCTTTTATAACACTGAAGAAACACAATATCTGTATTCCTAAAAGTATTAAAAATAAAAATAGACCTCCACCAGTTTGTAAAACATTTGCAAACAAATTTATTTTTCAAAGAATCATGCAATTTAATCTCATTCAACTTGGTCCCTTACATGCTTGTGATAATATTTAATGACAAGGGAATGAGTATTTGCATAAGTGTTAACATTTTCAAGTCGTGTAAAATAAAACTAGTGATGAATCACCCAATTTATAGCTTCTGAATCTCTATATGCTAATTGCACAGAGCCCATTCTCACAGTGACAATTTACCGTCATGGCAGCAACTGTGTTTTGATACTTTGTTTACTTGAAATTTTATCTATTCAATGTCCACCTTGATATTAATAGTAATCGAGCAGTAAAACATTGCTCTCATGAGATTTATCCTATTCAACATTTTTAGGATATTCAATTCTGAAGGAGGAATGTAGAATATCCAACTTTATTGTAATTAAACTGCTGAATCTAAATACTATCATATATATATTTTTTTATAAAGCTAGGACAAAATGATAAAGACAGCAGAAGAAAGGATTCCAAAATAATAAAAAAATATATTTGTTTTTAGGCAAATATATTGCTTCAGATCTGATTATTAAATCCTTTCTTAAGAAAAAATTTACCTAAAATAATAATTCAGCACTCAACATGGAAATGACAAAGGAACATTTGAGGCATTCTATGTTGTTTGAATTGAACTGGTAAAACAATGATGGAACAATTACAAGAGGAGGTCTGCTTTCAACATTTGACAGTTTATGTGATGATTTGCATGCTAGAGAGAAGAATTTAAAAACATATGAAGTAGTGGAGTCAGCAATAAAAGATTTGTGTAATCCAAAAAATATACAGCCATGGCAGGAACTGTCACATCCACTACAATTGTAAAACTCTGCAACATTTTGAATCATGATTTACTTTCATGGCAGAGCTGTTGCACTAGATCTGGCCTGATAGTTGACAGAAAATATTATAATAGTGAAGCTACTGTCTCATTAAAGCCTATCTATACAGTGACACTTTACAGCCACAGCAAAAACTGTCTCTCAACTGCAATTGTGGGAACTGTATAATAGTTGCCATCATGATGTTTACTATCAAAGTAGTAATGCTATTGTAATGTTGTTGCACAAGGTTTTGTGTTATTGTTGCGGCAGTAAATTTACTATCATGTTAAGTTCCATTACACTATGACAGTTTACAGCCGCTATGACAGTTATAAACATTTTTATTTAAAGGTTTGACAGATAAAAATTAAAAGATAATTGGTTGTAAAAAATTTAAAATGTAAAAATTTCATTGAATTTTACAAAGATAGAAATTAATTTGTAATTCAAATTTTTTTAAAATAAAATTTAAACTCATAGTTTTTGATTAGCTACCATCTAAAATCATAAGATCACATAAAAGACCAAGTTGATTTAAGCGATTCCAATCATGATAGCCCAGGCTGTTAGTAATGGTGTAAACTTTATCGCAGATGCAGTGTTTTGAACAAGGATCCTATCCCCTCTCTCCCCCGTACCGAAAATTCCTTCTTCTACTATGGGAGGAGCTTTCCCACCACCACTCCAAACATGCTGCCATGGTCGGCGACTCACCTTTGCTGGGAACAGTGTTACATTTAGGAGTGTTGGATGCTGCTCTACAACCATGAAGTCAATTTCTCTTGGGCTGTATCCATCAGCATATACCTGCAATGATTAATGATTTTACCATTACTTGTTTTAATGCCATTTTGGTATTTTATAACTAATTAGGTATATTTGGATTTTTGCCTTTTTACTGGAATAGTTATCAATACTAAGGAGTGTAGAGGTCGGAAGAACAGGAGCTTGTATTATGGAAGCACATATCAGATTTAATCTGAAGGAGTTAATAAATGTAAGGAGGGCAATGAGGTTAATATGAAAATACTTGCTTTTGAAAGAAAAGCAACATTAACATGAAGGGCCTGAGAGATAGGTAATAATTACAAATATTATCATTATAATATGGTGAATAAAAATCTTTAGATTAATTACTAAATAAAATACCTCAAGTTTGTAGACTCCAGGTAACAAAATTCTCCAGAATTCGCCATATTTAGTTGTTTGGAATCCGACATCTCTTGATTTTATCTTCAAAGAAGCCTTCTCAATAGGGCTGCCGTTTTCATCAAGAACAAAACCTTGAACTCCTCTATGAGCTTCAGCGAGAAATTTCACTAACGGCTGTAAATGATTAAATATATTGAACATTTTCATATTTTAGATTTTAATTTGACTAAATGTTAGACTCTTTACCAATCTGTTGTCTTCCCAATACTTCTTCAGGTCAGATACTGGAGGATATTTGCAACAAGAAAGTTCTAAAGTTATCTCCATACATCCGTACCAGACGTAGTTGAAATCCTGCATTCCGCCTGAGTAAAACATTAATATACAAATAGGAATGTATTGTTAAAATGCTTTAAATTACTTGAAATTACATTTAGGGATGGCAGTAAAAGTAGTATAAGTCAGAAAATGGCTGAAACAGATTTATATTTTACAACCTGTTGAATATTTCAAAATTGACATGATTTTTCTATGATGACCAATAATAAATATGTGGTGCTAGGTATTTTGGGGTAAGAGGAGCCAAAACCTCATGTAGGATCAGAAGAGGAGACTAGCAACCATGCAGGGTCTAGCTCTTTAGAGGGTCACAAGGGCATATAGAATGGTGCTGTAGGAGGCTGGAATGATGCCCTTGGACCTCATTCTCAAGGAGGATGTTGTTAAGAGCTGGAAGTGTTACCAGAAGGACTCCAAGAGAGAATCAAATCTATGGAGGTAGATACTGCAAAAGATTCAATAGAAAAAAATAATAGATGGTGGATGATAGGCCAGAAGAGAGCAACATTGAAGAAGTTGTTTCCCTCAGTCGGATTATTGGATCTCACAGATCCTGACAAAACACAAAGAATTCTGGGGAATGCGGTAAAGCTTGGGAAGAACATCGATCCCCGGTGTCACAGTTGCGGAGTCCCTGAAACAGCAGAATCCATAGTGTTTGATTGTACTGCCTTGACAGGATACTAAACAAAGTTGTTTCGAGAAAGATTGGAATCCAACTCAGCAAGGGTGAATGCTGAGTTGGATTTCCTCTGTCTGATGGAAGAAGAGAACTATCTCTTCTACAGAGAGTTTATCTATGTTTGGAGGCCTCATATTTCACATCGGAAAGGGTTCAACCACCCAACATTGCCGACCCACCAGAAGAAGAGGAATCTGACTAAGACTAGGAGAACTGGACCAGGCTGGCTGGATATACTAGATGGATGGGAATGGACAAGGTGCAGCCATAACATAAACCTTTACCAAAGTTTAAAGAAAAAAAATTATGTTCCCATAAATTAAATGAAATCTTTTTTTTTTTTTTTTTTTATTTATTTTTTTTTTTGGCCAAGACTCCCATTGGAGTCCTATACTGCAAATGAAATCTTATTAGAATAATAAAAATTAGAGGAAATAAATAAAATGTTGACTGTTGGCAGCAGTACCATGCGCAAGCTTGGCTCTCTATATCCCAGCTACTACACCCTATTCTATTTGCGAGGAATGAGAGAAAAAAGTTCTATCGAAATATTTGTCTTTGAGAGTGGATTAAAGAAATAAATACTTTTACTGCTTGTAGAAGACAGAATAAATAATATAAATAAGTCAGAAATTCAAAATATTATACAGTGTGTAAAAAATATAACCTATTTCAGCAATTTTCTGACTTATACTGACACAATAAAATAGTGTAGTACATTAGCATTAAAATAGAGAAAGTTATCCTTTAAGCAGTATAGAGGAAAAATGACTGGAGTCCATTATTTTTTTTAATATGAGTTATCAGTGCTATTTGAATTTAATGAAAAATTTCTAGATAACTGAGCCATGAGCTGGAATAATGTTGCATATTATATTATGTTTCATCATGAAAATTTAATTATTACTTAAATAATAATATGGTCTATGATATAATGATGATATTGCTGAAAATATTATAATAATGTTACATGAAAGATATCATTATGATATCTTAGATGGGCTGATATCAAAGACATCTGCCCAAGATTTAACTTTTCATTTACTTGATAAAATTAACATAGTCCTTAGTATTACAATGAAACTGAGATGGAGAGATAGAGTCAGGCTGCTCTATTTTATTGAATAAAACAAAAAGTATAAAATGTGACTCTGGTAATTTTCCCTCCTTACTCTTAATGTGTCATTATTTGAAATGTTTTAAATCACTAATGTAAAACAAAATCTAAATAATTTAAAAAATATATACCTGTTAATGGGTACCAAGCAGCGCCATTAGTAATTCCATCTTGGAATGCTGGACTTCCTGCTTTGCAAGCCCTTCCTTTGTGCATAGTTGGATGGTTCTGTGAGTAAACTAGAGACAAGTGTTTAAAAACGTCCTCATCTGGAGTTAATGATGGAGATGATGAATAACTCTGAAACACTGATAACGATATTTCTTCTTTAATGAAAAAGTTCCACATCAATATTATAATTACCTAAAGAACAGTCTCTGTCAATGATTAATTATTATTAAAATTAAATTTTATAATGTTTATCATTATAATACTTATTTTATTTGTTAGTTATTACAATAAATTGTTAGCATCCAACATAAATTATAGTTTGTTTTGTTTATTTAACTTCTCTATTTATTTTATGCCAAGTAGGAATAATTTTTATTTCACTTTTTAATCAATTTAAGCTTACAAGTCAACATGAGGGTAGGTAGAGGAAGCAGGTTTTTGCCACCCAAGAAAAAAAAGAATGAAAATAGTGAACTTATGTGATAAATGGTTTCTTAAGGTATCTGCTATAATTAGGAAGGCAATGAGGCAATGAGGTAAAGACGGCAGTGTCCAAAAAATCATCAGAGATAAGTGAAAAACTGCCTTGTGCAAGCCATTGGTATAAATTGTTGCTAACAATTAAAATTCAGTTGTTTTATTTTCAATAATTTATGTTATGGTGATTATAATTAATAAAATCTTAAAAAGATATTTTATTAATTATTAATTTTTCTTCATTAAAATTAATGATTGAATTTTATGAAGTTTAAATGAAATGGCGAAGGTATTTCTTGAAATGCAGAATTAAACATCTTTCTTTTACCTAAGGTTTCAGAATAGTTATATAATATATATATGTGTGTGTGTATTTATATGCATATAATTCAGTTATATGCACATATATACATATAACTCAATTAACAGTCCAACGTAAATTAAACAAAAAAGAATTTTTGAAATAAAACAAATAGTCCCTAAAATTAAAATGTTAAAGAAAACAAACTTTTCAGCTTTATTTATTAATATAGACATGGGGATAGGAAGGATTTCAGCAAGGGGGAAATAAGCCTCAGCCCATTACACTCACACATACATGTATACATGCATAAATAAATACATAATACCTGAATAATGATTTATTTGAATAATTTTGATATAAGTAAATAAATATTTTATTTTAAATGTTCAAACATACCTGAGAAAATCCTAGTTTTAAAAAGATTATAAAATCAACAATTTTTGAATGATTTACTTTTTTTTTTAATCATAGGCTTGTGGTAACACTGTTGTTATACTATTGAAAAGGAGGGAATCAGATTTAACTATTAATCTGTACCAGTTGTCTTGATTATTTTAAGTATTAATCCAAAAGAATTTCTTATAGTGTTTGTGTAATGAATGTGGAAGTGAATATTGGTAGTGTTAGTAACTGATATGGGGTAAATAATATTTACATGAAGAAAGATGCAACAGGTGGGTGGCTTAATTTTATTATTATTTTTTTCAATACTTCTTTCATTGCTCCAATAGGTCATACATATATAAGATATAATTCAATTTATTAAAAATATATATATATATATATATAAAGCATTTTTTAGCTGCTTATAAAATGTTTTTTTTTTAGTTGCATTGTAAATGTATTCAATTTTTTAGAAGAACAAATTTTGTTTTAGTTCTACAAAAATTTCCTATTTATTCATATTATTATGTAAATTTACAAAAGAAATTCACATATACCTACAATTTTTATCTGTAGATTATGTTGTTCAAATAACTATTAAAGCTTTTGTAATTAATGTTTACAAGAGAACTTATCTTATTTTAGCATACCTATTTCTTATTAGGTTTTATTGTTATTATTTTTCAATTTAATTATCTTTTATCAGACTGTGATATACCCGTTTTTCGGTTTATCTGTGTTTCGTATCGATGAGAGTATTCATGATGAGATGAGAATCATACAAAATATTACCAAAAATAATTTGTGTTGATTTTTGATGCTGTTTTTTTAGGATACATTAGGAAACGAAATTTATTTAAGATCTATTTTATCCAACATAGTAAAATCAGTTCTCAATATTTTCGTAAACAGGATTTAGTGGGATAAAGTTCACTTTGATTTTAGTGGATTTGTAGTAAAAGATCTGTTCTATAGTTCATTTTATTACTCAGTTTTCTATATTAGTGTATGTATTATTTATGTAATTTAGTTTCTATCTATAAAAATATGTTTAAAAATTAATACATTTTTCTACCACTATTACTACTCCATTCCTGAATTCTATTAAATTTAAAGAAATTCAAACTATCCAACTATGCATTGAAGATATTTACCTGAACACAACGGTGAAGACCTGCACATCCCTTTTGGGATAGTGGAAAGATAAGAATTAGAATTAAAAACATTTTTAATAATGTAATTTTTTTTTTTTAATACTGAGTGTTTTGCTGTTTAAATATATATATATATATATATGACATTTATAAAAAGGGCTTACTTGAATTAGGTGTATTATCAAAGGGATAGCTGGCTACCAAAGCTCCGCCATGGAGGCCTCCGGAAAGAACAAACTGGATCTTCGAAGTCCATTCTTTAACGGCATCAGTTTCAGGCTGTCCTCTTTTATTATTTTGTTTGAAATAGTCTGGAAAGTTACGATTTAAATCGAAACCACGAGCGTTATACCTGGAAAATTATTTTTATAACAATGTTAATGGTATGTAAATATATAATAAATTTATTCAAATAAGAAGTGATTTCATTCTAAGAGAAATTCCAATAATCAAATGCAGCTAAGTCCATTTTCAAATTTTTATCATTTTCTTTCTTTGATTATCAGTTTTGGTACTAGATTTTTACAAGGTAATAGAATTTTTTTCCATAAATAATTTAATAATTTTTGATTTAATGGTTTTTGGAAGAGGCCTTTTTCCTCTTGATAGTCTAGTACCAAAATAATTAATTTAAACAAATTTATAATGGTCTTGAGTGCTTTTGGGATTCTTTGCTTCTATTCATCAATTAGAAAGTATAATTCAAAACATGCTATCAATTCTCCTTATAAATTTGTTTTATTGCTTTATATTTTTTTATGTAAATGCTTCAAAGTCTGAAATGAATTCGGTTTATACCATGGTTTCATAACAGTTATCGAAACTTTTCAAAATGTTCCAGTTTAACAAGAACTTTTATAATTAAGCTTTAACATAAGAGTTCAACAAGACCTTTTATTGAAAGAATCTTTTGAAAGAATGTTCCTAAAGAACTTATTTCAAATTTTTCATTAAAGTTCTGTTAATATAAGTTCTAGCTAGAACTGTATTATGAGAGTTCTGATAAAAGAAATCAACTCTTTGATTTGATTCCCAATTCACCTGTCCATAACTAATACAAATTATTGTAAAATATTCTGTATATACCTTCCTTGCCCTCCTTCACATTGTCCTTCCCTTGCTACTTCAAATCCATCCGGATTCATAGATGGCAGTATATGTATCCGGGTATTATCAAGTAACCATTTTATGTATGGATCATCATTGTAACTATTTACAAGATACTGAAAAAAAAAATACAAATCAATAAAAAAAAAGTTTACTTAATTTTTCATGAGTGAATATTTCACCAACCTATTAGCAAGGTGCTATAATCACCATCTACCTTTTTATTTTGGAAATAATTTTGTTTAAAGTACTTAGATTTTGAATTTTTTTAATCTCACCCTTATTCCATATCAACAGTATCAGTAAGTCAGCGAGGTATATCTGTTAAGATAAAGTTAAAACAGGTTTCCATATTTGCTATTATTGGTCCAGTTTAATTAAATAAATTTTGTTTATTCTGTTTTATAGAAATTAAATTAATTTTTAAATGAGTGTCCTTCTAGAAGATATATAGTTTTGTAGTTATTTGAAAACTTATTTTTTTTTTTTAAACCTCTTGGAATCCAATTTTTTTGACATCTTGCCTTATTTAACAGATGTATATTAAGATTTACCATTATTAATTTCAGCTTCATAGTCATTGTTGTTTTTGAGATACAGTTATCTGTGCTTCAGCGAGTAAGAGGCATATATTTTATTGCATAAAATTAAAATGTTTCCATGGAAACCTGCTCAGAGCATTTAAAATACTAATGGACCAATACAATGTGTCTTTGTGAATATTGAAAAGTTTTAGATCTTGTTAGTTCTGTTTTAAAGAGAATTAATTAACTTTTAAATGAGTTATGATCTTCTCGATGTATGGTTTTTGAGTTATTCAAAAAAGAACAATTTTATTATTTTCTTCTATAAGAAAGAGTTTAAAATTATTTTATAGTTATAAAATACAGTTGTATCTTTCATAAATGTCTCAGGATAATTTGAAATAGAACTTATAAAAATAAAAAGTGAGGAAAACATTCTCCCCTATCTCCTAAGGATCCAGGCCCTAGGGTCACACTTTGCATACAGCACTGAATGTAGATCACGCTCTCTAGAGGCCAATAAAACCTTTCCCCTTAGAAATGGGATTTTCTAGGGTCTGAAAAGGACTCCTAGCATTTATATAGTTATATCTCTTCCACTTTGAGAGTAATATATCTTATAATTCCAATACACTAGGCCATTCCAAAAGTGTTTCAGCATAAGATATAAAATATTACACATTAAAATTATACTTCAAAATTCTGGCTATTATTATCAATCATTTTAATCTGGGCTGGCCTTACAAAGTTTAAGAAGTGTAGGGAGAATAGGGGGAAGGGCCCTGTATAGCTAGCTGTATAGCCCTGTGCATTGAAAAGGCAACAACTATCAATAGTGGTTATTTATTTAGTGCTAATAACCTTCCCAAATGTGTGTACTCCACTTTCTTGGAGGAAGGTGTATGATGGAAGGGGTAAGCTAGTAGAAAAAGTGAAGCCAAAAAGGACCCTTCCAGGGGCGTGACAGGGTAGTAGCATAAGATTATGAGCCAATCCCTGGCTGCCTTTTGTTTCAGTTTAGATTACAATGGAGGACATTGTTCATTCCTTTCACATGCCTTTTTAATCTTGGCTTCACTTTTGCTTTAAAAGAGAGTAGGGTATTGCCATCCCCTCTCTGGAATGTTTGGAAGGAGTTTACTGAAGTGGTAAGCTTAAGGAAAAGTGAAACGTAAAAGGCTTATTTCCTATATAAGTTGGTGAAAGTAAAAATGAACACCTGTTCACTATTAAAGAATAAAAAAATTAGAAGCAGCAGAGCTTCATCACTAAGAAAGTATTTTCTCCTTACTTTAAATTTGAAAAAAAATTGAATATTAGTTGAATATCATGTTGCCTCTATTTGGTGAAATGTTTTTCTGTCAATGCGTTATGTATTGTCTTATGTCTTCATTAAAATTATCAGTGTCATCCCGAGATTATGGATCGTTTAAAATATTTTTATGATTATCGCAAAAATAAAATTATATTAAAGGCGAAAGATTTATTCCTTTAATACATACATACATGTTACATGATATAAATATTTCACTGATATTCATATATCATATGTATGTATTAAATTAATATCATAATAAAGAAGGTTAAAAAAAAAAAAGAAATTATATTACCTGTATCAAATGAAGCATCAATTCTCTTCCGACGGCTTCGTTTCCATGCATGTTGGCTACATACTTGACGTCCGGTTTCCCGATCATGTGCTCGTAAGGAGAGGAAGAAACTACCATCACCCAGAGATCTCTTCCTGAATTATAATGAAATAATAGATTTAAAAAAAAAAAAATACACATACATATATATATATATATATATACATGATATTAAAAAATAAGATTTTGAGATAAATAACTATCGAGAGAATACAGAAAATAATTCTTAGAGCATCAAACGTCTACAACAATTTCAACAGAAGAAAAACTCGTTTAAAAGGAGTGAATCCCATGCGTTATCTAAATTTTGGTAAAACTATTTTTAGATGAGCCTACGATTTAATTATTGGACATGTGCCAATATTGGGTTATCAAAGATAAAAAATCGGCTTAAATGCAAAACATTCTATTTTATATCAATTGTTTTGTTGAAGATGAAAAAATAAGTTAAGTACTAAAATTTAGCCCGTTCCCAAGTGGAAATATGAAAATAAATATTCATCTTAAGTATGCTTAGTAATTATATTAAAAATCCATCAAAATAGTGATTTTAAGGGGGGAAAAGTCAATTTTCTCATATCTGAACACACATTTGGATTCCCAAAACACACTTTACTCCTAAGTTAGATGAAAATCGAAAAAAAAACAACGTTTTCCGCAATATTCGGCCTACCAAGCTTTTTTCAAAATATTTTTACATTTATCTTCTGCTTCACAAGTACAGTTGAGTAGGCTAAAATTTTCCTCGTATGTGTATACACATAAAGTGGCTAACCGAGTATTTAACAAAAAACTCTTCTTTTTTTATATAAAAAATTAGGATAGTTATTTTTTGGAAGTGGGGCATCCGATATGAACTCAGTTTTGAGAAAAGTAAAATTATCTTCCTCAAAATTACTATTTGATCAGGGATATAAAATGAAATATGTTTTATACACGCTCATTTACCTATTTTTTTGTTGGTACTTCTGTGGCTTTTCTTAATATTGACGCATATAGAATATTTTGAATTCTAGATTTACCCTAAAAAGATTCTTTCCAAGATCTAGGAGTCATATGGAAAATCCTTTCCTTGTTAGGAATGTTATTATTCTTTTCTTTTACTTTTGACATTAAAGGCGTGTGCCATTATAGATTTGATGGACGGAACACTGTTGTCAACTACAGAACTTGAAAGAGGTAGGAAGCGGATGGTAAAAGTATCCTTTGAAAGAAAAGAGATTGCTATAAACTGTCCTTCCTTCCCTGGCGCAGAACAAGGAGTGGTTCAAAAAAGTCCTGCGTCAAATGATCCACCTCAAATCAAGGCGAAAATCACTTTGATCTAGATAACGGATTTGTAGTAAATCCATATATGAACACAAATATATAAACATTTAAAATAATTATTTTTATTTGTATCTTCTAATGGATACCTTTCGATATGATTAAATCAAATTTTTATGATGAAGAGCAACTGATGATCTTCACCAGAACCGAAATTTGAGTATTTTTAATTGTGAGCTCTGACTACTTTGATAGCAGTGCCGGATTAACCACGTAGTAGAAATTATTAGCTAGGGTTGGGCAAAAATTAGCTATTGTTTAAACTAATAGCTAAAATTGCCATGGATACGGTATTTATTTATCAATAGTTCATTCATGAATAAGGGTCGTATATTAGTTTCAACAATAGCTAATTTTTGCCTAGAGCAATGTTAAACTTGTAAAATTTTGATTCACCCCTAGCTACCATTAGCAGATATCATATTTGCTTTCATGAATTATTTTTCTATAATTACTTCGAAAAGAAATTCTGAAAATCTATCTGTAAAATATTTAAGATCTTATTAGTAGATTTTACTATGTTAATTTGTCTAAGAGATAAAAAACTATACATAATTTTCTCTTTTTTCTATTGTTAAATTATGTTTTGGAATAGGGACACGATGACCTGATTCGTCTAAGCCTCATCTTAATATATGGAATGTAATTTGATTTGTCATTTAGCTTGTGAATTGTTTAACCATGTTTTCAAAATATCATGCATGGGAACCGTTGTATTTTGGTTTCTTGATTTATTTTAAATCTATACCTCCTGGAAAATTCCAGATGCTCGTTGGAGAGATAGTTAAATTGTAGAAATAAGACAAAATAAAAAAACAAAATGAAATCTAGATTGGATAAATATTCTGTGGATGTAAAACCCTATTGATCCTGAGTGATGATTTAATTTGTTAAAAATATAAGATCGTTAATTTATAAGTTAAAAAAGTATAAATGAAAATAAAAAATAATCTTTGTATGGATTTATTTTAAACGTGATAAAAAAAAATCGATCACCAATAAAATTTGTATTATAAATATTTCTACGATCAATTAAATTAGTTTTATCGAATCAAATGATCTATATACTGTAGATATTATGTATTTCTAATACCAATACAAAATATATTATGAACACTTTCATAGGAATTAGAATACCCGATACCAATACAGAGTAAAAATGTCCTCTTTCGATTTCTACAGTGATTACAATAACAAGCTTATAGATCAGGAAATGAAATAGGTCTTTTAAACATGTGAACTTTTATTTTAAAAAAAAAAATGTTTTTACCTGCAGTGTTTTCTCTAAAAAAAATAACATTATTTTTGACGCCAGTTCAGATTACTGGAGTGTTCGGAGTACCGAAGTTCGGATTAACGAGATAACACTGTATTGAAAAAAAAGGTAACACTATTCCGTGACCATATACGTATTTTGACGCACATTTTCACCATCCTAGACAAAAGTCGTAAGGTTTTTGACTATTTTTTATTTTCTGGTTTTGTACTGCTGTGTAGTGGTTTGATTTGATGAAGTTGGATGAAAGTGTGTAGAGATCGATTCGTGGTATCGGCAACGAACCTTAGGATCTGATAAGTCTTATAATATTAACAATAATTCAATAATGAAATTTTAATTATTTATAAATTAAACGATTGAGATAATATTGAATATTATTTGTCAATTTTATTATATCAATCATGTAAAGTGAGAACTAGTAGAATAAAATAATCTTTTTTTCTTCAGATCTGAGATGCGCAATCAAATATCAATTCACCGACATAAGGAAACTAGCAGACACTGTTACGACCTTCAGTCGTTTCTTGGAATCCTTTCTCATTTTTCCTCTATGTAATATTACTCAGAAATGATTTGCTAACTTACTTCCCACTGTAAAATTAAATCAAAATGTCGAACAATTTCCGTCAGATTTATCGACAAAAGTGAAGTAAGCTCATTTGACCAAAGGTAAAATTCATTTCCAGCGCACTTTTCTCAGGAATGGGATGGGGTAATTTTTTTTTCTACGATGTCTGATAGAAATAAGGATTACTAATCATGTGAATTCGTATTTGATAGATTTTTGACTCGACGCGTCTTGAAGGTGTAAATAGCCAAAACAGCATACAATCGTTTAAATTTTTTTACGTGCGTGCAAATGGAAATAAATCGATAAAAAAACCTAATAAAAAGCAGTCACAGGCCTACCGACTGCGTTAACAAATGACAGAACAAAGCAGGATCGAACACAAACAAAATCCTATTTACTTGTTGCAAACTTTAATTCAATGACTGCTGAATTAACAGTGTTTATTATTGAAATGTACATTTTTATAATTAAACTGAAGTAGTAAACTGAGTCAATGTGCAGCTCTGGATAGGAGTGGAATATGTTATAGGGCGCATGACTAATTTTTATAGGAAATTTTTCGGCGTTAATTTACGATGGATATTAAAGAATACGGTTATTTTGCTGATGGTGTTTAAAAAATCATTGCATTTGTTGAAGATTTTTCCAATTCTGTGTCTATGTAAATTACAAACTCAGAGTAGTATCCTTTTTTGAGTTATGGACGGACTTCTTTTAGTGAATATAGTCAACGTTCTACAGATGGGTGGCTATGAGGAAGACCAGCTAATAGTGGGTTCTAGTATAGGGTGTTTTTTTAAGCCCGATAGAACTTGAAATTGTAAAAAAAACACAAAAAATTAAATTGTAATCAAAATTTTTTTTTTATTCGAAAGATCAATACGTGACATTAACATTTGAAAATGATTTCGGGCATATGGGCACCGCGGCTGTTCTTGACGAAGCGCATTCTGGACGTCCAATTTTGGGCCACTTTTTCGAGCACTGCTGGCCGTATGTCACGAATAACACGAACAATGCTGGCCTCCAAGGCGTCAATTGTTGCTGGTTTATCAGCATAAACCAGTGACTTCACGTAGCCCCACAGGAAATAATCGAGAGGTGTCAAATCGCACGACCATATGCGGCAATTTTGCTTATTAACAAACCCGTTAAGCCAAAAATGCGCCTCATCGCTGAACACAATTTTACAGAATGCGCTTCGTCAAGAACAGCCGCGGTGCCCATATGCCCGAAATCATTTTCAAATGTTAATGTCACGTATTGATCTTTCGAATAAAAAAAAAAATTTTGATTACAATTTAATTTTTTGTGTTATTTTTTACAATTTCAAGTTCTATCGGGCTTAAAAAAACACCATATATTAGTGCCGTTTCTTGTAACAAAGAAGGACCTTTTGCTGAGGTAGGATTTAATGAGGTGAGTGATATATGGTGGAATATTGTGGTTTATGGGTTCTGGGATGGTACCAAAATTGGTCAAATGCCCTTTTCGTGTGCATCTTTTCGTTGTATCCTTTTGTACTCTTGGATCTGGTTGAATGTTGTTTCTTAAGTCGTAACTGCTCGTGACCTACGATGTTATGTAGGGATGTATTTTTCTAAGACCTGATTAATAAAAGTTATTCTTAAGAATGAGTCATCATAAACTGAGTTTCTTCAACCGTTGAGGAGACTAAAATGGCTGCCATGATTTTTACGAATCCTTATTTAATTCTAAATTTGAGACGTCTTAGTTTTTTTGTTTCGATTTACCGCACCGTTTGCACGCAAATCGTCAAAAACTGTGAACTATTCAACGCTTCAAGACGATGCGAGTTTTTGTGAATTTCTTTTCTCAGATTTCGGATTTCTCTAATATCTGATCAAGGGGGGGGGGGAAGGTCAAGTTTTCATTTCGTGGAATATTTAAAAACGCATTCAAGAAAAAAAATATATTCATAAATTCGAAATTTGCCTAGAGACCCACCGTCATGAATGAGGCCAAACTTTATTTTCTCCCTTAGTGGCTTTTGCAATAATTGTAACATTAAGTTGGACAATGGGGCCTTTTATATAGCTAGCTGGCTGATTTCCGGTTTTACTTCCACCGTAGTTATTCTGTTCCGCTGGTCCTATTCTTTTTTATCCTTTTTCCGATGTAATAAACGAGTGGTTGTGGTTTTGTTTGGAGGGGGGGGGAGGCATTAAATCTGTATTATAGCGGCCATCTTCCAGTACGGTGAAGATGAGGTTCAGAAATTATTCAAGTATAGTTTTTCGAGATTACTACATGAATAATATTTAATCAAAAATAAATAATTAAATAGTGCTTAGAGCAAAATAATATTGAAATTTTAAGTGCTCCTCTAAAAAGATTATAACTGCAATATTTAACAAAAAAGGATCATCTTGAAACGCCTGTACCCCATCCCAGATACCAACCACATAATCCCAGATCACCAGTTTAAATTCCAAACATCCTACTCCACTATCCGGCAATGTCATCGGGTGCCTGTGATGTATCGTCTATATTGGAGCGCGGAATGTACTGTTCGGGAGTCTTTCTTGATTTAGAATAGGCTTTTGATCGAGTCTCGCACCCGAGACTGCTATACAAGATCCGTAAATTCCTACCCCTACATACTTCCTCAAAGTAAATTACTACAGCACTGATTGTTCCTCTTTCCTCTGTCTGTGGATGTATCTCAAAGTAGTATCTTTGGTCCTATCCTTTAAACAGTTTTTACAGCTGAAATCACGCCACTCATTCCTGTCGAACAGATACCCTACGCAGTACTATTGAAAATTGAAATCCTCACACAAGAATGAAAAGACGGGAAAGTGCTCCTCGATTCTATTACAACACTTACTAGACAAACGGTCTAATTTTCCAACTAATTACAAGAGACCTATTTATATTAATATAATAAGGCGTATCTGGACTTAGTTGAGCTTTGGAGCTCTACTTATTCTTCGAATTTCTCTTGTATCCAATCCTTACCATCCAAAATCTTTAATACTCCTTACTTTGTCACAAATTATGTCATCCATCTGGACCTTAATGTTCCGTATGTTGTAGCTTTGTCCAGAACCAGATACCAATTCTTCTATGATGAACTTCCCAACCACCCAAACCTTCTTATTTATAACCTGACTTCTCCTTCATACCTGATAATCCTCCAAGGAGTCTGAAAAGAAGATCTCCTCCTAATCTTCTTTTCTAGAAACATGATTGGAGCTCTATCAATGGGTAGATTCTCCACATGCCTGTATCATTCCGTTGTATAACTAACAACAAATTTATTTGTTATAAATATTTTTAATACAGTTGTAAATATCAATGAATAAATTAAGGAAAAAAAAGCTCTCTAAGCTTCTCTCTAACCTAATCCGACTGATGCTGGGAATGAATCAGTTCTTGAGGATTAACAAAGGCTATTATGGAGCAAAACTAAAAATATGTTAAGTTGGTCAAAGATAAGACGGGTTTTTCCCCTACTCCTGAAAAGTTTGTTTAAATTTCATCATAACGTCATAACGTGTTTTGAGTGAGCTCTTCATTTGTTGTGGCAATACTCTGCTCTCCTTCAAAGGAAATGTGAAGCCAAATACAAAGTATTTGACCACGCCCTCCGAGCTCAGGTTTATGTTGGGGTTTGTGAAAATGTCCGCTATTGTAATTTGAGCTGAAACAAAACGGTTCATACAACTCCAAACCCGCGGAGTTCATCATAACACCCATTTTATTGACTTCACTTTTCCTGGCAGCTTATTGCTCCATTATACACCTTCCTCTTAGGAAGGATAAAATAATGAACCGATGTTAAATGGTTTGTAAGTTTTCCATTCACTTATAAACTGTACTATTTTGATATATATGCACCATTTGAACTTAGCTGGTACATAATGCACTCATTTCTAGATAAGGCTGACCGATGGAAGGTGTGTTACACTGTCAAGCATTTGAATTACTGTCAGTTTAAAACCGTAGTAACCGGCATTTGCTTAGTAAATATGCATTAAGTGATATGTGGTTACTGTACTTCTACTAAACCCTAACAAGTTACTGAATTTCTAGTGAGCACACAATTTTCTATAATGTTTTATACTGCATTTTAGGACATTGAATTTCAGAAAATAAATATATTGACTGAATTTTGTACAGTTTTAAAATAAAGAACAAATTTCTCTGATTACAATGATTTGAAAATCTAAAAAATGATTTTTTTAAAGATACTGCGTTCTTCCTATACAGAGCTTTATTATTTGTAACTTCATGTCTCGTCCATCCATCTTGTTAAATTCTTTTTAACAATCAAATTATGTTATATTTAATAGTTCAATGTAACTTTCACTATTATAATCCTATTTGTGTGAAACCCCGTTACTACGATGCTTCACTTCGGCAACATGTACTATTAACTATTACGACTTATCTAGTGCGACAGTACATACTTTATGGCGGTAAATGCTGTGATTATAACTATAGTACAGTTTAAACTGTGACATTAGCCCTTATGCTGTTTTGTGCCCCTTCAATTGTGGACGCTTAATTTATTACTAAATTATTAACAATATGTTAGTAGTGTAGTAGCCGAATTACTATAGTACAGTACTACGGTATAATTAATAGCGAGATGCGATTTAACATAAATATGTAAATATGTATATATTTTCCTATAATAATTTTTTTCCTCTTCTTTTATTGTTATTAGAATATACCTTAATTTTTTCCCTTGTATTTATTATTATTTTTCTACCTTTGTTTTTTTCTATTTTCTTTTAAATTTGTAACTATATAAACAATAATTGTTCCCTTTTGTCAATTATTTTTAGTTCATTTGTGTTAAATTCTTTTTAATTTATATTATTAGAAGTTAATCACTCTATGATTTATGAGATGATAAATGGTTTTGTTTTATCTGTTGTTTTTTTTGTTTTATTTTACATATTCAGTTATAAATTAAAAAATTTTTTTTCTTCTCCCATTTTTGGATTTTCTGTAAGTCCAATTTTAATTTTATAATTTTGTATTATGCTCTAAAGCGCTAATGCCTCCAATTGGTGCTTGTAATATTATTCTAAAGGGACTAGTCCTAGAATAAATAAATAGTGTTATTATTTTTATTATTATAATAATAAGATAGTAGATACGCAACCTAATTATTATTAGTCTGCTGTGAAAAATAACTAAAATTATATGAGAGTATTATTGAAAAACCTCATTTGTATTCTTCCCAAATCATGAAATTCTAGTAGCTTCTCTGAATAAACTAGTACCCTTTAATAAAAGGATCCTCCCAACTCGTACTGTGTTTTCTGTAGTCAACTTTTTTTTTTCATCTGGAGTTTGCATTCAAATGGTGGACTTTGAAATGAACGAAAGATCCTCCCGACCGGATGTTTTCCTATGTAAAGCTGAAAAGGGGAATCCTAAAAAAAGTCATCAAAAGTCTGTAGCGTGTATGAGCCTAAGTTAGAGTTGAGGATATTGTCCAATTGCAGTCCGTGCCTCGTCTGGTCTGTTCTGTGTTCTCTGCACGTCTCTGTCGTTCGATGTTCCTCTAACTCTATTGATTACTTAGTCAACAGTCAGGTATCGCATTGAATCTGTGTTCTGTTTAGTCTTATCTCAGGGGCATGAAGTGAGTGATCAAGAGATAATGTAATCTATTCTAATTAATAATACAATATCATAGGTTAATAGAATGTATTAAAATATCTATGTATTAAAATATAGGCTAATGTAAATTTTTCTATTAATATCACTCCAGAAAATTTTTGATAGAAATGATGATCAAACATAGCTTGTTTCTTATAAGTTTATAGTTATACATGTTTTTTTATTGTATAAACATAAAACATACAACATTTACCATATTGTTTAAGGATACCCCCCTATAATACAATTTTCTTGATAGTTACATTTTAAATAATTACTCTATTTTACATTTTCGTAAAACAAACCTAAGGCGAAAAAACTAAAACATTAAATTTAAATAAAATACGTTACATTGAATAGAATAAAATATGTGTCATTCAGTAACATGAAATACATATCATTCATTTATATTTACATTAATATATGTTTGGTTATTTTATGTTTACATCTACAGGTTGTAGTTATAGTGTAATTTCCTATCTCTGTGATTAACCCAAGGTTGGAGTTGGGACAAGATTGGAAAAAATTGTGTGTCAGGTTATATGTGTGATTCTATACGGTTTCTATGTTTAATTCGGAGTGTATTTTAGATATTCTAGATTAATTGGATTTTTTTTTTGGAGTAATGCTCCATATGGGGCAGGAATTCGTTAAGATGAATCTTAGCACCGCTTGTTATAGTATCAATTTATTTCTATTGGATAATTTTATTTTTTTATTAAAGTATGGATACATTTTATTTAAATATTTCCTTGCATTTTTTAAAATTTGGAATTGATGTGGTGGTAAAATAATAGTTCGCTATCTTAAGTGACTCTTAAGTATTTAACTGTTTTGGCAAATGGGACAGGGATATTGTTTAAATCTTTGGTAGATGGAAGTATAGGCCGTCGTTTAGTCAAAATGGTGGCTTCTGTTTTATCAATAGCTAAAACTAATTTCCATTTTTTAAAGTATTTAGGTCTTTTTTTTTTAAAGCTTCTGTAAGCCTATTAACGATTGTGTCAATACGGTAAGAAGAGTCGTAAATAACTTTGTTATATTTATATAATATATTTCTTATTGTGATATAAGATAATTTTATAATACAATACTTTTTTTTTTTAGTTTAATTAGGGATACTAAAAAATCTTCATTAACTACCTTAGTGAACCAGGAATTTGTAATATATGACAATTCTAATCACCTATTAAATATCTTTCGACAAAACAAAAACTTGGTTATAAAAAAACAGTGTTGCCACGCTGATGGGGTAGTGTTTGGAATACTGAAGGCGCAAAAAAAATAATAATAAATTAAACAAATGGTATGTCCACACGGTGAAAGTTAACAACTGAATTTTGGATTGTATTGCTGAAAACGGATTATACTCTTATCTATGTTGAGAGTAATAATATATCAAATTAAATTTATTGTTTCTATTTATTGACTTTATTAAAATTCCACTAAAATGTACGCAACGCAACTGGTAATAATTTTTTAAGTTTGGTAATATTTTGTTTCTTGTTTTATAAATATAATATAAATATAAATAAATCGATTTAAGTAATATGTTTCTCACATTTTTTAAAAAAATAAATATTTAATAATAATAATAAAGAAAGATATACCAAAATAATTAAATAAACATACAAAAAATTAATTATACATTTTTACTTTCGCATACCTATGTTACCGTTGTTGTTAAATAGTTCCTTTTTAGATTTTACTTAACCTATATATGAACCTTGCAGTTGACGGGATGACTGTCTCAATAAAACCAATCTTATTATTTTCAATATTGAATAAATAACAATTTAGCATTCAATAAATAGTTAAGAGCGTGATGGAACGTGCTATATTTTTATATTTCTGCCGTACTTTTACAAAAGAAAAATTTAAATTTGGCAACAAAGGCATGATGTTCCTTATGTAACCGGCCTAGCCCGAACCATATATCAATCCTTCCATTATAAACTCCCTAACCACTCAAACCCATTAGTTTCTAACCTTGCTTCCTCTTTCAATCCTGGCGATCCTCCGAAGTGCCTGAAAAGAAGATGGCTTTTTAACCTTAAATTGTAAAAATGGTTTTAGAGTGCAACCAATGGGTAGTTTCTCTTCATGTCTGTATCATACTATTATGATCTTTCTTCAAATTCTCCTCTTGTATTTTATGCACAGTTGTAAATGTCAATAAATTAATATTTAAAAAAAAACTTTCAACCAGAAATATTATTAAAAGTACTTTTGATAACTGTGGAAATTGGAGTTAGTCAATCTGATAACTTAATGGCTCATTTGGAAAATTAATTACGAGGAAGTATTGCCACAATAAATAATTTATAAAATATGTGTTATAAAACAAAAGGAGGATTAATATCTACTCCAAGGTAGTAAGTGTAGGTTGTATGATGCACGAACGCACTAGATTTTTTTCATTGCAATATTACGCATACAAATGTTTTATTCATTGATTAATTTTATAAGAATTTTATGTAGTCTTCCGTTCATTATCATTACAGTTAATTAGGCAAATTAGAAGTCTTTATGGGTTGCTACATATAACTACCTGAATACGTTTCCTCGTCATTTGACGGCGTATAAATTGGAAAATAGATGAAAGGGAAGGAGCCCCCCTTACAAAAATATATTTGCCTCGGAAGGGAAGGCGAGCTATCGGCAGATAAAAGAGCACTCAACCGTGATTGCGGAAAATGGCTGCGATAAATTTTTAGAAAAGCAGTTTAAGAAAGGAATCCTCAAGCCGTTTTCCGCCCGATTGCAAAACTTAAGTTCTTCTGTATCTGAAAATTATGTGTTTCTTGAATATTTTTGATGTTTCAATTGGCTTTTATTCGTTTAAATTACTATCATTAGTTATTTTTTAGTATGTTTTATTTTTTCTCTAATTTCTATGTGTGTGGATGTATGCGGAAATTTTATTAAAGGCGTAGTGAGTTACGGAATTCAGTCATCAGGATAGTGTAAGATAAACTTTATACGAAGACAAAAGATAGAAACAATGTCAATAGTATGTATAACTACCGTTTACAGACTACTATATACTATATAAGACGTAGCTTCTAGAACGTCTGTTGGCTGATCTCTAGAATGATCCTTGTATCTGACATGAGGAGATGCTAATGTGCGGTATGAGAACGTAGGGATAAGTTAGCAAAGATGTGAGTTGTCAATGTTGGAGGTTTCCAGGAATTTTGTATAGGTAGAGCCAAGGATTGTGTAACAGCTCTGTATGTTGTATATTACAGTGTAACATCACTACTGTATGTTGTATATTACACTGTAACATCACTACTGTATGTTGTATATTACACTGTAATATAACTACTGTATGTTGTATATTACACTGTAACATCACTACTGTATGTTGTATATTACACTGTAACATCACTACTGTATGTTGTATATTACACTGTAACATCACTACTGTATGTTGTATATTACAGTGTAACATCACTACTGTTGTAACATCACTACTGTATGTTGTATATTACAGTGTAACATCATTACTCTTGATGGTTATAAGTTGATGGTTAGGGTAAATGGGGGGGGGGAGTATGTTAGTCTTATTTTGTCCCTCTAGGTTTGGGCCAATATTTTCGTTTCATGGTCCGGTTTTTATTGCCGTTCGTGTGTGGTCTACACCTGGACTATTTATTTAAACATTTATATTAATAAAAGAGGATATTTATGAAGCTACAAGTTACAAAACGATAACTAAGGGTTTTCCAATAGGACCTTTGTCCGTTCTTGTAAAAACAGCTTAAAATTTAATTCTACCTATAAATCAGTATAAATTAATTTCTGTTAATAGATTGTTTTGTAAAACGGTTTTAAAACATGGTGGTAATAACTTTACCAAACTAATAATGGGTTTTTGAAAATGGGTGCCGTTTGTTTTTCTATTTATTTCCAATAACTCCTAAAATAATACAGATAGCTGAGATGTGCTTAAATTTGAGTCCTAGTAGAGTTTTTATGTTCTATAATTCCCGAGATGCTACCTTTTCGAAACAATTATTTTTTTCCAAATAATAAAAAATCATTATTTTGTGTATTTATTTTCAAAATTCTTAGGAAAATAATTGTTGTATTCTACTTCATTTAACATAATTGAGACCGAATAAAACTCTTTACGTTCAATATTATCCAAGGTACAGTATTTCAAACGGCAATCTTGTTTTCAAAACAACGAGAAATCAACTTTTATTCCAATCCTTAAGAAACCAAAAAAAAAACCTTCCTTTGTAATTGACCCTCCTCACCCTACGTTTATTCATCCGCTAGTCAAATACAAGAGGTGTACTTGTGAATGCCTTCGCTTGGAACTACTTTCTTTGAAACATTCATCGTTCGTGTTACCTCATTTTGGAAATATTTAGCCTTATCCATTCGTAAATCCTCATCCTTAACACCATCAATAAACATCAGTTATATATAGATCTCATTGATTAACAATCTTGTAAATAATAAATATCCACGCAAGCTTGCATAAATATGTACTTTTTTCCATCTCATTTTCTTATGTTATAATATTATATAGCTATTATTGGTTTATTTAATTTTGTTGAAATTAATATAATCTAGACAAACAAATGCTACTAAAATTGTTAATCTTAGGGGGTCTGGTGTCCCAGATAGATTGTTCATTCATTTATGTCAATTTATAGTAAGTATAAACATAGTATAAGAGTATTTGGAGCTTACCTTGGACGGATTTTCCGATGGAGTAAAGCGCTGTGAGATTAGGATACCTGGAGGACGTGGTCCTGAGGAACTTGGTCATGTCCTCGTAGTCGTGGTACCTGAACTCCACTCCGCTCCCGTAGTCCTGAGGGAAGTAGTCCGGGCTGCTGATGACCCTGCTCTCTGCTGGTGCCTCCCGGCTGGCGGTCAGTACTGCCAGGGTCAGCCCCCACACCACTCCGCCGTACATTCTACAACAAAAGGTGTTCAAGTTAGAATCTAGCCCAAGAGAGTAATATTCTTAAAATATATTGGATCATAGTTATATATTCCATATTATATCATACATTCATAATACTGTCAAGGTTAAATATCTTAACCTCATAACTCCAGCGGCGCTGGTTCTATTCTTGCCTGGAGGATCAACTTTTATTTCGTAGCGGCACCACATAATACTCCCCATATAAGTTGATACTCCCAGTCTGGTTAAAATAAGTGGGTTACTCGTATAATTCAGACTTACCTACCGTAAATCAGAAATAACCAAGTTGAGGTAAATAAAAAATAAGTTAAATACTGCTTGCCATAGAGATTTTATATGCCTTATTGATTCCAATTTGTACTGTTTTTGTTCAGTTACTATAGTTGGTTTCTGTTATCAATAGTTGTCACTAACACCTATGTACTAAATAAGCATTTTTTCATCCTTCTTTTCCATTGAGAATAGTATATGTATACGTTATATTCTTCTACAAAGGTTTACGGCGACGGCAAGAACTGTCACAGCCATGGTTGAACTGAATAGTAGTGGCCTTCATGACATATTCTGTCATTACAGTAGTATCGCACTATGTATAGCGTAAAAGCTTATTGCGAACATTTAATATCATGTCAGAGGTTTTGTGATAGTACATCCTCACTTGTAGGTGATTGGTGACAGTACATTGGCCGTAGCTACTGTCACGTTAAAGTTCATACGCGGTGAACATACTGGTACAAAGAGGTTAGCTCCTCTTCTTTAGTGTACTTTTTCCCCCCAAATTCCACCTTATTACAGATCTCAACACATAGGAAGAACCATCAATAAAAATTCCAGCTTCATAGGAATGAAACAGTAACGAATTAGGCCACGTACCGACGCTAGGCATAGGCATATCTGTAGCCTAAGCTTTTAAAAATTGTTCGGATAAATGTCCTTTGGATAGGGCTGTCCGTTAGAAGAGGTTTAACGGTGTATGCTATTTTTTGTTCTTTAATATGTGGTAATTCAGTTTTTACAAAAATCAAAGAATATCATAGATATTGAAAATTTGGCAAACACTTTATGAACGTGACCTTTGCCACTCCTTTCACTTTTATTCCTTTGACAAATTCTGACTAGAAAGGAAAAATAATTTGAGAGAAGTTCTTGAATTTCCATTATTGTGGCCTGATATAGTTAATGTACGTTTGTAAAAAAGAAATTTAATTTGCATTTTTTTTAATTTTATCTTAACGTTTTTATTTGCACATATAAAATAAATACAATTAGTAAATGGAATGCAATACATTAACATGACATTGCGTGAGGGAAATTGCATCCAGTGGTACATCCTCCTCACCTTTCTAAACTTAACTATATTGTCAGGATAGGAGGTCCCTCATCAAATTTCTCTTCAGCCTTGTCCGAGATACGTCAGGACGATCATTTCTCGCACATCCAGTGCGTAAGTGTGAAGGGTCTCGTTAGAAACGTAGAGAGGTTTGGTAGTTATCAATCATAAAAGCTCTGATTGGGACGAATGTACGTCTTTTTCATACATACCTACGTGGTTCATAAATTTGCCAAGCGTACATTCATGTAGGTTTTTGTAAATAATTTAGCCCATAAACATGTTTTTGTGTGAGGGGCAGTTTAGAACGTATTTGAATTATGGAATATAATATACTCTTAGTCTGAAAGTTACCGTTTTACGTTATGTCTTGACGTGAGGGCTACGTTTCACCCTTTTGTTTAAAATAATTACCAAAAATGTAAATATATTATTTTGTGATATCGGTTGGTAGGCCAGGAAAACTCATTAATAGTCATTACTCTTGAGCGATTAGTCTTAAAATTAATAATTTCATTGTAATTCAATGCTAAATGATTTTCTAAAGTCCATTTTATCAATGTCGTGATTGTTTGTGGTTGCACAGTCGTGACTCCTTTTTGGCCACGAAAATCTGGGCAAATTTCAAATTAAAATATTAATATTATATTTTGCGTTCAAACTTTGCGTGATATTGGTTCGAACGAACCTGGAAGTTAAGAATTTATTTTATAAGTTTTTTTTTTAAGTCAAGATCTGTAAATTGTCTGTAATTTTTTATTTTTCTATCACACTTCTAAAAAAAATTAATCGATTAGGTCAAGTTAATTAAAATGAATTCAATTATGAAATCAACAAATTGTCGAGTAAGCACGAATGTTACATATTTAAATACCATTACACTCTTTCTTTATCAAAGGGTTTGCGAAATGGAGGCTTCCCAGCTGATATTGCATGATTGCTAAATACCGTGCAAAAAGAAGAGAATTCGCTCGGGATGGTGCGGGCGAAGGCGACCATAATGGAGCAGGTTCGTGCCACTCCCGATAGCGCCAGAAGAAGATAAAGCCTACTTTAAATTAGAACAGCTAACTCGAGCGGACTTCTTCTCTCGAGCAATGATAAGGAAGAGTAAGATCCTTATCAATGGTGCTCTAGTAGTCGAATGCTCTAGGAATATTCGTGACTGGTGTTAGATTTATCGATTCTATTCATGACTCGATAGATCGCCAAATGTAACTTAATATTCATCAGTTCGGAATAAATCATCAAAGGCAAAAGGGTGAATCGTGGAATGACTAAAACTCTATTGGCAAAAAGTTATTTCATTTTTTCAGATTACATCTATATGATAAAATCCGTCTATTTGCTTCTGTCTTGGTATTGCGGGAGCTGTGGAAATTCGATTTGCGGAACTCTATTCTTTAAATTTGACTGATTTACATTTTTCAACTGCTTGTATTACTGAAAAATATACAGTGGAAATTCAAATTTGTTTTTACATATTATACCTACGCACCTCCACGGAGCGCTTAACTTTTTACCACCGTCTTTTTCGAAATGTTTTATATCAGTATATAATGACAGATATTATTTTACACTTATCTCAATAAAAAGCTAAACTTTAAGCTATTTTTACTTTATCTCACCTATATACATTGCATTCACATTGAAATCTTGAATCATTTGGAACTGTGAAGTGTGAGTTTTCGACGGAAACACTCCTTCTAAGGTCACCTCAGCCCAAATAATTAACAAAAGAATAAAAAGAATTTTTACCAGACCGGTTAAGATAAAAACCAACACAGTGGAAATCTGGAGTTTACTGAAAGTGTCCAATATTTTCCAATCTCGTTTCGAAATATTAATATATTTACGGCTTTGTTGCACCTTTGTGCCATGAAAGTTTTGTTAAACTTTCGTATTTCAAGCACTAATAAGATGATCGTTTTTCGCACCTCAAGAAACCAATACATTTTCATAGCAACAAAAAATTTTTTTCTCAAAATTTTCGCGTTTCGATTTAAGGTTCCTTGAGTCCAAATAACCAAAAAGGTGTCTTTCAGTACAGAGGGGGTGGGGAAAGATGAATGTCCATTTATATGAACAGCCTGGCATACAATCGAAAAGTGATCGTCATCCTGAAAAATAAAGAAATAACTTTTTTAAAACCATTGAAGGTAGGTTCTGTTTTAAGTTGCAAATGTGAATGAAGGAAGGAAGAAAAGTGTTTTATAAAAGGTTTAATTCTAGGAAAAAATTATTTAGAAAAGGGCAATTAATCAAAATGGGACAAAGGCAATTAGCCTGCATTTTTAAGATTTGAAAAAGGAAATGACATCAATATGAAGGTATCCTTGAGAATGGCCTGAGGGTCGAAACGTTGGAAAAGTTGTAAAGAATAAAGTTGAGATAAAAAAAGGTACAAAGTTGTTTTAAATTAAGAATAAACTAAATCATTCTCAAACAAGAATATATAAAATAATTAACTATCAGAAACTATCACATCCACCTTCACATCACACTGTAGTGATTTTGACGTAATGCATCAAAAACTTGTCAAAAAACAACCTGCATAGATTAATTGGAAGGGACCTCTTACATGACAGCGCCAGACCTCATGTTTCTCGACTGACCGGGAGTAAATTAGACTAGCTGAGTTACGAGGTCCTTCTAGATCCACCTTATTTGCCAGAATTATGTCCGAGAGATTCCCATTTGTTAAGAAATTTGGACAATATCCTTAAAGATTAAATTTTTTATAATGATTCTTGAGTCACAAACGCATTTCCTGATTTCATTTCTTTACAAAACCCTCTTTTTCTCATTTCTGGAATTGAAAAGTTGATAACACGTTAGTGAAAATGAGGATAAATATTTTGAAAAAATATGTTTTGATTCCGTAAAGTTGGTTTAATCGATAGCATTTCTAGTGAAAACTGACATTTCATATGAAACGATCATATATTTCCGTGTTCTAAGTAAAAAAAAAACATTATACAGTAAAGTAAATTCTTTAGACACATTACTTTGCAAATATCACTCCCCCTTTAGTTTAAACAATACAATTCCAGCATTCTATGATTAACAGGCGACGTAAATTGTGTAAATTTATCGCAACCGACTCTAAACCCGCCCACAGCACCCGTAGCTTAAACAAAGGCTAGCCATTCATCAAAAGACCACTTTCCCTTAAAATTTGGCTCTGAACGTTTTGAATTATTTAACTCAAGCTTTGGAAATTATTTATTTGCTGTTCGCTTTATAATAGAAAAATAAATAAATAGAAATTAACCTAAACTCACAGTAATGAGATAGTGTTCAATGTGTGGCTATTTTTGGATCTAAATTGTAAACTTTCCTCAGAGAATGATAAACAAGATACGAGAACAATAGGAATAGTGGTACAAGTATTGAGATTTTGTTAACAAACTTGAGAACAATTACAATATTTTTAATGAGGTGTAGAAGATGGTAGCAGGGAGTCCTTGCTAAAACAGTTTTAGTGCTACACAATCCCTGATGAAGATCTGAACCTCAGGTCGAAACGTCGGCATAAATAAATATTTTTTTGTTTATTTATGTTCCTTTAGCTGATCGCACCCCCGACCATCTTCTCCAATTACAATATTTTTAATTAATTCAATTTCATTATTGAAGTAAAACGTGGAGTAAATTGGCTTGTTTCAGATCAAGTGTATTTCTTTTCCTTCTACGCAAAAATTAACAAACTCAACAACCGTGCACTTTAAACCGTGCATTTTTTTAAATTATAAAATAAAATATCACATGGAGATTGAAATATAATACTTACAATCTAAGAAGCATTAGCTCAGACCCTAAGTTCATATCTAGTGGCTACTGATAGGCCTCTAATGTCAGATTTTAAAAACTTCTTCCTTCAATGTACCTTAGTTTTGTTAATTTAGAATCATTAACCGTTTCCCATTGTTAACAGTATTAAAAACAAATAAATATGGATTACAAAATAAGTGGATATTTAATTAAAGGAGAAAAAAAGAAAAATTGAAGCTGCCAAGCGAGTTCGATCTCTCATGACTTAGTTATATTATTGTATTTTTAGCAGGAACGAAGTTGATATTTGTTATTTGTACCTCGAGAAACTCTGAAATAAGAATTTGTATAGCAACATAAAAATACAAATTTATTGTTAGAAATTTTTGCCTTCCTGGGTAGTTAGTAAAATATGAGTGATGTGCGTACCAGACTATATCTATATTTTTTATTTTAATTTTTTTTAAGAAATTAAATAACTTTTACAGGCTTACTAATTAATACTAATTAATTTACTTTTTTATTTCCATTATATTAATAGCCGAGGACCCGGGTTCGAATCTGGCTGCGGTAGATAATTATTTATACTGTTACTTTCGCTGTGAGTCAACCTTGTAGTTCGGTAGTCCTCCGGGGTCCCACCTAGACTCTATAAAGTTGTTACTCTCAATTAGGAAACAAAAATGACGGTAGGGCGTGATCCTGAACAAATAATCTCCTTGCACAACCATTGTTCAAGTAACAATGCTCCCATATTAACCTCAACCACCTTGATCTACAATATACCTAATGATCCTTCATCATAGCGGTCCAGTGAGTATTTTATTTCACTACATTTTATTATTTAAATAAAATAAATTACTTACCTTTTTTATTTTGTTTTATTCTTATGAAAAAAATAAATAAAGAAAACCTTGTATTTGTATTGTTATTTATGTGTTGTTATTGTATTGTATATGTATTTGTAAATATTAGATAAGGAAACGATTATATTTAATAAAAAACTGAATTCTTGACTCTTGATTGGTTTTAGCATTCATGATTTTCGTTTTCATAGTGTTCATCAATCTTCAATCAAAGAAGCTTGTGTATGCGTGGCCTTTCTGAAATACCAATAATATAAAAATTTTGAACTTATTTTGTTTTTTGTATAATTTTATCAGTTATTGAGTAGTTTGTGGGGGTACAGGGGGCCTCTCTATAAATGTCCATTACCTTCCATTTAATCTCTACAATTTTGAGGGTTTTGATTTAATTTTTGTTAGATCATAGCAGTCTATCTGATGAGAATATTTTCGATTTTCTAACTCTCTTCAGCGCACCTAACTATGGAATTTTCAATGGAATGTGGTATTTTTTAAAAGGATTCTGAGTTAATGAAATTTCGAAATATTCAATTCTGAAATGTTTTTCTTCTTTAGATTTGATGTATAACCACACCATTTCATGACATTGTTAATGATCTTTGCCAATTTGAATTTTTAGACAGTAATGAGCTAGATTTAGACTTTAAAAAAATTACTTCATTCTATTGAAAATTCCAGAGTTAGGAGCTGGAAATCCTATAATACAATAAAAATCTTATTAAATTTCCAAAACTTGACTTGAGTCGGTGACATGTATTAGTCCAAGAGCCCAAGAAGAGAAAAATAAAGTTATTTTAGCCCAATTTTTAATTACTTTAATGAGAGTATACAGTTCAGATTCGAAATCGGTGACTCAGTCTACCATAGTTAGCCCAGCTCTCCTGTACGGAGCGCCGCTTTCACCCAAGGATGGAACACAGCGCGATCTTCGATCTACCGACTGTGCCGAGTTTATACAACTGAGGCACATCGAGTTCTTCGACTGGCTGAAGACCAACATAAACCCACTGTTCCAGACACTATCGCCCTCTACAGCTCAAATCAGGTGGCAACAATGCCAAGTGAGCAATCATAACCGGTGCACCAGACACATTTTTCAACACTATTTTTTAGTTTTATAGTGTTTTAGTTATAGTGCCATCACAACCCTCAAACGTGCCCCAACACTTTTGACTCACACCATGGACTCAAATTCAGCCCATCTCATTACTACAAAGTCTCTATAAAATGTAGCCCTGCTACAGTAAAAGGAGAAAGACTAGACATTTATAATTATGTGTATATATTAATTAATATTACGTTTTATATCAGATTATAGTTTTTTTTAATTAATAAAACCATCGTTAGACAATAAAAAATTGCATCTGAGCTAGAAATAACAAAAAAAATCATTTGCTAGTAAAAAATATATATAAATAAAATTTTTCTTTTGATAGATTTATTTATTGATAGATATTACTATCTGCCACACTGTTGTGGGCAATAGGTAATATTGATGAATGATCTCATACATACTAAAATAAAAAAAAAACTTTCTTAAAATATATACAAACAGAAGAATAAACAAAATGAACATAATCAAACTATCTGTATGAAAAATAAATAAATAAAATAACATACTGATAAAATAATATATACAATAATAAATAAAATTAGCCTTATTTTGTGTTAGAAAATGGTTCAATGTTTCCTTTTTTTTACTATATCAATAATGTACAGTAAATGCAGTAATCTATACAGTAAATGGTATTTAAAATTAAATGTTGAAGAAATTACTCATTTTTCATACAAAGCTCCATATCCTCTAAAGTACCAACAACACTAAAAAACTTAATAGCACATTATTTATAGCAAAGTTAATGTTCTTAAATATAAGCCCTAATAGAGCACTTTGCGTTCCTGCGATATGATTTCTTATAAACCAAAAGTTTTTTACAGATATCAAGAAATAAATCATGAAAACTACTACCCCTAAGAAAGTAATAATTATAAACTACTTTATAGTACATTCAACTACCTCCAATTTGTGCGCTGATAGACATATGTACGTCGTTTCAGGAGTTTGAATTTCTATGATATTCCCCAAATTAAATTTACAAACTATTCATTTTCCTTTATTTCATTATTTAATGTTGCTTTTGGAAAAAAGTATATTTTGTGAACAATTCAACATAAACAGCTCTATTAGGGCTCATATTTCAGCAAATTCACTCTAACTTAAATGATGATTAATTAACTAATGATTAAAGTGTCGTAGGCAGTTTTTAAGGAAACAGATAAAGCTCAAAATGAAAAATGAATTTTTATTAACGTTTTAAAATAGATATCATTTCTCTATGTTTTACAGAGTCATCAATTTTAACTGTTGACTATTTATAGTTTTCATTAAAGTAATAAAAATAATAATGGGGTGAAATAATTTGATTTTTTTTTTTTTTTTAACGCTTCTTGGAGTATGATGTATAATTCATGTACATATAAATATTGTGCATGCCATGTCATTCGAGTACATTTCAAATCCGAATATTTTCAAGGAAGATATGGAAAAAATAAATAGTCTTCACTATATTGGTATGATAATGTGATAGGGAAACACCCACTCTCTGCTAGCAATAACTGCGTTGAGGAAAAAGATTTCTAATAGTGTCATCAGATTATATTATTCTAAAGAAATACTGATCATTTTAATTTATGGTATTAGATAGTCAGATAAACAATGATTAATAACAATGAATTATCAGCTAAATTACCACATAAATTCGAATCATGAAAAGAACCTTCTGCTGATTATAGCTTTAAATTGCTAAATGTTTTGCGTTATGGGATCAGTGTACAACTTTGCACATGTTAAGAATTCCCAGCACGAGATTGCATTTTTGTTTTGTTTTGTTTAAACTATAAAATCATTAATTAATATTTAAAATTTGTTTGAGATTCAGGGAGAAAACAAAAATAACAATTAATATTCATCTAAACGATTATTCCATAGCACTGTGGAAAAAAAGTAAATTACATAGTCAAAACTGATGAATCTATCATAGATAGTTAGAGAGAATTTATAAAGGCAGATGTTTCAAAATTAAAAAAAAAAAAAAAATTCAGTCGGGGCTCAATTTCATTGAAACTACTAGACCATCTGAAAACCTTATCATTTAAAGTAGAGTACATTACCTAAAATATGAGCCATAATAGAGCTATATACGTTCAATAGTTACGAATTTTTTTTTAAAGAAACATTTCATGAAAAATCAATAGTTAGTGAATTTACTGTGGGTATTTTTATCACAGGAAATATGAGTCATACTATTAGCACTATCAAATTAAAGCTATTATAATTTGCTATAATGTAGTTTATGATGTTAATCTTCGTATGAATAGTAGTTTTAATAATATTTTCCCAAAATAAATTATCAAAATGATTGCGAGTTGTTCGGACAAAACTTTTATCCTATGAAAACAATATATCAGGAACCATTAGACATAAAGATGTCTGCTAACACTCAAATTAAAGCTATTTGAACCTCATCAATTTTGACTAGTAATTATACACATTGTTAATTAAAGTAATAAAAAATAGGAGTGAAGTAATCGTTCCAATCTCGGGCACTAGGCGACCAATCAAATCCCTGTGTTTCAGGAAGTCATAAGATAGTGTTCATTGGAATAAAAATTAGTTTCGAAACTAAAATTAATTTTTATATTATTTTATATTTATAATAAAAATTATTGTATTCTCGGGATAGCAAGTCAAGCTTATAATTCTATTGAAAATACTAAATTTCAGAAATTCAAATTCACGTTTTAAAATGTTATTATATGTAGGTACGTATTTGGTTCCTGATTTAATTAAATTGAAAAATTACAATGTTGAAGTTCCAAATAATAAAGAATTCAGAAATGTTAAATCCAATGTTGAGATTTTAATAGTAGAATTTTATATTTTAAATACTCCTTTCACTTTTTAAAAATCTTAAAATTGTGGTAGTTTTAAAAAGTTTAAAACTGAATTTTCAGTCTTCATAATAGTCATAAATATAGTTAGCTTCCATTTAACTTTTCACTTATGCACAAAATGTTCGTTTTTTTACATAAAATAGCTGGGGTATTCATGATATTGTGTTAAATATAAAATGTTTTATCATGTTACATGCTGTAAGTAGGGATAGGATTTTTATGTTTTCACATATTTTTACTTGACCATGATATCTGCGATTCCCTACTAACTAAAGATGTTTCAAGACATTTATGGCCAAAAGAAGGCATTTTTATTTCACATATTTTTAAATATTTGGCCTTTTTTACATATTTTGTTGTAAATCACATATTTTCTGAAATATTTGTTATTTTTAACATATTTTTAGATATTTTGTCCTGAATCACATATTTCCTTAAATTATTTGTTCAATTGTAAATACATTTTTCGCAGCAAATACGAAAACTCAAGAGAACCCAAAAAACTTAAAGGTGAAATTTATAATTTATCATAAATAGTGCGTAAAAATTC
>NW_027112074.1:2361715-2385271 GCF_000696795.3 Halyomorpha halys | reverse complement strand
ACTTTTTTTAAGTTATAAAATTACTAATTAATTAGTAATTTATATTGTTGAATAATACAAAGTTTATAAATACATAGTATTTACATATTTTTTAAAATATTTGACAATTTATTAGCACATATATATGTACATATTTCGGATTTTTTAGCACATAATAATCCTATCCCTAGCTATAGGTATAAGATTGTGAGCAGCCCTATTTTAAGTCATGTTAAATGTTAAATGAATGAGAGCTCCTAGCGGATTTTCTTAGCAACTTGTTTAGTAACCTTACCTTCCAAAACTTCTTGTTATTGTTTACTTCTAAATTTTTATTACAGTAATTTATAACGAAATTCCTAAAGTTATTGAAAAGTAGAAATGTGAAGATTTGGATACTGATTAAAAAAGTCCAAAACAATACTAAGACAATCAAAACACAAACTACGAGCAAGTAACCTAACACGACGATGTAAAGCTCAGCTGGTCTGTTGAATAACGTCATTCTCCATTTAAAAGACCTAGTTACACGCCCTCAACCATGTTATATGGTTTTAACATGGTAAAATTAGGAAATATTTCTCCATTTAACATAACTTTTTCTATTTAATATGTTAAGCTAAAGATCATGAATACCCCTAGTGTAGTTGTAAGTATTTAAGTATTTACAACTGTTGTAAGTATTTAGTTAGTTTATTTCGATTCAAACAACGATAGATAAGCATTCATAGCACATATTAACATCATGTAACTAATTAATTATACAATAAAATTAATTATTACATTTTTTAAAAATTGTTGATGTGAAAAAACTTTCAAGATGAATGTGATCTATTCTATATTTTATTAACTATTATATATTATTAATATAATCAAACTTTCTAAAAAGAAAATCCATAATTAATTATTACAGGATTTAGATGTTCTGTACACAGTTTTAAATATTTTATTGCACGATTTTTACATTATTATTTTTTTACTGCAAAAAAATGTGTTTCTACTTTGAAATTATTGTAAGATCGATTATTTTTCTTAAAAAATTTTTCTCCTAAAACTTTTGTGAGGTAAACCTTGTATATAGTTTGTATCATATATGCTAAAGGTATATGGTTTTTAAAACTACAAAATAAATATTTTTATACATTTTTAGCACGCAGGTTTCTAATTGTTTGCTTAGATTATCATCAAGTTGGAGACAAGAGTGATCAATGGACATTTCTTTGAAGAAGAAGTTTTTCGTTGTGTACCCTTGCTACATCTAAATCTAGGCATCCTTCTAAACAAAATTAAAAAAATTCTTTATAGTCTCACAAGTTTGTTATTTCAGCGGCGTAGATTTGATTCAAACAGCTAGGATACTTCAACTTTTATCTTTGATCTAATGATAATGTGATGAGAAGTATGTAAATTTTTTCAACCGCAACAATTGGTGAGAGCGAAGAGATTGTGCGAAATAGGTTTACCACTGCGGAAATTATCAACATTTTTGTATTTATTTTAAACACATTTTTATATATAACGCATTTTCTGTTTCATTATTTTACATTGCTTTTAGAGGCAAACCCATTTGAAACCTCTATACAATTTGATATATGGATGTTGCAATTTTTTTTTGGCTTTAAAAAGGTTTAAATATTAGTTCATAATTATTCTGTAATTTACTGGTATTTTTTTCGAATAAATATTGTTAACTTGATCAAAGAATTGTTTCTAGTAATCCATCAATCAGCATTCCTTCGGATACACGCACTAAAATATAATGTGCTTGAAAATTCCAAACGTTTGCTGGATACATCTTGCTTTGTTTTACGTTACGTGTCAATGATATTTTTAAGTTTCTTCCTGTTTACCATATGAGGGGACTTAATATTTTGTCCAGTCCTAAATTAACATAAACATTTTTTGTTCATAAAAGTACTAAGCATTTTAGCTCCAATACTTGTGATTGCTAAAAGATACATATACATTTTAAGTTTTCTGGAAAAAATTAATAATCAACTGATTAAATCCATGTCTGATAATTTAAAAGTATATTTACATGATTATATGAATAAGTATATGTTTTGTTTTCATTTATGATATTAAAAACATTTTCATACAGATCACACATTTTTTATTAGAAATAAAACTAATTTAAAAATAAAACGACCATTTGTTGAATAACGTTTTATTATTTTCATATTTACACTACAGGCAGTATACATTTCGAAATCATTATAAATATTAAAAATATATAATTTTCTGTCATTATTCGGTTTACTTTTAGTATTCTTTTTGTTATAAAAAGGTTTATAAATTTCATGAATTATTTGTTGCATACTATCTTATATTTATCACTTTTTCCCTATTTTAATTAATACTATTTAAATCTCTCAAGGCTGCATTATTATAAATATACATTATATTTATAGAATATACATATTTATATAAGACGCTCAATAATATCGTAAGGCATTATTTATAACTATAATACTTTTTTGTTAAATTGTATTATTTTCTAAAAATCCTTTTTTCCTGTTTACTTCTGTCTACTTTTTTTTACAAAAATTTATATTTATATTCAATATCATCATATATATATCGTAAAATTATATTTTCAATAAACAAATCATTTTTAGATAGTTGTTTTTTAAACATGAATTTAATTTTTTTTAAATCTAAATTAAAAAAAAATTTTAACTTAAAAGCGCTAAAAGGGTTTCTGTAAGAACTCTTACAAGAAGACCAATATTGTTCCGACCTATTAATACATTTTGCAAAAAAAAAAATATTGGTTTCTTTAACATAAAAAAGTATAAGTATACATATATATATATATATATATATATATAATCTTGTGTTAGAGATAGACTTCAAGACTATAAACTTCTTCTGCTATAAAACAATTGTTTTATTAATTAATGACATGTTCAAATACATTATATCTTTAACTATACATACCTATAAAACAAAATCAGTTTTTATAGTCTTCAGTTCACTGAAACGCTCTTACAATTATAAATGACATATAGCAGTCTCAGAGGTTATTTTATTTAAAACCATGTGTTAACCGCACTTAATTGTTATTTAGAGGTGGGGGTAGGTTAGAGCCTGAAGGTAAGCATCTTTACATATATATTAAATAACTTACTGCTTGGACAAATGTTGTAATTAAAAAAGTTAAACTAAGTTTGTTATAATAATCAAGATTTGTTTGAGAGGTTAAGAAAAAAAAAGTATCTTGATTTTACATAGTTTTAATTGAATAGCGTGTTATCTTACTATTACGTGTAAATATATTTTATTTTAATTTTGTCCATAATATTGAAGAATTCAATTAAAAAAATATATAACTAGGATTTTTCTATTATTTCTGAAATTAAATTCTTTTGTTGTTTTACAACATTTTTATAATTCTTTGCTCAGATGGCAAAATATTACAAGTAATTTAAAAAAATAACAATAATTAAAAAATAATTTCAACTATTTCTAAATATTCAACGTTTCGACTTAAAATGCAGGTTTTCATCACAGCTGAATTGTTTTTCTTGACCATCTTCTTCTTTATTCAAACACGGTCAATATAATTATTTTTCATTGGGTTAGTAAGAAAAAAAAAACGGTGGCAAATAGTGAAATACACAGAATTTTATAAAAATTTTATTTTTCTAAAAACCTGAACTTTGAACTGAGAAGTGGATGTATTAACTTTTGATTGAAAACTCAAATTTCAACAAATAAACAACAAAATACTGCTATTGGCCCGACTATAGTTTGTAATTTTAAATTAATGGAATATGCGCACTTAATAAAACTATTAATTGTAAAGAAAGTTCTCTTTGAAGTCTTTGGTGTGACAAGCGAATTACCCTCCAACGTATAAAACACTTTACTCTGTGAATATCAATATCATCGGATCCCGATTACCAGAATATTGATGATTTAAAAATTCAATTGCATCTTATAATGCAAAATACTTAATATACTGTCGTATTCCCTCCACTTGTAGCGCCTAAATTAGAAAATTGGCACAAATAAGGATAAAAATTTAAAGTAAAATACCTGATAATCATACAATAGTTTTAGGTTTTTCATTAGTCAAGGTTATTATTGATAGATTGTCAATGATTGGTGTCCTATCTTCAACAGTTTTTTTAACAGCAACGACCCTAAGATAACAATAATATATACCTATAAAGCTGATAATTGTTGCCGAGTAAAAGACGATTCCTTGAAGTAGCGTCGTGGACGAAACGTAGGCAGAAGCATAAATGAGTAGGATACCTCCCGTGATACACTTGAACCCGATGACAAAAGCCCAAGGCAACATAAGACGAGTACTCAGTTTCTGGATACCAAGCAAGAAGATGGCATACGTCCCAATCGAAAGGAAGGTCAAGGAGAAGATGGCGATGATCACAGGTCTTCGGAGGTCGTCTGAAGGCTGGGGTATGTCTTCAGTGTCGAAAGACTCGTTAACTGCCTTGTAGATGAAGTCTACGAAGAGGTAGATCCCGATGAAGAAGGCCCACCAGAGGATTATGGTCGCGTAGACCTTTATGCACCTGTGATCTCCCATGGCTGAGTGCTGGCACCGAACTAACCTCGCGACGTGTAGTGGGGAATTCCCGGCAGTTCTGCCAACCTCAGCGAGGAGGAAAATACGACGTAGCGGATGGAGAAGGTGGGGAGGGAAAAAATCTCTGTATTAGTCCAGGAGCCCCAGAAATGAAACCAAGTCCAAAAACATTGAAAATAACTTTTAAAATTAGTTTCTACCACAATTAAAACATAAAAAACTTTTCCTTCATTTATTATAGCTACTAAGGAGGCAGTTAATTAACAAATTAGGTCTTTTCTTTATTTTTCATTTATAGTTCCTAAACGGTGCCAAACTTTCGAAAACGTTATAGTATAACAAATTAAAGATCATCCTACGCTGAAGGGGTATAAAAATTTAATAAAACAGCTTAGTAGTCTGAGGTAAACCACCTGCTTTTGGTTATTCTCCAAGAGCTTAAGTCCATATGCAACCATCTAAGCACCAATATTGAATTTTGGTGTCAGGTGTATTTATGTTATTTTTACTTAAATTTAATTTTATTATTTTTGTGTCTAAATTGTTTTGTTATTATTTTTTATTTTGTTAGTATTATTGTTATAATTCTAATTTTTTTGTACTCATCTTCTTTTTTCTTTAGTTTAGCCTGTATATATGGAATGAATGAATATTTAGAACGAAAATACTTATTGCTCCTGATTGTATTACATTTTATTATTCTGATCAAAGGTTGATTACTAATTTTGACTACAGATAGCCACGTAACCATAGTTGTTCCTTGGAGAGTGAACCAAAAGTGTGAAGATTTTTGATTCTGAGAATAATTTTGTTTTCATTTCCAGCATAAATACTAAGCTTCCCTAATTTCGGTAGTCACGAAACAGAGAAAAAATAAAAAAATGTTATAGCTTTCTTTCATTAGATCTGTTTTTTTTTTTTTTGGCCTTGTTCCAATACTATAACCTATAGATAGTTATCTCCTTAATAATACATTGTTTATACTTTTTCATTTAAATGGAATCCGCCATCCTTTATTGAATTATAAAGGTTTTATATAGATATAAAAAACAAAAACAATATTTAATAAAAAAATCAATACGAAAAACAAATCTTTGATTTTTACCATATAATTCAATCTGCGCACATTTCCTTAGATCTTTATAAAAATGATCAGATTTACTTATTAGTTCCGATCTAGAGGCGGGCACTTAATAAAATATTTGTTTATACAACAAAGAAAATTTTATGATGTGCTAAGAAAAGTCTCTTCAAATCTATAAGTGATTATGTGACAAAATCAAAATTGTTATCATAAAGTTTTTTTTCGTTTTTGTTTTAGAAATTGTTTGATTACCGCTCTGCTCTGAGATTCGGTTCTTCAATGAAATGAACTTTCGTTGATAAGCTGTTGAAATGGTCCAGTGCCTGCATTTCAAGGGCATTTATTGTTCCTGTTGTATAGTCAATGTAAAAAATCAACCATTTTCCGACAGAAAATGGGCGTTAGCTGTTGTAAGAATATTCAATTCTTCGTATAAACGTAAATTTTGAAGGGAGTTAACAGAAACAATAAAACATATGAAAGGAAAACTATTTACTGCTGGATATGAGAAACTTAATCCAAAAAAAAAATGTTACTAGAAGCTATACTGGAACTGGAATCGGGTAAAAATTCGTTTCCTTTAAAATCTAAGACGATATATATCTGGAAAAACCTACGTTACCTTAGGTAGGGTTAACATTTTAACATAGTTTTTTCCAAATAGTTTTACATTTAAATCTACTGAAAAATAAAGTTTATAATTACTTGTAGGTTAACTTGCAATTTTACTTTCAAAGCAGCACACCATGATAATGTCATGACGGATATGGAGCAATCCAACATCCTGGTAATGGCATAGTGGTGGATCCACAAATGTGAGTTAATCAAAGCCCTGGATGCTCTACTTAATTCTCGTAACTTACTATACATCTTGCAGAAATCTATCATACAAGTTTTTGTTTCTTCTTATTTTTGTAACTCAATTATAGGCATTTCTAGAATATTTTATATTAGCGGAAATGTATCTACATTGTTAAGCTACTAGCTATATCTAAGGAGTTATTGCAGTAACCTCAAAATAAACCACGGTCAATTTGAAGAGCTACCATATTAGGTCTACTCACACCAAAAGAGTGATATTTTTACCATCATCTTTTTCAGAAGCCTATCTAGGATATGTTTTCTCCTTTTTTTTTTTTTTTTACTTTAGTTTAACATGTTTTGTTCTAAATAATTTTTATCCTAGATTGAACCCACAAATTCAATCAGGAATCAATCGATATTTTTTTTTTGTTTATAAGATATGTCGATTTTTTTTATTTTGCAATTAGAACCCAAGGCTCAATCTACAAAGATTGGTGATAAAGAGGAACACTATACCTTGCATTTACTTTCAGATACGAAAATTCTTGAAGAAATTATCCATATAGCTTATAAAACACAATTACAAAAAGATGTTTGGTTTCTTATTGCAAATGGGGGCTCAATTAATTGGTTACCAATGTAATAAAAAGTAATTAATGTTAGATTGGTAACATTGTGTTACAACCTGAAGCTGTAAGTTACCTCCTGAGCAGTTCCTCATGTTGTATTGTGTTTATTCATTATCTTATTCAAACAAGTATTAATAACATAATAATAATTAAGCATACATCATATAGGCCAACTTTTAAAAATAATAAAATGCCTTATCCCTCGGTATCTCTTCTTAGCTAGATTTAATTATCTGGGGATTTATTCAAAAGCATTGATGATGCTTTTTTTCAATTTTTAGTTATAGAATTACTAATGTGTAGTTTTTAACAGGACATATCAAGTGGAAATATTTATTAAGAAAAAAATTGGGTTTTTTCTTTACTGAAACTAAATAATAAAATTTACAAGAAATTTAATTTTTCATTTCTAGACCAAATGATGCACAATGCAACATAACCATTACTAGTAATATTTTATGCTACGATAATATAATATAAATATAAATGTTAATGTAATATTATAGGTATTAACGACAAAAAATTGAGACACATCAATATTATTTATAAAATTTATTAGCCCAGTTCATAATTATAACAAATAGTAAAACTTAATTTTTAACAAGATTAAAAATTAATAAACATCAAAAAATGAAATCATACTTATTCTAATAGGGAATAAAAATTATATTTAAAAAAATATCAACATTATAATATACAAATATATCACAGAAAACATACACCATCGATGTATCGTTACTGTAGTAATGTATTTATATTAGTTCAATAAAATAATTATAGATTAAAATAATACAAGAATTTTATAAATAAAGTAATTATAAACAGAGAAATAAAAGTGCTTATTAAATAAAAAGTAAATCACAGACATTTTTCTAATAATAGCTCATTATTTTTCTAATCTGTATTATAAGAAATAATTGAACATAAATTTTATATCAACACAGTATTTACTAGAGCCTGTTTATATTTATCTACATTTAGTTCATATCTAAAACGTTTAAAAGTATTATAACGAAATTATCAATAGATTAATTGAACCCACATTTGCTATAAGGAACCAATATTTATTATTATTATTTTTGTGTATTGGGCCTAATTAGCAACATTTTTTTTTTTTAATTTTGCGATAATAACGCAAGTTCTTTTTATATTTATGAGTCATATAGAAGAGTGCTTTGAGTTAATATAGCGAAATGAAAATTATTGAAAATCTATCGTTATAGCTTATGAAACAAAAAAAAAAATGAACAATTATAACAAGGTATGTAAACATTTTAGTAGTAATATTTTATAAATTAAACCCACCTATAGAATAAGAAACCAGACAAAGTGTCATGAAATTGTATTTTATAAGTTATGTCGATAATTTTTTCAATAATTTCATTTCACAACAACAAAAAATATTGGTTGATTCTTTATTAAATATGCGGGTTCAACTATTAGACAAGTAGATATAAGTCGGAATGCAAGAAAATAAAATAAAAATAACATCAGTGTTAGGAATTTTAGTTATACAAAATAAATCAGTTTTTGAAATATTTATTTAGATAAAATTAAATATTATTCAACTTCATAGCAACAATAAATTTTAAATAAAATAATAGAATTATACAAAATAGCGATAGAAAATTAGAAAACCAATACTCTAACTTCCTTTTGATCCTCTAGTTGCCTATATTTGTTAGCGTCATGTACTTGTTTGAATTTGTAATAACAAAATGTGATACCTATGAAGGCGTAGGCTATCAACGAGTATAAACTAAGGCATTGGACGATCGTAGCATTGTCGGTTCGGAAGACCAAGTACCAAAGAACTACACCTCCTGCCAAAGTCTGGAAGCCGGTGACCATGGACCAAGGGACCACCATCCACGTTTTGAGCCAGTGTATCCCAAGCATCAAGAAGGGAAACGTAACGAGTGACATAAAGCTCAATATGACGCCTGCCAGGGTTATCACCTTAATGCACTCTTTCGACACCGCAGGATTCTTGTCATCCAAGGACTCGACTAGGACATCGTGCAAGAGGTTTGTGAAGAGGAATGAGGCCATGACCGCAAGGAACCCGAGGAGCCCAAGTGCCACGTTTCTTCTCGAACAGTATCTGTTGGCGGCCATCGTACAACTGGCAAATGATAGCTGCGTCAGTTCGTTCGGGGAATTCCCTTTCGCCAACCAGGTCTGCCAACCAACGAGGAAAACAGCATGCTCCAAGCAAAATATCCCTCTCATTCCTGGAATCATTGTGAAACCTTGTTCACTGTTATTCGGGCCCGAGCCTAAATTCAACTTGAATATTGAACGGAATTTTGAGCAGTAAAAAAACGAAAATCGTGCAATACAAATTCGAAATGTGTAATGCTGTCTACGTACCATCCAAGTTGTGCGGTAATCAACTTTAATGTTTAGTTATATCACTTGAGTAATTACATTCGCTATAATTGTTGACCATGGATTACTACTAGACTATGGTTAGGGGTGCCGTCAGTCAAGATCACAAATAGGTAAAACTTATATTATCAGTGTCAACTTTTCGGTAAATATATGTTAAAAATAAAATATTATTTTAATTTAAAGTTATGAAACAAATTATAAAGAGAACATAATAATTAATAATTAATTATTATACGATTTCTTCCAATGGTACTTATGTATCTATATTGGCTTTTATCTTCAGATGGCTGTTATCTTTTTTTCCGTTAGCCGTAATGAAGGTCTGAAAATCTGGCCGAAACTCTGGTACTAATAAACTATGTTTTTCTTTACGTTATTCACTGACCGACCGACCACCTTTTTCTCATGTTGATTGTAGATGATTTTGTCCGTTATACTGAGGTGTTCGCTAAGAAGAGGTGAATATAAAAAGAAAAAAAAGGAAATTATAGAATCATATGCATATTGCTTAAGCTGTTATACTTCCTTAAGTATGAAAAAATTATCAATACGTTGTTTAGTTGAATAAATAAAAAAATTACAATGAACGCATCTTTCTAGTGAAATTTAGTCTCAACCATTATTTTCAAGAATATTTATATAATTTTCTCTGACTTTGAAAATCATTTCAAAATCGAATAATGGTTTACAAATCTTTTTTTTTTCTAGCTTCTATTACTCCTCAGTTAAATAGGAAAATTCTTGGAGTCAATATTTTTACTATTTATGTGCATTAAAAAATATATATATATATATATTTTCTTTTTATTTATGTCGATAAATAATATAATGCCTAAATAACGTATATTTTCACATAAGAATTGATATTTAGTTAAATAACTATAAATTTCTTACGTACTCTAAAATACGCATTCTACGAATTCTAAAATATGCAATGCATACTTTTTGTACAAAATAAAGCTTAAAGCTCTAATATATTCTTGAAAAAATCATTAAGGATTAATATCATTTTCCAACTATATATATTGGATAACAAAATTAATAATAACGCACAACTTTAATTCTGGAATCGTGAATTTGTAAATACGTATTTGATAACTTTTGTCCCATATAAAGGAGCGACGAGAAAAATAAAATTAATATCTGAGTCCGGAGTTGAGTTTCATATTAGAGGAGTTCAATTGTATTTATTATTATTATTATATTTTTATTGAGTAATATTACATTCTGTCTTATATTTATAGACAATGGTAATAGAGCTCATTCACATCATATTTACTAATACACAGATAAAATAATAACAAAATAAGAAATGACAGAAAAAAAATATTGATTAATATATATATATAAATCAAGTGTATTAAATTTGTTTTTTGTTGGTTGGGAGCTTAGTAAAAGTTCAGTCATAAAAATTCTCCGTTGTAGACTGGTGTCCTTTAAAAGAAGTTTCACTGTTTGAATGAAAATCAACGCGCTAAATTTTTTGCACAAATATACAAGAAACTAAACCCAACATATTGTGCATAGTGTAAGAGTTTAGTGAAAGCTAACTATACTTATGATTTTTTATTCCTAACATGAATATTTGAAAACTCAATTTTAAATTTTATAAAACTACTACAATTTACAAAAATTAAACAAGGTTAGAAAGGAGAAAGTGAAATATTAAATTCTATTATTCTATTCCAAACATTGTATTTAATGTACGTATTTTGGATTTCATTATTATTCAAAACTTTAATGTTATAATTTGAAATTTAATTTTTTTCCCCATTTAAATCAAGAACAGCGTAGTAAGTACCATACTATAAAACGCATGCTCTTAAATTTGAGTTTCTGGATTGTTATATTTTTAATAAAAATCGAAGCGTTTTTTTATAAATATAATTTTAGCTCTAATACTTATTTGTATTGCAGTGATTGTTGTTATGATTTCTCAAAACAAAGAGATTTGGGTTTGTCTTCACCTCCTACAGATTGCGACAGCTGCTATACCACACTAGTAATCATGGCCGATAGAGAAATAATTTAACTCATATCTTGAATCATTCAACTGAATGTGAATTGTTAGTTTCGTGACATTATTTATTTGTTTCTACATAATCTTGTTAATGTTCAAGACTGGCTTTATTGTTTAAATAAAACATATTGTATCCAATTAAGTCTCAACGCTCTTTATTAATACTTTAAGATATAAATATATATAATTACAGTATATTTTAGTGTAGTACTAAAATCCATTAAATAAAACCAAGAACAGACTCCTTTAATACTCCTAGTTCACGGATCGTAAACTGAGCAGCTAGTCAACTCAAGTGCTCCTAACTAAATTATTAAGGAATTTCTCCTACAAATTTTTCAAGTTGCTTTGTATTGGTTTAGGATTTTTGGTGCTATAGAACAGCATGATATACCAGTACACTTAATTACATTTTAATGACTTAGGTAAGCTTTAGAAATTTAAATAATTAAAGTAACAGTTTTCTTCATAATTTTGATGACGTAATTTTTGACGCTTGGAGTATCTTATTTTCCATTCATTGTAGATAGTATAGATGTTTTCGTCCAAAAATGTATGATAAATTATAATCTCATTTAATATTATTTATGCTGTAACATATTCCCAGCATTTCGAATATGTGATGGGGGAACTTACTTCCATAATTTAATATTCTCTATAGCCATTTTGTCGCACGCTTCTCAAAAAAAAAAATACAGCTTTTTTTTTGTTACATGAGCTAATGGAGCCGTCTTTAGCTCAGATGGTTGAGGCGCAGGTTTTAGCAACCTGTGAACTGTGGGCACCGGTTCGAATCTGGCGGTGGACTTTTTTCATTTCGAAAAATTTAACCCTCCATCATAGTTGAATTAGGTTGGTCACTTCTAGATAACTCTTCCCCCTCCCTCCCCCCCAACCCGTATGTTAGAAATGACCAGGATTCAAATTATGATTAAATAGTTACGTATAGTATTTACACGATCCCAGGGAAAGGAGGTCATTAAGAGCATGTGAACTGCTCGTTGGATGGCATTATATCTTATAACGGGATTCATGAATAAACTAAACGTAGGTCCAATGAGTTCCGAAAATAGTATTGGTCAAGTAATTTAGTTGGTACACTGGCAATGTTCAAATATCAAATGAGGAGGACATTGAAAACAAAGGTTTGTTATATTGGGTCAAGTTGGACAGGAGTGTGACCTTTCCCCAAGTGCTGCTTAGTTCATGTAACGCACATAAACGCAAACGTGTACACGCACTCTACACCGATCACGTAAACTTTCTGTTCACTCGAATCCTCTGACCTCCGGTTCGATTGATAATTGTAATACAGTAATCTTAATTGCGATAACCTAAGTATGATATGAATAATTTAGACCATAAATTTTCTATATTACGAGATTAAATCCTTGATGGTAGTGACTGATCTGGTGTGGACTAACCTTTATCAGTGTTTAATTTCAAATTGGATTTGAATAAAATTCCTGATAAACTGTATGTATGTATTTAAAGAGAAAAAGCATTCTTCTAAAGGCTCGAACTGTTTCCGTACTGGTTTTATTCTCAATTTCACTTGTATTTCAATAAAAATCATTAAGTAATAACTAAAAATAAAATAATGTAAGAAAAATCCGCGGATATCTCATGAAACAGTTAAATATCTATTTAAAAAGATTAAATAAAAAATATTGTTTGAATGTATCACGTAAGTTATTCTGATTAATAATAAATAGGAAAGTAAAATAATAAAATTACTGGAAATTTTGGTTTTTAGGTTTTTAAAACCACCTAAATTCCTATTTGTTTGAACCAGAATATATTACAAATGCATAGTGTTAGTGAAACCACCATTATTAATTTTAAGTTTATAGGAATTATTATTTTGTTTTTGGAGAAAAGGGAGTGTTACAGTTTTCGTCTGGTCCATATTATTTAGTTCTACAGTGCCTGACGAGGCATTGATGTTTCACTTCAAAAATCAAACGGGAAATCTGAGGGATGTTCATTTTGAATAGACTGAGCTCTAACCAATCAGATTGAGACTTCTTATTTTCCTGGTGCGAAAATGGCTTTGTGGTCACTGCCCGGAGCTCCTCTGTTGGAATGTCGTTGTGTTTTCCTCCTGCCTCCATATTGGAACAGCATTGAAGCAGATGTAACATTTATATTACAAAAAATTAATATTCTCAAGGACCCTACTAAAAAACCTTCGAAATCTTAATGCCTTTAAAATATTTTCCAGATTTATAAAAAAAATAAAATTTTGTTTAATTTGACCTTTGTTAATGATGGTCACATTTATAGGTTAGTTGTCAGGTATAGGCACCGGCACCAATGCGATTATTTTTGTTGATTAAAATAAGTTTTATTAAAAACATTATCACTTTTAAATGAGCCATAAGTGAAAGTAGCTTCACTACCACGACAAATATTACGCTAGACCTGATGTTGTGAAGTGCTGCTATACTGATATGACATTAAATATTATTGCAGTTATTAGCTGTGAAGAAAAACAGAGCTATAAAAAATATATAATTTTGATGAGACTTTACAGGAACATAAAAGAAAAATTAGAAAAATTTTAGGTATTTCTGAAATCCATTTTTTCTTTATTGATTTACATAAAAATCTAAACGTACCACAACGTGGCCCTGGACACCCCAGTTGGATAAAAATAGGTATACTTTAATATCTAAGATAATATATAATTCTATAAACATCCTTGTTGAACAAAAAATTTTCTGAACTACAATTCCTTTGAAGTTTACTAATTTAGATAGTTCAGCTATTAATGATTCGTACTTTAAGAGTTATTAGCTATAAATCAAAAAATATACAGCGGCCATTTTGTAAATTTTTAGATCTACCCACCTTAACTAAGAGTTGAACTTTGTACTATTGTCATTAGCAAACAGTTTCATTTTAGAATCCATTGCGAGAAATTAGTTTACGATTACTTCTAGGTTATCTTGCAATTTTACTGGACTACTTATAGATTTTTAAACCAAATATCTGTTAGCTGTTAAAAAATATTGATATCTACCTTTCGTTGTTCTTGTATCCGAATTTGGTCATGGTTCTCTGATCCCTACTAACAGACTTTCTTTGTTTTATCATCGGATGTGAGAGAAACCTGAGCGAAGTTCTAGGACAAACCTCCAGAGAAATGCCGCTTTCTCCTCTGGGTAAAACCCGCACCTCGTTGTAATTGCCTTTCGCAGAGTCATTAGATTCCGTTTATATTTCGCACATTTCCTATTCCAATATCGTATCAACTTTTATTTCATATACTTATTTGAGGATTCACACATTGATTTAATTTTCGATTTTCAATATAAATGAGTACAAGCTTCGGAAAGACAAACCTCATTTCCAATTGTATTCTAACAGTCATGTAAGAATGCAATCGGAAATTTCCAACCAGAAAGCCTCTAAAATATCGGAAAATAATTCACCAGTCAGTAACCAGAAACTGCTGCATTAGACAAAGAAATAATTTCCTGGGCCAGGGAAAATGCACGCGAGAAATGGCAGGCCATTTAATTTATTAACATTAAACTTGAAATTATTTAACCATCGGTAGTCCCCAGTCGAACAGACCAAAACCTAACAAAAAGAGATGTAATGACTCGCCTAAGGATAGGACACTTAAGAGTGACATTAGTACCTCATAAAGAAGGAATCACTGCCGGAATGTAACTCTTGTGGGATACCTTTCACTGTATTGAATATCCTGACTTATTGCCATACCTACGATGCTAAATGAGAGGAAATTAGACTGAGAGGCCGACATAAACGTTGAAAAAATGTAAACCAAGTGGTAGAAAAATTGTTTGTTTATCTAAAAAAAAATTGGGTGGGGGAAAGCGCGTTAGCGCTGTGGTAAGGCACGATGGTACTAACTTCAAGGACTGCTGAGAATAGTTTTCTGTTACACTTTAGCCGTGAGTCAACCCTGTGCGTTCTGGAACCCTCTTGGGGTCCACCCAACCTCATAAACTTGGTACCCTTAATTGAGTAAAAACCTGGCGCTCGATTAACAGTACTTTCCTACAAAGTACTGCACCCTTCATGAGTTGTAGCGGTACATATTTTAATTTTAATCTAAAAAAAAAAAAATCTATAACAAAATTTAATTTACTGACATGCTTCTATCGATTGTTTCTTCATAAACCATTTATTCATTATTCATTTTAAAGACTTTGTCTGTTGAAGAGCCCTAATTGATAGTAAATAAATAAATACATTTCCAAGAAAACCAAACACTTTCTCTTTGTTTATATATTTTTATGGACTGTTCATCCTGTGTTGAGCTGTTGAGCACGGTTCTAAGGATTGCCCGAGAAACAAAGTGTGAGAGTTCATCATTTATATGACCGTTGTTAGATTTTTAATATTTTTTATTTTGTAGAATATTGTTTTTAGGATAGGTGTCCGTTCATGCGGGTTTTGAGAAACAAATAGTAAATTCTCAAAAGTAGCCCATTTACCTACACCAAAAGCTTCCTAAATAGGTTCTATACGATGGGGAAAGATAAAATAAAACAACCCGAAATTCAAAAATACGAAAACAAAAAGGTGGGAGAAATCTGTCAGAAAGTAAAAACCCTATCTTGCAGTAAATTTTTCTTTAAAGTAGACCACCTCTTCACTATGTAGGATGTGCTAAATAGGCGTTGAGTGCTGCTGGATTATCACTCAGGTGAATATGACCTACCAAAAGCTCGTTAGCTGAAATGTTAATAAAGTACGCAAATGAATGACTACCGTATTGTCATCATAGAATATATGAATGTGTATATAAAAATTAAATAGTTAAAATTCAAACTCACAAAATACATTGTGTATAAATGTATACAATGTCTTATATAATATATATAACTTATATATGCATATATATAACTTACGGACAGTTGGACTGAAAGGCTTGAAAAAAAAGGAAAAGAGGGAACAGAATTAAAACGCACGCTTACTAGAAAGATACTGCTTTATTATCTCTGTGCTCCTTTCAGACATTATTGGAGTTTATTTACATGGGGGGTTAGGATTAGTTGATTAGGATTAGACTAGTTGTATACAGACCTTGTCCAACCATAACTCCCCATTTTATGAACATGCCTCATAAACTCCAAAAAGATAACCGCAACAAAACACAAAAAAAACTAACCTATACACAAAAAACGAAAACTAAAAAAATACACTTTTCATAAGCTAAAACTAACGCTTGAACTATTTAAAAACTAATAAAACTTGTCACTCCGTTCTTCTTACCATAAAATTTAGAAACACTAACGATAAAACTTATGGATACAAAAAAAAAAAAAACTTTTACATAGATGAGAAAACTCCAGATCCTATTGATTATTCATTATGGGGAACTTGAGTTGTTCTATGTGGACCGTCTTTCGTTTTTTTGGTTCTTTAATACTCTCTATTGTTACTATATTATGCTCTCTAATTGTAATCGCCCTGAATGGCCCCTCATAGCTTTGCGGCTCCTTACCCCTGTTAGAGCTCACTCTACGGTAAACCACTGTCCCCACCAATTTTCCCCACAAAGTCACGTACGCCCTCGTTATGTCGCGCCACGCGTTTGGCTTTCTCCTTTTCGATTCTCTCTCTCACCTTGTCCCATGTTTTTCTTAGTGCCATCCCATTACCGACGATCTCCTCTCCGTCGATCACCGTGTTTCTTTAATCGCGTTTGCAGTCCAAACAGAATTTCGAATGGAGCGAATCCCGTTACCGTATGCACGGAGTGGTTTTAGGCTGCTATAGCTCTTATCATAGCCTCGTCTGGTTTGGCCCTTATCTAGCTGGTACACCCGCAAGTGATCGCTTAACGTACCGTGGAGCCTCTCTATCCCTCCCCCTGCTCTTAGGGTGTCCTAGGGTGATTAGATGCCACCTTACCTCCAAAGCCTTCATTTCTTCTCTGACGTTGGCGTTATCGAACTCCCGTCCTGCATCAGACGATATCCTTTCCAGTACCCCATAGAACTGGAACCATAAATGCAGCGCTCCCAATACCGCCTCGGCCGATCTTTCTCGAATCTGATGTGCCATGGTCACTTTGCTAAAGAGGTTCATCACTGTAACCCACTTGTAGCCCCTCCAGGTGAAAGTGTCGATTATTATTCTACTAACGGTGTGTTCGCAGTCGGTTTCTCCTCTTGTGTTGCCTTGGGTGGGTGTCGGTCGTATTTGGTGCTGAGGCACACCTCACACTTCCCGATTATTTCCTGAATCGTTTTCCGCATTCCACCAGAAATATTTTCGTCGCAGGGCTTGGTAGGTCCCATTCAAGCCTCGGTGATTGGTCTTTCCTTGGTGGTATGCCAAGGTGACCTCCCTCTGTTGACCTCCGTCTTGAACGGTTTCCATCATCATTAGGCAACGAACGAAGTTTCGATCCATTCCGATTTTCTCTAATCTCCAGAGGCGTTTTATCTTTTCACAAACGACTTCATTCCCGACGTATAGATGGTATGTTCGCCCCGGTTTGGATCCATCTTTCAGCGCTTGGCAGATTTGATCATTCCTGACATCCGGTGCCGACCAAATAGTGGTGATCGAGGTCTTCCTATATTTTGCGAAGTCCATCTTCATGGGTCCGAAAGTTCTTGTCTTCCAAATTATTTGGTGTGATTTATCGTTCACCACCTCCTCTAGCTCTTCCATCTCCGTTGGTCTTCCTTCGGTGGAGCTTTCATTCTCGGATGATGGCTCATGGTCGTTCCCCGTCGTGCTTTGCATTTCTTCTTCCCCTGGCGTCCATTCTTGCAAAAACTGTCTCACCCCTCCTGACGTCTGTGGTTGTTCCTCCTCTATTGCATTTACGGTGATAGCGTGATATGAATTACGATGTTGTACTGGTTGAGCAGTTCCTTCCATCTGGTGACACTAGCTGAGGACTCTTTAAGCTTCCCAACCCATTGAAGTGGTCTGTGATCTGTATGTACCCGGAATTTCCTCCCGAAAACATAGTGGCGAAAATGTTCTACCGCCCACACAATACCTAATAGTTCTCGCTCAAGTGCGCTGTACCTTGTCTCTGCATTTGTTAAACGCCACCGGTCGCTCTCCACCCTCGCAATCATACGACAATACCGCCCCAACGCGTATACACTTCCGTCCGTGGTGATGATGAACTGGTTTCTCCCCAATATTGATTTTTCGCACGATAACATTAACCCAAATTTCCGGACCTGTTCGAACATCTTGCGCAAGTGATGTGCCCCACGTTCTTCCTCCGTTTTGCTAAAAACGAGTAGGCCGTCCATGTATACCTGGCACATGGACTCGTCGATTCCCCGTATCAATTCGTCCAGCATTGGAACGTAATTGGGGCACTCTTCAGTCCGAAGGGCATCCTCGTAAATTCGTAATGCCCCCTTTCGAATGTAAAAGCTGTAAAAGTGTGCTGATTCTCCGGGTGCATCTTGATTTGGTGGTAGCCGGCCTTCAGATCTGACCCACCCAGTCTATCTAAGATATCTTCTAGTCACGGTATCGTGTATCTCTCGTCTAAAGTATTCTCATTAAGGCCCCGGTAATCAATTACTACCCTATATTTTTCTCTCTTGTCTCCCGGTGTGTCCTTCTTCCGCACTGCCCATAGGGGGCTGTTGTATGGGGAGGTACTATCTACGATGATGCCCTATTTTTTAGATTATCTAACTCTTCCCGAATATGCTGTCTAAGCGCACGTGGATACCTTCTCTCTTTTACGTAAGTAATTTTATCTCTTTTCAGGGGATTTGGTGCATTGTTTGTCCGGTCGCACCCAGTAACTCTCCCTCCTTGAAGAAAATATCTGCATATTTGTCCTTTATTTCCTGTTTCCAATTCCTTCACTTGCCTTTCCTAATAGATCGCAACCTATAATAGCCTGATATTCACGGGGCATTTTCTCCACGATATGAACCCTCAATACCCCTTCTTCGATCCCCCATTCCCGTAAATCAATGTCCGCCTCCCCTTCTACTCTATAGGGCCCACCCAGGGTGATTAATTGACAACGACATACCTGGACATACATCTGGAGTTTCCTCTCACCGCCGCTCAGCTTCCTTAGCGCCTCTTGGGACAGGATGGTGTGGGAGCTCCCCGTGTCCACCAGGCATCTCACGGCGCTCACCGTGATGATAGGCAGACCGCTGATCTCTCCTTTGATATTGAAAACCTCTAATGTGCGGAGGCCCCTTTCCTGGCACCCTCCTCAACTATCTTGCCTTGATCTTTTCATCATCTATCTGCTTGGTGGTTTATTGCTCCGTACTCCTCTTCCTCTCCCCTCTGTTCCTGAGGCTTCTGATACTTCTGAGGTTTCACTAGGTCTATAGTCCTCTCGTATTTTCCGTCGTATCCGCTGGAAATCTATTTAAGCCCGTGCTTTCTCCTCTCCCGCAGCATGTAGAAAATGTCTTTCTCTGGGGACCATCTGTCTCCTCCATAGGCCTTTTTTAATCTTTCCTTCTCTACTGGCCATGCTGTTTCCTCGTCTGCCTGAATATGGTTTAAAACACTTCGCTTAATCCGGCATATGAGCGCTGCCTTGAAGGAAATCGCGTCATTCTTGTCTAGCAACTCCTCTGACACCTTGGCTGCCAACCTCTTCATAATAAGATCTCTACCTTTAATAAAGTGGTATAACCGACTTCGCCTGAGAACCGCTCCAAGTCTGAGATGGCTTTTCTAATATCCTGAGAGGTTACTGCTCTCACTTTCATTTTAGCCAACATATTGGCGTGAGAGTGGTCTCTGGTAGCGGGGGTAAATATTCACTCCAAAAATTTTCCTATTTAACTGAGGAGTAATAGAAGCTATTAAAAAAAAAAATTGTATACCATTATTCGATTTTGAGATGATTATCAAAGTCACAAAAAATGATATCAACATTCTTGAAAACAATGGTTGAGGCTAAATTTCACTAGAAAGATGCGTTCATTGTATTTTTTTTATTTATTCAGCTAAACACCGTATTGCTACTTTTTTCGTACATCACGAGGTATAACAGCTTATGTGATATGCATATAATTCTATAATTTCCTTTTTGTTTATTTTATATCTACCTCTTCTCAGCGAACACCTCAGTATAACGGACAAAATCATCTTTCCCGTACGTGTCCGCTATGTTCAAGGTTCACTGTATTATAATTACATGAGAAAAAGATGGTCGGAGGTCGGATAGTGAATAACGTAAAGAAAAACTTAGTTTATTAATACCAACGTTTCGGCCAGATTTTCAGACCTTCATTAGGGCTTAGAACAGAAAACAAGATAACAGAAATGTGAAGATAAAAGCCAATATAGATACATAAGTACCATTGGAAGAAAATGTATAATGTATTATTATGTTATTAGTATGTATGGGATATTTTGCTGTTTTCCTCGTTGGTTGGCAGACCTGGTTGTCGAAAGGGAATTCCCTGTACGAACTGACTAGCTATCATTTACCAGTTCTACTATGGCCGCCAACAGATACTGTTCGAGCAGAAACGTGACACTTGGGTTCCTCGGGTTTCTTGCGGTCATGGCCTCATTCCTCTTCATAGACTTCTTGCACGATGTCCTAGCCGAGTCCTTCGATGTAAGAATCCTGACGGGCCCAAAGAGTGCGTAGCGGTGATAACCCTGACAGGCGTCACATTGAGCTTTATGTCACTCGTTACGTCTCCCTTCATGATGCTTGGGATACACTACCTCAAAATGTGGATGGTGCTTCCCTCTTTGGAATTAGGTCTTCCGGACCGACACTGCTTCGCTCGTCCAGTTTATACACAGTCATTGCCTACGCCTTCATAGGTATCACATTTTGTTATTACAAATTCAAACAAGTACATGACGCTAACAAATATAGGCAACTAGAGGATCAACATAAAGTTAGAGTATTGGTTTTCTTATTTTCTATCGCAATTTTGTATAATTCTATTATTTAACATAAAATTTATGGTTGCAATAAAGTTGAATAATATTTAATTTTATCTAAATAAATATTTCAAAAACTGATTTATTGTGTAAAACTAAAGTTCCTAACACTGCTGTTATTTTTATTTTATTTTCTTGCATTCCGACTTATATCTACTTGTCTAATAGTTGAACCCGCATAATTAATAAAGAATCAACCAATATTTGTTGTTGTTGTGAAATGAAATTATTGAAAAAATTATCGACATAACTTATAAAATACAATTTCATGACACTTTGGCTGGTTTCTTATTCTATTGGTGGGTTTAATTTATAATATAATATATTACTACTAAAATGTTTACATACCTTTTTATAATTGTTCATTTTGTTTGTTTCATAAGCTATAACGATAGAATTTCAATAATTTTCATTTCACTATATTAACTCAAAGCACTCTTCTATATGACTCTTAAATATAAAAAGAACTTATTATTGTTAAATATGGACTTCATTAAATATGGGAAGACCTCGATCACCATTTGGATCACTATTTGGTCGGCACTGGATGTCAGAAATGATCAAATCTGCCGAGCGCTGAAAGATGCATCCAAACCGGGGCGAACAGACCATCTATACGTCGGGAATGGAGTGGTTTGGGAGAAGACGCCTCTGGAGATTAGAGAAATTCGGAATAGATCGAACTTCGTTCGTTGCCTGATTATCATGGAAACCCTTCAGGACGGAGGTCAACAGAAGGACGTCACCTTGGCATACCACCAGGTTAAGACCAATCACCGAGGCTTGAATGAGACATACTAAGCCCTGTGACGGAAATATTTCTAGTGGAATATGTGGAAAACGATTCAGGAGATAATCGGGAACTATTAGGTGTGCCTCAGCACCAAATACGACCGACACCCACCCAAGGCAACACAAGAGGAGACACCGACTGCGAACACACCGTTAGTAGAATTACAAATCGACACTTTCACCTGGAGGGGCTACAAGTGGGTTACAGTTATTGACCTCTTTAGCAAAGTGGCCATGGCACATCAGATTCGAGAAAGATCGGCCGAGGCGGTATTGGGAGCGCTGCATTTATGGTGCAGTTCTATGGAGTACCGGGAAGGATATCGTCTGATGCAGGACGGGAGTTCGATAACGCCAACGTCAAAGAAGAAATGAAGGCTTTGGAGGTAAGGTGGCATCTAAACACCCTAGGACACTCTAAGAGCAGGAAGGGGGTATAGAGAGGCTCCACGGTACGTTAAGCGATCATATTCGGGTGTACCAGTTAGATAAGGGCCTGGAACCAGACGAGGATATGATAAGAGCTATAGCAGCCTATAACCACTACGTGCATACAATAACGGTATTCGCTCCATTCGGAATTCTGTTCGGACTTAGAGGGTGCAAACGCGATTACAGAAACACGGTGATCGACGGAGAGGAGATGGAGAACGTGGGACAAGGTGAGAGAGAGAATCGAAAAGGAGAAAGCCAAACGCGTGGCGCGACACAACGAAGGTACTCTGTTTACCGTAGAGTGAGCTCTAATAGGGGTATGGAGCCGCAAAGGTATGAGGGGCCATTCAGGATGATTACAATTAGAGAGCACAATATAGTAACAATAGAGAGTATTAAAGAGCCAAAAAAACGAATGACGGTCCACATAGAACAACTCAAGTTCCCCATAATGAATAATCAATAGGATCTGGAGTTTTCTCATCTATGTAAAAGTTTTTTGTTGTTTTTTTATACAAAAGTTTTATTGTTAGTGTTTCTAAGTTTTATGTGAAACTGTTGTGTTATTTTTTCTTAAGTGGTGTTTAATTTATTTTTGATTATGGCGATGTACCGAATACATTAGGTTGTATTTTTTTTTTAATTGTATAAATTCATGATTTTATTTTAGTTTTGCTTTACTTTTAGTTTGTAATAAGAGTTTATAGGGAATGTCAATCTTTCGTTTTGTTTATTGTATATACTTTATTCTAAATAGTTATTGTTGTTGCATTTCATATTAATTTATTGTGTAGTTGAAGTTTACGAGGATGGTTCGTAAACTGGTAGGGGGAGGAGGGGAGTTACAGCCTTAGTTAGCTGTTACTTCGATGTCTGGTGACTGAGGAGATCAGCTGATCGAATGTATAAGGCCAAACCAATAAAGGCAGTATGTTACAGCAGTTCAAAC
>NW_027112074.1:2323566-2361615 GCF_000696795.3 Halyomorpha halys | reverse complement strand
TATATATATATATAGATAGATAGATAGATAGATAGATTGATAGATAGATAGATAGATATAATTAAAAGTTATCTATCTTGATGGCCTTGAATTTTTCTCCAAATAATCTGCAACAATCTTGGCAATTTATTTTATTTAGAATATTTGAACTGGTAGAATTTTCTTCTAGCATTCTTAAGACATTAATCGCAGCTTGACATTAGGTGGATTGGAACCAGTAAAGTTCGTGGTAGTTCCACTCTCCCCTCCCTCATCCATTCTGGTATTGATGGATTGTGAAGCTCTACCTAATCTACAACAAGCCGATAGACCATAAGTTAATAGATTAATTTCATTTAGTTAGCTGAGGTCCTGAACACAGAGAGGAGAACTCTACTACAACAACAAATCCTATTAGCAACAAGCGGGACACGAACCTGGGCAGAATAAATTACCTTAATGACGGCTCATTACCGTTAATGTCCCGATATCGACTGGTCGGTTCCTAGCCGACCGAGGCACCGGTCTTCCTTCGGGGGATTGGGATGTGGTGAACACTACAGTTTATTGGGTATTAAATATACCTTGTCTTGAATTGTCGAATCATAGTTATATTGTTAAAAGTCATTTAACAGGAAAATACCTGGAGCCTTTGTACAACGAATCTCTAAGGTTTAAAAAAAATGGTTATTCAGGTTCAGAGAAGTATCTATTCAGGTTTATATGCAATAGTACAGGAGCCACATCTATAAATATCAGCTCATAAAATGCACATATATAACAATCAATAAATAATTTAATAAAGCAGTTTATAATTACCACACTTAACATGGGGACGCGTTTCTGGTAGTCCTGAATCTATTTCTGAACAATTAGTTAATTTAATTGGTAATATACCTCAGTTTAATTAATTATATTACATGGCATTATTTAGTTTTCGGCAAAATTGTAACAAAAAATCAGTTGTTTTTTGGTTTTTGACTTTTCAAAGCTTACTAATTGACCAAATTAATAAGGTATGGTACTCACCTGACTCAAAATTTAATTTCGTTTCACTAACAGATTTTCATTGAGATGCCCCATTTAATAGTTACAGTCGAAAAACATAAAAAAAGATTAATTATTTACCTATTTAAATCAGTTAATGAAACTAGTTTTTAAAATTATTTGCAAGTATATGATTATATTTTAATTTGGAATTATATTAAAATCAATTTAGTTAAAACAATTAATATGTGTGGTGTGAAATATAATAACATGTTTTATTATTAAAATTTAAACGTATTCGTAATACGTACATGGTCTCATTTCGCAAAGCAGAAGTAATGGTTACTATTGGTCTTTTCATTCCAAGTTTTTTTTTCATGACAAAAATTCAAAGTGGGATTAGTGGACTTATGTTTTTTATGACATTTATGCTTACAGATCACTATGACCCATTATTAATCCTCTATTTTTTCATAATAATTACGATTGCGCATTGTTCAGTATGCAATCAAATATGACCATGAAAACACATGATTTTCGAACTTTTTTTTTTTTTTTTTTTTTTTAGTTTAAACTTACACCAGGCGTTTGGTAAGGGTGTTGTAACGTATGGCCCATTCGTCGGCGGTTTGAAAAAATTTTTGCCGGTGACACAGATTTTGATAACCAATCCAGAGGAACAACTCAACCAGCAGTTGATGACGATGAACTGTGGAAGGAAACCCTTGCCGAACAGTTAAAGGATTTGCAACACAACTCCTCAAGAACTTGATGAGTGGTAGCAGCTGAAGCGTTATGAGACATGCGTTACTGTGCAAAAAACGAGCCTTTTCTCAAAAAGATAATCATGTGTGAGGATATTTGGATTGTATATGACATCAGGCGTCGGTCACCTGCCGCAACCAAAAAAATAATTAGTTTCTGTGTGGTGGCCAAGGGCAGGAATAATTCATTTACCCTGAGGTAAAACCATCATATCTACATGGTACTGCAGTGGTATTGGCATAATGAACCAAAAACTTGTTAAAAAGGGACCTACACATCTACGCGACAATGCCCGACCTCATGTTTCACGACAGAGCTATGAAGTCCGACACTCACCTTATTCGCCAATAGATTTCCATTTGTTCAGAAATTAGAACTTCCTTATGGAAAAATGTTTGAAAATTATTCTTAGGTCAAAAATGCATTTTCTAACACAATTCTACACAAAACGAGGAATCGAATTTTTCAATTGTGAGAAAAACACATTGGGGAAAATGTATAGAAAATGAGGGTAAATATTTTCAATAAACATATTTTGATTTTACGAAGTTTTTTACTAAATTACCTTTCTGTGCATAGTAACATTTATTATGAAACGACCAAATAGTACATAAGTTACACACTGATATAACATATAAAAATATTTACTTAAACTTATGTTTAAGCATTTCCGTTAGTGAGCTATTACTACTAGATGACACGTACAACGTAACGTACTTGTCAATAATCAAATAATTTTGTTTTGTAATAAATTGAAATGATGCTTCAGACAAATTGGGCTCTTAGCGCCTTCTGTTTGTTAAGAAACTACCTGCTTTAAACAGAGTTGACCGACTTGGCATATCCACGAAAATTGAAGGCGTCTCTACTTGTATCAGGCATTTTGAATCGTAATTTTGAGATCTAGAAAAGTAAGTTCGTAAACTATTGTACCATTATAATTTTGTGTAGATTGCTCAATGTACAAATTTGTTGGTAAATTTATTAATTTGTTCTGATGGCGGTCAATAAAGGTACAAAATATTTTTAAAAAAATAGTATTTAATTAATAATTATAAAAATATTTATTGGTAACCAACCTTTCGCCGACTTTGTAGGGCTTAATAAAATGAGAACAAAATATAAACATTGCGAGGTACAGAGATAAAAAACAATTAAAATTAAAATAAAAAAAGATTAAAAAGATATACAAATGAAAGAAACGAACTACGTTTAGAAAGTATAAATATAGCCGAATAGAAAACTAATTATTTATAGCTACATTAATGAGTGATAAAATAGTGAATATAGAATTAATAGTAAAACAACACTTACAAATAGTAACAATTGTGGTGATAAATTAAAAGATAAATTACCTTATCTGTTATTGCACATTACTTAAGCCACATTGACTTTACCAATCTCTGTTATAATTGTTTACCATAATTGTTACTTCGTCTAATAACCATTGATTTACTATTACTCTAGTTCTAGCTTATGAATAGTTTAATGAATAATGTGATATAGTAGTTATGTTGTAAGCATATGTTGAATTTGTTCTAGCAACCTGAAGATGGGGGATAACCCCGAAACGTCGTTGTATGTGAAATAAACTAATATATTTAAATAAGGAAGATTGTGCCATTCACCAATTTCATATTGATTTACCATTCATTACTCTAGTTCTAAAGTTATTACTTTATAATTCGTCTCTGTATCTATTGTTAATTAGGTTTCTATTCACCTATATTTATATTTTCTTAACCTAATTTGTTTATTTCTTTTTTTATATATTTTTGTACTCCTTCACTGTTTATATTGTAATTGTTTGGCCATATGTTACCGTGTTTATATCTTGTTCTCACTGACAGCTTTGCAAAGTGGGACGAAACCTTGGTTACCAGTCAATAGTTTTTGCAATATTTTGTACCTTTATCGACCGCCACTCGGACTATCTTCGTAAAATTTACTGAATATATATTTAACTGTTAATTTTCCATTAATTTATTAAAAATAGACAACCTTCAGACGTTTAGTGATATTTTATTTGACCCGGGACTGTCTAAAACCTAGATTACAAACGATTCTATTTTATTTCTATTACCACTATTGAGTTAAAAATACTCAAAGCAAATACATTAAATTAAAAAATTTATATCTGTACCACTACAACCCATGAAGGGTTAAGGGTGTAGTATTTTGTAAGGAAGTACTTTTACTGGACCAACGGTTGTGCCAGTAAGTGATTTGGTTAGAATCACGCTCAACCGCCAGATTTTTACTAAATTTGTATGAATGAGTGGACCCCAGGGGGGTCTTCGAATTCCTAGGATGTTTCTTTTAATGCTGCACGGGTTCTTGCGGCAATGACTACATCATCTGCACATGCTCAATGTTGAGACAGTCTATTGTAAAAGTTCCCTCCTGAATTAGTTCTGATTGAACGAATAGCTACTTCTAATGCTATATTCAATAGAAGAGGAGCCAAAGGATCCCCCTGTCTCAAGCCATTCTCCTCAGAAAATTCCTGGAACAGCGAATCTCCAAGCTTAACCTGGCAGGTAGTGTTCATTAGTGTCATTTTTACCAATCTGACTAGTTTTTTCGGTTTCCTACCTTTGCCATGGCTTTTAAAATTTCCTTTCTGTCCATACTGTCATAAGCTTTAAAGGGTTAAAGTCCACGAATAGAATATGTAGCCCTTTTCCATTGCCTGCCTCAGGGTGAATATCTGGTCAACTGTCGATCTATCGGGCCGGAACCCTCCTTGATATTCTCCTAAAATATTTTCCGTGAAATCGGACACTCTTTTATGTAGAAGCACTGCTAGTATTTTATAGATTGTGCTTAGTACATTAATGCCTCCATAATTATCGCGTCAGCTTGTCTCCTTTCATGTGTATTAGACATATTGCTGTTTTTGTCCAATCTTCTGGCATTTTTTTCTTCCGACCATATCTTCCAAATCAAATCATAAATTGCTTCTCACAAATCGCTGCAACCATATTTCTTCATCCATGGAGTTATCTTGTCAAGACCTGGCGACTTATGGTTCCTCAATGATTTAATAATGTCAATAATTTCTTCCTTTTCAGGAGCTACCACTTCTTCACCGTCCTGCGCCTTACCTAGGAGGAGTTCATCTAGATTGAAGTATTCTTCAGATCTTTTCTCGGTGGCTCTTGTGTTTAGCAATCCACTAAAATACTGGCTCCACTTTTCAAGAATTGACGTTTTTCCCCAATCATCTCACCTTTTTTCCCTTTACATAATCCAGTGTTGGCTTGGAATCCCTTTTTTATTTCTTTTACATCCTTATGGAACTTTCTGGATTCTTTTTTATCCCAGACTTCTTGCAACTTTTTAAGGTTTTTCTTTTGCTGTGCTCTCTTCTTCTGTCTACATAGTTTTTTGGTTTCTCTCCTCTTTGTCATAAATCCTCTTACACCTCGCATTATTTCTTTTTTCCAGAGCTATACTACACTCTTCGTCAAACCATTCGTTTCTGGGAGCTGGTTCTTTCTACCCTAGTACATCAATTGCACTTTTTATCACAACATTTTTCCATCTATCATTTTATGTTATGTACTATGTCATTTTCTCTCAGTCGTTCCCTTATTTTGTCTTTGAATCCTTCTGCTACTTCACCCTCGAGCAGCTTTCCTGAGTTGTAGGCATGTACTCCAATGTAGTGCACCTTCTCATAGCCAGCTTTTGTCGATACCAGACTTTTACCATGTGGTGATCCGTATCACAGTCCGCTCCTCTAAACGAACTTACATTTCTGATATCTGATGCGTCATATTACACCCCTTTTATATTATATAGTTAATGGTAGCAATATTTTATAAATATAAAGGTATTTAATTAGTAAACTGGTAAAAACACAAAAAGCCTTTGCAAAAGAATCCAATTATAATAATAGTTTTGCAGGACTCAGTATAAATTAATTAATTAACTTATTTTGGATAATTTCTTTCAGCGATTATCCTGTCATCCCGAGACAGATACATAGCACTATCTACCATCTCGTACCTATTATCATGTATATCAAACAGGCTCATATGCTCCAAATTTATCGCTAATTATAACATGGCGCTCAGCAAGTACATTATATTTTTATAAAGTTATATTAAAACTTTATGAAGATTAGGTAGAAGGACGTAATAAATAAGTAGGAATCAAGTGAAAGTACATTTCATTACTATCATATCAGACAATACAAGCCCTCCGTTCTAGAAGAGGACCATTGTAATAAAGATTTAATGTCACACCCATCTTACCCGCACCACTCGGTTATTACATCGGGAGGACGATAAAAGAGAACTGAATCGAGCGAAACAAAATAACTGCGGGTGAAGTAAAAATGAAGAGCGGCTATATAGGAGGCCAACTTAATGCTACAGTTATTGCTAAAGCCACAAAGGGAAGAGATAAAACCGGGTTTCAGTCATGATGGAGTGCCTCTGAGCACATTGGGAAATCACGTTTTAACTGCTAAAGTAAATTTTTAAATGGTCTAGATAATAAAATACATCAAAGCAGTTAAAATTTCACGTTTATCTCTTCACTCATCCGCTTAGCTTTGCCTTTTCGTATGCTGCGATTTTTTGAGAAAAACGGTTCAACAGATAATTTAGTTTGATAGCTTAAATTACTGAATGAAGCCAACATTAGCCATATAATGAAAAAGTATTTTATTATATTTTAATTAGTCTCTACTTCTTGACATTTCTATCAATTATCTTGTAGAACATGTAGCATTATAAATATCTTTATTTAATAATATAAATAGATGTATAAATAAATATTTAGGAAGCAATTTATTTATGTTACTATATTTAGTCATGTAGCTGCGGCAAATAAATATTCTTTTGAATCAGCCATGAGTTAACACTGTCTATTCAGGAGCCTTTGTGGGCCACACCCAGCCTCTGTAAAGTGAGTGGACTTAATAGGGGAAAAAACTTGGCTGTTAAAATTTCAAATAAATCACCTCCTTGCACGACTGTTGTTGAAGAAACAGTACTACCTTATTGAACCCCTGGGTTGTAGCGGTACAGATTGGCAGGTAAATAAATAGTATAAATATTTATCCCACTAAGATTAGTGAAAAAACTTAACATTTGACATTTATTGCTTTGGCAGGATAGTGTATCTTACGTTTTTGACCTGTACTCGATTTCCCAACCATTTTTAGTGGAGTACAAGCAACTTTCCTCTATCATGGCACGAAATATTGACGGTATTATATTTCTCACCCTTCACAGCTCCAGAATGTTCTAGACCTTCTTTTAATTTATTAGACCTTATTTAATTTATTAGGAAGAAGTTTCCAGTAATTGGAGGATGTAAGCTCCAATTACTGGAAACTTTTTACTACTCTCAGTTATCGCAAATACTCCTCCTACAAAGTCTTATGAAGGTGGGGTCATATGTCATATAAATATCCCCGTATATTGGAGATACAAAGCAGTAATTCTAGAGAGCAGTTGAAGATGATTAGTCGAACAGTTGTCGAAGGACAACTCTGGGAGACAAGTTGTGTATAGTAGCACAAAATTGTACTCAGCATGTCATAGAGTTTTCTCCTGCTTCATGTAAATAAAGTTTTTCTTACAATACTATGCCGTCACATTCTATAATCCTATCATATCGTCCAGAAAATGACAAAGTGAGCTATCTGCTAATTTTGTTATCATTCTGTTAATTTCATTTCGATGTTGTATTCTGTTCTCTTCTGCAAAATAATCATTTGACAAATATCAAAATTAATAATAAAACATAATTTGGCCTTGGAGCAGAGCAGACTATATTTAAGACTAAAGTGCCACCCACCATGTTAAGTTCCCTAATGTAGTTATTTCTCGACTTAGACCCGCGAACTTTTAATGTATTTTGCATAGATTTCGTGAATATCTACAATATTTTAACAACGATTTTTGTCTTACCTATGTTTTAGGTTTAAAAAAATTTTAAATTCCAAGGGCTGGGACATAATTATCAGTCATTCCTTTTAATATGGATGTGAATTTCCATTCGGTTTTAGTGCACTTTTTTTTAAGGGTCGAGCAATAATGCCTAGATACCGAATTGAAATTAAAGATACCATTACATCACACCAAGATACATCAAACAATAATAGTTGCATTTAATCAATTTTAATAATGAAAGCCGTATGAAAAGGACGTGATAATTGAGATGTTTTAGCCGAGTAACCTGGACACTTGGTTCAGAACATTGTTGGTTAGATTCCCCCAGGGTCAGTCAATATTTATGTCTTGTGTTGCTAAGACATGAATAGTGGTGCTGCTAAGACATGACATTCCCGTTTCGAGGATGCATTGGTCCTGAACTTGAACTGAGAACTTGAACCATTAAAAAAAAAAAAATGACAAAAGTTGTACGAGCTGATTTTTATTATCTGCCTGTTTTGTTATTCGTTATTTACTGATATAATAAAATAATTAATTCAGATAATGAAGCATTAATTAATTTGCAAATCGATTACTTTATCAGCCGATGATGAATATATATTATAAAGCCTTTTGATGCTATCATCATCAACTCCCCTGCTCCACTTCCAGTAACCGCATTATTCCCCCGGAACTATATATAATCCTGTTAATGGCTAGTGGAAGACCTAATGACTCCCGAAGAGGAAGTAATCTCCTCTTAAAGACTCAGTTAATAGTCAATTGATTGAGGGATCCTGCTAGCTGGAGGCTGGGCCCCCCTCCTCCCCGAGGCAAACTAAATAATTAACGAGAAGCTGGCTGAAAGAGCTCTCCCCCTTCATTGATCGGCTATCAACCGTAGTTAGCCTTCGCTCCTCCTCCTTTCATTGTGTGTGCCTCTGAGTGGCCTCCATTGGCTTTATCTTTGCCACCTCAGCACCTTCTCCCACTTCTCACCTTCCACCTTCTATCTCTTCTCTATATTAATCGGCAACGCCGCACAGCTGTTTATGCAATCCTGCTGAATAACAGCCAATATAAATGATTTTTTATTTTATTATTTTTTTTTTAGTTAAAAATTATTTACGCTCAGTCGGAAAATTATTTCTGCTTTGTCGGGAAATTGTTTATGCTTAGTTGCAAAAACATTTCAATTCAAATAAGTTTTTAATACAATTAAGAGATGAATTTCGCAAAATATCTTACCTCAGAAACTAAAAATTTTGTAAGAATGTGCAGGAATATACAACTTATATTGCATGTTAGATTTTCTTTTTAAAAAATACCCTCCCATCAATTGCATCCTATCTAATCCCACATCACTACCCTTAAAGGATGGTGTTAAAACTGAAGGATTAAAATGAATTCCAATAAATCTTATCAAATGATCTTTGCCCTTCATCGTACACCTATGGCTTTCTGCCCTAATCCTTTAATAATATTCTAGAATATTCATACAACACTGAATGACTGAAAAGACAGGAAATGTGCTCGTAGATTCCGACTGTCGCATCGCTTACCAAACTAACGAGTTAAACTTCCAATTAATTTCAAAAGACTGATTTACATGACCAAAGTATGGCCAATCTGGCCTACGGAGTTGAGCTTTGAAACTTCACTAAACTATCGATGTCCTCTCATCGAAATCCTTGATGGTCCTTACTTTATTATAAACAAAATGAACCATGAGGACGTCAATGTTCCATGTGTTACCGGTTTGGCTTGAACCAGCTATCAATCCTTCCATGATAAACTCCCTAATCCCGCAAATCCACTTGTTTTCAACTTTCTCTTAAATTCCTGATATTCCTCCAAGACGTCTTGCTTTTCTTTGATTATATTATAAAAATGTGTTACCATGATTACAGTGGATTTTTATGTTATAACATTATATTTTATAAATGGATAGTAGTTATTCAAGTATTTTTAATTGTAATAATATAAAATGTTTTAAAGAAAGGCTACAATTTAGCGTAATGATTAATATAAATTTTTTAAAGATTGTTGACACAAGGTAAAAGTAAAAGTTGTGTGATGAGCTCACAACACAGTAATTACTAATGTTAGATGTCTTGCCTCTGGTCCTGTATTTATTTAATTTTATCTTTTTCTATCCCGAAAATGTCATAATTCTCGAAACGCACATCGACCAGTAACTTCCTGATATTTGAGAGGCTAAAAGCCTAGATTTCGAAATCTACCAGCAGTATCATATATCTGTTAAGTTTTACTATCTTTAATTATATTTCATATTTTATAGTCGGGTTGTCGTATTCATCCTATTTCTCAGGGCTAACAGGAAAAATGTAAATATGGTATAACAACTATCTTGCTGAGACAGAAAGAGTTATGAGCCCCAACTCAGCGAGTTTTCGTTATATATGTCTTAGTTAGGGCTTACCATAAATTTTAACCACCACTCCAAAGCAGCAGGAGATAAAAAGAGACTGGACTTTGATAAGGCTTCTGACCATGTTTGCTATTTTATTATTACAGTAATTCTTATTTATGATTTCCACAACTTATCGTACCATCTGGATGACTTAGTTAAGTTAGAGGTTTAAACCAATTCTTGTAAAGCTCCAAGTAAAATTATATTTTTAAAAAATGAATTAATAAAATATCATTTCACAACTCAGTTTGGCGTTAGTGGTTCTCGTTTCCTTTCCAGATAAAAAAATTATTATTTTGATAATATTATCTTATTATCTTAAACCGTATCTTTATACAAGTTTAAACTGAAATTAAGTAAAAATGACAGGAAAATTAAAACATGACGATGAAAGCTCTGAAGATAGACAATAGGACTCATGAAACGTTGGAAGAAACAACACGCAAATGTAATTGTAATAAATAAAAAAAACTTAAGCAAGAAGGCTAATAAATCCTATATAATAGAAAAAGAACAGATTTTTTTTTTTAATAATTTATTTATTGATATTTACAACTGTATATACATATATACAACAAGTAAATTTGCTGTAGGTGACATAGTAACATGATAAAAACATGTGGAGAATCTACCCACTGATAGAACTCCAATAACATTTCTAGAGAAGAAGAAAAAAAAAGAACAGTAAATTATTTATTGTGATTTCATTACTAATGCATGCATGTCATGATATCATGCATATCATGATATTTACTATTGAAATGTTTGTACAAAGAACATTCATTAATGTCAATAGTATTGTAATATTTTTTAAATCAGAGAAATATTCTTCATTTTTTAAAATAATATGTTGTCATTAGTTACAATTAGAAAAACAAATAGGCAATCTCCCACCCTCCGTGGTAGACTTCTGATTTTCAAACAGACAATTATAGCGAGTATGTTGTTCGATGTACGACATGTCACAATCTCACAAGAGGAGATCATAACACAAACAAAAGGCAATCCATTCCGGCCAGACCCATCCCACTAAGACCCTCTCGTAGCGACGGTCCTATATCAAACGAGAGGAGGAAATTTTAAGATTTAATCGAACAATATTTCAAAAGCTCCCGAAGTTGAAAAACTGCATGATATCCCACACTTTAATTCATTCGAAATATAAGTTAACATTTTATTCTATAAGTAATGGCTAAGCTCCAATGAAATGGTTTCTCAACAACTTAATGGTTAGCGTGTTAAACACATATTATTTAACAAATTTTTCATGGCAAAATAAGGAAATTTTCAGAATTTGCCGATAACATTCTCATAATTGCAGAAAGCAGAGGAATCTCTTCATTACTTCTCTTGTTTCAATCATTTTTTTCAACCCCGGGAAAATATTTTTCTTTTTTTTTCTTTCATAGTCAATATTTTTCATTGCTACTAAAAATTCTTCATTAGTAATTTCAAATAGACTAAATTAAATATACTTTAAAAGAGTTCAATTTGGAAATTTAAGTCCTGTCAGAATATTGGAATGATAATCGGTCCTAGATGAAATTAAAAACTACTCGATTGTACACTGATAGTTGGACACAATTTAATCAAAATCGTTCGGGCCGTTTTCGAGATAATCGAAAATATGTGTAAAATTTATCATATAAATTGGCACTTTCGGTCGATATTATAGAAAAAGTTGCTGTAAATAAATTATCCTCTTAAATATGAAATATCAGTTTCTTACGACTTTTTTTTTTCAGCTATAGTTTTCACACACTCGCACCCAACATTTTGAGACACAGGATTGTATAGACTCCTTAAAAAGTGTATTTCTGTCAAAAACGTGGATTCTATTTGTATAATTTAGACATTCCCCGGAGTAAAAGTTGGGGGGGATATTATCCAAATTAATTATAATGTAAAGGTATCGCTGGTTTGAATGAGTGGACTGTACATGATATATTTGATGATGACGAAAATGAAACGTTTTTAGCACTCGAATTAGGTGCGGGTAAAATCTCATTGTTAAGGTAAGTTCAATATATCTGCTGGTTTTCTCAATCAGATGGTGTGCGTATAGTCCCCAGTACTATTGTGAGTTAGCATTTTCGATCTTTAATCATACAATTCATTATAATTCTAGTAGACTTAGGTTAAAAAAAAATAGTTAAATCGAACAACATTCAAAATGGGGCTAAAATTTTAAAATAGCGTTTCTTAATTGCTAAAGAAATCTATCTTGAATAGGCATCAATGAAGTTCCTTTTTTGAATAATCCTTAATTCGTTTATCCCATATCGAAGGGATAGGTTACACTGTGGATGTCAAATTCTCTTGAATGCCCATCTTCCTACCGTCCTATTTCACTCATGGCCTGATAGGCAAAATCCTAGAAAACCTCTTATCAAAATGCCTCTATCCAGTCCTTTACTCATATCATGTTATTTCTGACCGCCAGTTTGGATTTAGAAATCCCATTCTACCATACAACAGTGTCATATCTTCCACATTGGAGCGCGAAATATACTGCACGGGAGTCTTCCTCGAAGTTGAACAAGGTTTTGATCGAGTCTTGCATCCAGGTCTACTCTATAAACTTCGTCAATTCCTTCCTCCTACATATTTCCTTTTAATCCGCTCCTACCTCTCTGATAGAACCTTTAAAGTAAATCATAACCTAGCTTACTCACCTCTCTTTTCTCAGTCCGCCGGTGTTCCTCAAGGTAGGATCTTAGATCCCATTCTCTATACGTTTTATACAGCTGTCATCCCAACCCACCCTAACATAGTCCTAACAACATACCCTGATGACACATGTATACTGTCTGTAAACAATGGCCCTACTAATGCATCACAAACTCTACAGACACACCTAACATCTATTGAAGAATGGTGTCAAAACTGGAGAATTAAAATAAATCCTGACAAATCCCACCAGATCACCTTTACCCTCCTGTCCTACACAAGTCGTTTGACAAGAGACTTACTTGGAATCCTCATAATAGAAACGACAAGAAACTGCTCATAGATTTCGATTGCTACAACACCTACTTGACAAACGCTCTATACTTCCCATTCACTACAAAAAAAATTTATATACTATGATAATCAGACCAATTTGGACCTATGGAATTGAGCTCTGGGACTCTACCAAGCCATCATATTCCTCCCGCATCCAATCGTTACAATCCAAAATTCTACGTAAAATCCTTGATGCTCCTTATTACGTTACAAATAAACTCATCCCATTCATTGCAGATTTGGCTCAAACAGATATGCGTCTTTTCATTCCAAACTCCTAACCCATCCTAACCCATTAGTTCTTATCTCATCCTTAACAATCACTGATAATCCTCCGAGGCGTCTGAAAAGAAGATGGCCACGGGACATAATTTAAATTAATGCTTGAAGTACCACCAATGGGTGGTTCTTTTCCAAGATTTTTAAGTGTTTGAAACATTCATCCAATTAACTTATTGTATTTATTATTTTGTAAAGTTGTGAATTACATTATATATATTTTAAAAAAAGTTCTTGATATCGAATAAAATAAGGGTAACGGACCAATTTGGTCGGGGATGGAAGAAAAATCATTGACAATTATATAAAAAAAAATGAATTTGAAGAGCTGACTTAAAAATTTCAGTATATATTTTTGAATGTTGATTCATTAATATAAACTTACTTACTAACACAACGTAATAAATATAAGGTTAAGTTATATAAATGGATTGTTATCAAGGTTAACAAAATTTTAATTATAAAATGGATCATGTTAATGATAAGGGAACTGGTGATGGGGGTAAAGACCCTGCAACGTAAAAATTAATTAAAGTTTTATTAAAAAGCTCCATTGTAAGAATTCCACCACAAAATTCAAACTTATATTACAAAAGAACCTCCTAATAGTTTATAAGAGTTTACGTTTTAATCCAAGAAGAATTTTAAGAATACAAAAAAATCATCCACTCATCTCCCAGTTTATCCACGTACATTTTTTTCGATTCGGCACCCAAATCACAATACACTGTCTAAATTTTTTTTCCCATTTTCTTTTGTTATGGTCTCATTATTATGAAAACCTTTGTGATTGTTTTTCATATACAGAATTAATAAATAATTAATTTGAATAATAAACCATCGTACAGTAATTTGCAGAACATTTCCAGTCGCTCTGTGATGAAATTAGACCATTTTAAAGCTTAAAAAAACATTCTGGAAATATTTGAAGGTTTTTTTTTTTTTATATTATGTATTTTTGGTTTCACACTACTTTAATAATTATAAAAGAAGGTAAACATGTATCATATTAGAATTAGTTATTTTATTTTTCTTCTCTAGAAGTATTTCAAGATTAAAAGTAAATATAATTTTTTAGTTCTTACAATCACTTGAAAATCAATTTGCCTTACGAATTCGTAATTTAACTCCTACTGAAGAACCAGTGGTTCACCTTGAAAGGCCCCCTACTACTATTTAATTATTTAAGTTGAAGTTAGATAAATCCGTTGGATTTAATGTTCAGTTATTGCTGGACAATATATTTTTACAAGTAGAGTAAAGAAGTGATATAGTGCTTATTGCAATGTTTAAGGACGGTGCTCTATGAGATCTGGAAGAAGAGGTGGAGGGTAGGGATGCTGCAGTAGGATACACAAATTCAAACATTTTTGTGACTTTTTATTAATTGTCTTACATGAAGTTTATAACAGGCAAATCTGCAATGAGCGTGACTCAAAATGCACTTTTAATCAGCCTAATTTTCCAACATTTTTCGAGGGAGACCTCCTTAGGCTAATGTTTAGATTTTCGGCTTCATAGTTTATAGAGTGCTATAGGTTGGGAACCGCTGGATTATAAAATTTTTTAACATAAACATGAAAGAACACTAATATAGTGACAGTTTACGGCCATCGCAATTTTTGATTTTTTCCGTCTATGTTAACAATAAAGCTACAGTTGACAGTATATTTTGTGGTAGCTATTGCCGTGTAAACTCTCCTATTTATATGTCTCGACACTGAACTTTTGCAACTTACCAAATGTAATGGCGATAGGTCAGAGGAATATTGTTTTCATATATTTTTTCTGTAAATCGATTCTTTTTTTTTCAGATAAGTTTAAAGTTTTAACCATGTCTACAACAGTAAGACTTCTAGTCCACGAAGCGGAAAGCTGTGAATTACGACGAAACGGTTACGAATGCCTATCGTCCATTGTCTCAGTATTCATCCGGATTCATATTATCGAAATTGCTTTTCGACTTTCCGAACTTGACTTGCCGAAAAGGCTTTCTTCATGAAGAATTTTGCGCTTTAGATTTATCACTTTGGTGATTTTGGTTTATCGATGTACCTGGCACAGGCGATATCGACGAAGACGGAAAATTTAGGTGAATCCAATTTACGCAAAAAGAAACGAGTTCATTGAATTTCCTCATTTTTGACATGATTTACAAAGGGTCTTTAACCCCATCATCAGTTCCTTTATCATGAATATGATCCATTTCATAGTTAAAATTTTGTCAACCTTGATAACAATCCAGTTATATAACCTAACCTTATATTTATTAAGTTGCATTCTTGGAGGAAGAAGTACAATGGAGGTATAAACTAGCAAAAAAAAGTGAAGCCGAAAAGGCGGGCCATATGTGCTTTCGAGAGACGTGGCAGAGGAGTAGGGGCAGAGTAACCAATCGCTGGCTGCTTTTTGTTTCAGTTTAAATTAAAATGACGGAGATTCCTATTAGCCTTATCATAAACCTTCCTTTGGTGGGCGTGGCTTTTCGGTTTCACTTTTGCTTTGTAGGAGAGTAGGTTTATGGCACGGCACCCCTTGGTTGAACTAGTATGTTAGGTAGTGTAAATGGATTGTTATCAAGATCGACATAATTGTAATTTTAAAATCGCTGAAGTAAATGATAAGGGAATTAATACACTAATGCATTGGCTAAAGACCTCGTTGATACGTTAAAAACATTATTAAAGGTTTTATTAAAAAGTTCAATTAGAAAAATTTCATATCAGCATTCGAAAGTATAGACTCAAATTTTGAAGGTAGTTCTTCAAATTTAATTTTTGTTTTAAATTATCTATGATTTTTTTCCCATCGAGAACCAAATTTATCTGGTACCCTTCTTATATTTACTTTATTCTTGGTCAGCACATACAGGATTTAAAATTAAACTCGGATTGCCGAACGTGTTGAATCGCAAACTCATCAAACATAGCAAACGCATCATTCCCGTGTCAGAAGCTGTGCCGGCGTGGTTGACTTTAATTTCGCTGTAGACCCTGACAATAAATCTTGACCCTCCCACTCAGGCTACACTAGATCGGTAATTTGTTGTAGAACCCGTTTTTCCAGCCTTACTTGGGAAATCATAAGTGCGTTGAACTTTTCACTAAACCTTTTAAATTTTTATTTCATTTATTTCGAATGATTTTCTTTTACTTATACTGGAAAGGAATCCTGGCTCTAAACTTTGGGACCCAGTGCCTTATCAATTGAGCTTACTCTGATTTTTTTATTTTTTTTATCCTTACATCATTAAAGTCAAATATCCCGTTATGTAACCGAATAAGTTATGATGAATCAGTACTTTCATCGACTACTCCCTCAGGAGACAAAGGAAGCGAAGAGAGGATATGAGAGAGCAAACAGGTGGAGAGAGCCGTGACCTAGATATATCGACTCTGATACCCTGGAGCTGGATGCTGACTTTCCCCGCCCGGAGAATAGGATCATCAGGGAGGGTATTGGGGGAGTCTCCTGGAGTGTATTAGGGATAATCTTACTATTGCTTAGAATTTTTGTTAAATTATATACATACACACACACTATATATAGTGTAAATATAATTTAATTTATTATAATAACATTATTAAAATAAACATAATAATCTAAGGTTTTAGACCTTAGTGAAATAAAGGTCAAGTCAAAATATTTGGATTCAAAATTTAATGTTGAAAAAATATTTTAATAAATTCAACCTTGTACATAGTTTATTAGAGCTTCCCTCAGATTTCTGCTCAGTAGGTGGGTACAAAATTACCTATATTTCAAAGTTTAAAAATCAATTTTATTTGTAATTAAATGCGGTTTGTTGTTTGTGCTTAAAATATATTATAGATAAACAAAAATATCAAGAAAAATACCCTTGCACATGGTTTAGTTAAAGTAGTGGATCAAATTTGATACTGATATTTAAAAAGTAGTACTAGATCATTTTCTCGCTAATCTCTAATTCCCTCCAAATAAGTAATTGGCATATATTCCATAAACGAAAATTGTCGCAAGTGTGAATTGAGCAAATAATTGTGTAGCGGAACGGTCTTTTCACGTTCCATTAATCCAATGGCGTTAGTCATAGGATAACCTTAGTCTATACTCCTTAATTGGACCATACAATTAACACCTTATGATGCCATAAGGCAATCCAAGGGGGACAAGACGAACTAGTATACATATTCAATTTCTTGGAATATGTATGTACTCATAATGTAATCATAGTTTTAGTAGGAGTTCGAAAAAAAAAATGTAAATTGTGGTCGGAATCTACAAAATCGAGATGTAATCAACACGATTCCAACCCACATAATCCTTGAACATTTAATAAACAAAAAAATTTAAAATGCTGGCTATGTACTTAGAAGACTTTTTTTTACTCGATTATGGAACTATTTTATAACGTTGTTTTCTGATAATTAAGTGGTAATATTATCAAATTAAATTAAATCTGTGATCAACCCATGAAGGGTCAGGGGTGCGTACTTTGTAAGGAAGTACTGTTACTAGACCAATGGTTCTGCAAGGTGGTGATTAGGTCAGATCACGCTCGACCGCCAGATTTCTACCCAATTAAGCATACCCACTTTATGGGACGCCATAGAGCTTCCCAACCCACAATGCCAGCACAACGGTTACTGGTAATAGATAATAATTATCAGCCACAGTCGGATTCGAAACCGGATCCTTGGAGTTAGTAGTCCATTGCCTTGCCAATGAGCTACTCATTCGCAAACAAATGTTTGATAAAAAAAATATTAATATGAAACCTTACCATTTTCATAGATAAGTATACATTCCTCACCATTAAAAATCGACAGATATGCACATAATTACTAATATTTAAAGGTTAGGAATAATTATTTTGAAGTAGATCTGATTTGTTATTTTAGAATAAAATTTGTGTTTGAGGAGCAAATAACAAATAAACGTGCCCAGAAAAACGGCGTAGTGAAGCTAGGGGATAAAAATTATACTGGACACTTAATTCCTTACTTTCTTATCAGTTTAGGCAGAATCGAATGAGCCGTTTTAGAAAGATACCTATGCCAAAAAAAAGAAAAAAAGTTTACGCATGCGCCCACGAAAGTAGTCAATGGAATCTGATAAAATCAATATGGGACCAACTAGATACCAACCCGCGCAATTCTTGAAAATACATTAAAATTGGATTAGCTGTTCGATTAATTATGCCCAAACACAAATTTGACTGCAGGCCGACATGGAACCTTATTTCCCTCTTGACCTCAAAAAATTACAATTACATATAAATATTCGATTCTGAGGATTTTTTTTTTCATTTTCACTATGAATATAAAACCCAACATCATAAACAGAGTAAAATCATAAACATTGTTAATAACTAACTAAAACTAACTGTATTGGCCAAAAAATAGTGAACTTTATTAGCTGAAGAAATTGTTACTTTCATAAGATTTAAATTGTCACACAGAACTTTTACATCAACTTATGATTAATGAAATTTTATCAGGAGTTTATTACAGTGTATAATGTATAATATGAATTCTACAATTATCATAACAATATAAAAAAAGTTCATTAAATCCTTACACTTTCGCTCTAATTAAGAAAGAAAAGAGTTTTCACTCGCAAGGACAACAAACAAAGGGTTGCTACCTCACGACCTTAGTGAAAGTATATTATTATACCATGGAGATAGTTGATCAGTAACTTTTACATTGTTAACACGTTTATTTTTAAAATTATTAAAAAATATTGTAGCAGAAGCCTTCAAATTAGCTTAAGCATGTAAATAGCTGAAATACGAGGTTAATCCTAAAAGCAAAGCATTTCATTTATTTCTTTTTCTCTATAGAAAGAGGGAAAGTTTTGTATTTAGGAAGGTATTCAAAAGACAAAGGACCTCAGAATCCAAAATGTTCATTTTAGATAGGAAGGAACAAATTTAGTTCGTGTCTATCTCTCCCTTGATAGTCAAATTTATGTTAGGGCTTAATCTATCTAACAGTTAATCCTATTTTAACGAAATCGTCAGATTCCACCGGCTACTTTTGTCTATGCATGGGCATATTGCCAACACAGGTATATTTCAAAAATGACTCGTCCGATTTTGTGATAGAAGAAAGTTGGGAGCTAATTCAAATTGGTTCGGGTGTTCCTCAAGGTAGTATTCTCGGTCCCATCCTCTACACCGTCTATACAGCTGGCATGGCATCCCAACAACTAACACTATCCTTACCACGTATGCTGATGATACATGTGTGCTCACAGTTAGTAATAACCCTTTTATTGCATCCCAAACTCTCCAGTCCCATATCACAATCCTCGAAGAATGGTGTCGAAATTGGAGGATAAAAATAAATCCCAACAAATCACATTTACTCTTCGTCGTAAACCTGTCGTTTGTCCTACAGTATACTTTAATAATGTGGCTCTTACCCCAGCAGATTCCGACTATTACAGCACTTACTAGACAAACGGTCTAAACTTCCAACACATTACAAAACACTAATCTACATGACAATAATAAGGCCCATCTGGAGATACGGAGTTGAGCTTTGGGGCTCCACTAAACCTTCGAATTCATCTCGTATCCAATCTTTACAATCCAAAATCCTTCGTAAAATCCTCAATGCTCCTTATTTTGTTACTAATAAAACCATCCATAAAGACCTAAATGTTCCTTATGTAACCGATCTAGCCCGAACCCGATATTATTCCTTCCATAATAAATTCCCTCTGGCAATCCTCCGAGGCGCCTGAAAAGAAGATGGCCTCGTGACCTTATATTGTAAACTGTTTTTAGAGGTATACTACTGGGTAGTTTCTCTACATCCTGTATCATATCATTATGTCATTACGATCAAATTTACTTGTTGTATTTTTTATACAGTTGTAAATATCAATAAATAAAAAATAAAAAAAATAAAAAATTGGTTCGAGTATGAATTCGATAATACTCGGTTTACTACCACTCTAATAGATTTTAGCAACTTCAATTTGTTATTTTTGTTTGCGCAGATGAAAACTTATATTTCATTTATATAGGTTATATTAAAAAAAAAATTGAAGAATGTTGGAGAGCAGTATAATAATGGCCAAATATTAATTTTATCAGATTCCATACACTACTTTCCCTTGACAGTCATGTGCCAAGCACAGTACTTTCCCATAATTTTATTTTTGAAATAAAAATAAAATATATTATATATTAAAAATAGTAAAACCGTAAAATAAAAAAGACCGCTTCCCCATTTATATCCGTCATATTTCCTTTCCTCAGTCCCCTCTTAAAATGCATCAAATGCAATAAAAGAGATTGACTTCATCAAGTCTGACTACCCAACTCAAAACATTCATGGGTCTCAGCAATAAAAATAAATTATATAAAATATATTCTTAAGCCTTGAAATATTAATACAGATAAAATAGATATACATAAAAATTGATCCTTAGGCGAAGATTTGTAAAAAAAAAAATAAGAAATGAGATAGATAGAAGAATCAAAAGACTAAAGAATAGTGAAACTTTATTATATACCGAAATTCACACATTTTTATAATTAGATGACGTTTTTATTTATTTATTTTTCGAATTTTTCACTTATGACTAATAATTTTTTTGAGATAACATTCTATATGAAATCAAATAAAGTTGATAAAATGCCAAACTAAATATTAAAAATTTTTAAAGAAAAAAGTAAAGAAATTTTATTTTCCCCAAAGATTCTTTTTTTTTGTTTGAGGACATGAATTAGAAATTATCCTTCTCGCAAGCCGGCGGATTCATTTCGAAAATATAAAAACTAAAATTAAAAGATTTCAGTTTTATGTTATTCCGCATTTATTTTTTCATGATGACTAAAAATTGATTTTTCTTAAATTTGCTTTTGGAATCTTCGAATTCTAACTTTTTTTTTATTTTGTTTTAAAAATTTTCAATGAAAGCGCAGGGCTTTAATTAAATGAATGATCAGGATCGTTAAAGATTTTTATCGAAAAAAGGATAAAATAATTTAATTGGATTAAAAGATTATTTGAATTTTATAATAGTGTAGTTAAAGGTATATTTTATTTTATTTTATGGTTTGATTTTCGAGTACTTAAGTTAAGAAGAGAAGGGGGTGAGCTGGGGGTTTATATTACTTTGTTTATAGATGGGGTTCGGTTTTCTGTTCTATATAATGTATCTATATATATTTTGTATGTATATCTAAAATATTGTTATGACTAGTTGTGCCCAAATTATGAAGGAAAAACTTTATTAAAATAAAAAGTTGTGCTGACCAACTTCAATGGGTTGCAAATCACACAGCATACTTATTTTAGTCCAATCAGACACTATTTTTAATCTTATCATAAATAAGCCTATATAAGTATACAATAATAAAATAATAATTATAAATATAAGCAATATATACCATTAAAACATGACTTTTTTTTCTCTCTTTTTCATGATTTTTCCCCATTTTCTTTTTCATGATTTTTTCCCCTTTTATATCCTTTCCCTTTTCCCTCTTTTTTCTTTTCCTTCCCTTCTGTTTCCCTTTCATAATTTGGCTTCAACCCAATGTGTCTTTAACAGAATAATGGATAAAATAGTGATGGAGTTATTTAAGTAATAGATTTAAATTTTTAAAAAAATCAACAAATGGTATGTTAAAATTAATATACAATAAATATTAATAATATATACAAAAATAATAATGTAACAAATAAAATAACAAACAAGATATGCAATATATGCATGCCATCCTTCCTCTGGATGACTACATTACTCAATAATTTCCATGCATGTGGTGGTGTATGATTCCCAGGGAGTCAAGTATTATATTCTCTGTCAACCTAGCCACGTCCTGGACCTCGACCCCGAGCTCCTCCATGAAGCTCGTAGTTGTGCTGGGGATCGTTCCACGGGCTCCGAACCAGAGGTTGAAGTCACGTTGAAGTCTCGTTTTCCGTAGTCCTCACGGAACTTCTCCTTGAGGAAAGGGATACATTTATCGTAGATTTCCTTCTTTTCCCTATCTACCTTATTTTTCTGGTCAAGGTCGTTATTTTCATATCTCATGGTGGGATCCAGAATAATTGCTGACTTCACCTTCTTAGGGAAAGCAACAATATCCGCATGTCTTGTGGATCCATCCTTATCTACACAGTAGACCTCGTCGAAGCTGGTAAAATCCCTTTCTTTTAGGAGCTTCATTAAATCATACTTCACTCTATGATAATAATAATATACGTAATATTAAAATCAATGAGTTTTTATTTGTTTGATCTCATCTTAAGAAAAGAAACATGAGAAGCAAAAATATAATAAATTGTATTCACTGATATAAATTAAGATAGATATCACAATATATCAATAAAAAAAGTGTAGATTTTCACTTCTTATTTTATTTTTGTTTAAAAAATGAAAAAATAATCTTTGGAACTTATCAATTTTATTTATATTTTATTATTCTGATATATTTTCTATCATTGGAGGTATCTGAAAGGAAGATAATCAGTTTTTTTTTTTTTTCCTAAAACAGTATTCTCTCTTAAGAAAAAAAAGAATGGGTTATAATTCTCATGTAGTTGTATGTATATAGGATTTACTGAATTTATTACAAATTTTTTTTTTATTGAAAATTAGCTGTACTCCTATCACAAACATTAACTTATCAATACTGATTATAGTTTGGAAATTCTGTCTTATACAACTATTAATGGGTTGTCTATATAGTATTTTTATTTTACTGTTATAACTATTATGTATGTAATTGTATGTACGTACATAACAGAGATACGTTATTTAGAGAGTTTGATATTTTCACTTTCGATGACTGAAGAACTGAGATGTAGGGCAGAACTAACGGCAGAAGACTGGCTTTACCGTTATCCAGAATGGGAACATCGCCCGCTCTCTGTCTCGTCTCAGCTCATCTTATTATTATAGTTATTAAACTCAATTATTATATAATATTTATACTATTGTAATTCTTTATCTTATTAATATCATACGATTAGTACGACATGTCCATCATGTTAATTATAAATGATTCACTTTGCACCAATTACAGTAAAACTTTATTATTTTTTATATTATCTGGTATTGTAAGAGCAGTATAAAGCTAAGTTTCATGCCTCAAATGACGTAGAGAAAACTTCCCATGAACCAGGATTCGAGAAATAGTATAAAATTTCATTTAAAATGGACTGTTAAAACTCTTACATGTATTATATGCACTCACTACAATACTTGCGATTACAAGAAAAAAAATATTCTGAAACCACATGTCTAGACGCATTTTGAATCTATTTAATACGATTTTGTATGTACGGGAAGTGGTGTTGTGAGTAAGGTGCCTTGCCATCAACTCCAAGGACCCGTGATTGAATCCAGCTGTAACAGCTAATTTGTTCTGGTACGGTAGCTGTGAGTCAACCCTGTGGGTTTGGGTTGTCCTCGGGGGTCCACCTAGCTTGAGAAAGTAGGGCTGTCCTTAATTAGGGAAAAATCTAACTCTAGCCCTTAGTTTATTTTTATTAGAGAAGTAGGATTTTTAGCTGAAAAATAATAAATAAAACACATGTTTAAGCATTTAATTTTAATTAATTATTTTTTGATACAAATGTAGCTTTACACTTCTTTTACTATAGTACTACTCTACTCAGTATTCTTACTAGTCGTAGGTCACACGAGGCTCACTCACTCCTCTCAAATAAAATAAAATTAAACATTAAATAAATAAAACAAAATTGAGCAAAATTAAATAACCAATAAATGGCGTTGATGACCAATGATGTTGTATGCCATTATACAAAAACAAACAAACTGTTGTTACTTCAATAAACTATATAAAAACAAATTTATACTAATTGATGCTAGGTGGTCCACAGCATCTTTCCTTGTTCTATATTACATAATAACTTCTTATCCCTGAAGTTACATCATCAATGATTAACACTGAATTCCAAGTTAATGAAAAGAAATCGAAACTCTCAGAAAATTACAGAGTTGTTAAATATGATGACAGGACAACGTTTCTTTAAAATTTATCTTCTAACTGTTTACAGAACAAAGCTGACTCAAATTTTTTGTCAATATTAAAAAATTATCTCTTGTTACAAAAAAATGTATGCTAGTTGAAAAGAGAGGAATATTTGATTTTTAAAAAATGTTAATTCTGCTATACTCATAAGATTAATACATCCTAGTAATAAGGAGACAGAAGATTTAATTAATTTAATTTTGCGAATAAATATTCAGCGGATTTAATTAAATAATTTTTAGACTGTAAATTAGATCAAAGAATATTTGCATAATTGAAACAATGTAAGTTACTCAAACTGTGTCCTTCTGTACTCAATCAAGCCTTGTTACTATAATTAAAGATGTGACAATGGAGATAAACTAACTTTAAAGCGTTTAATAAAAGTGATGATGCAGAAATCAACTTTATTACTAGCGGATATATTTTTATATTTATAGGGGATATATTTATTACACAGGGATATATTTTCCTTTGTCTAAGAGTTCCAATAAGAGCAGAACAAACCTCCCATCGTTTTTTATTTTCGTTTCTGAAGTAGAACGAATGAGACCTATTACCTTATATAAATGTAAATGATCGAAACGAAAATGGGCGGATAGTTTAATTTTTAATATTATAGATTTAGGTTTGGGCTCTGAGGTCCCACGAAGAGAGTTTTAACGCCAGAAAGAACCCGCTTCCAAAAATCAGGTTCTGAAATTACTGTGATTTTCGATGAGTCCTAGAGGAAAGTGGGTTATCCTCTGGGAGTCTCCTAATGAAGTCTGATCGAATCTCTTCTCGCCTATTCTGTCTTCTAATTATGGCGGAACACTTTTCTGGAGCAAAACGTAGAAAGATAAATCATTGTGGAAGATAACTCTAGTTCGGGGATATAAATAATTGTTATATATTTTAAACATATTCCGTTGTCGTCAGTTATAATTTTTCAAGTGTGAATTAATTGATATATTTATAAATATATTTTTTAGTAATATAGATATTTAAATAAATAGTTGAAATGTTTATCTCACTAAGAAACATTTAATACAAACGTAGCTCCGATAAGGGATTACTCTCAAGAACAAAATATGATGAAATTCATACGAGTTCTCTTTTTTACAACAAACCTTTTTAGGGCAGCACTATAAATTTTTACCATTTTATAGTCCCACTTGTTCAATGTAATAATTGCCCATTATTGAATCTAGGTATTGTACGTGTCATGCGCTCTATAATATACAACAAAGGCAGTTGACACACCCTAGGCTTTCTCTTTCAATTCTTTATTTTTCGAATTCGATTAGCAAATATATGTTTTATTGATGTTGGTGATCCCACATCTGTGATATTTTCAAATATATTGACTTCAGGTTTATCAAAGCCCCGGAGGTACATCAATTTCTTTGATGGCTTCCAACATTACACTAACAGTATTTCAGGCATTAACACCAACAGGGCACCCTCAAAGGTGGCAAAACAGACCTAAACAATCTCAGACCCTACTAACTTACTACTGACATGTCAACTGGTGAGCCCCGTCATGAAACACCAGACATAAGACCTCCCCCATCTATATCCGTCATATTTCTTTTCTTCATTCATCAAATGCAAACAAAAAGTTTGATTTCACCAATTCCCACTGCCCCTTCTCTACCCTTATATCAAAACGTACACATCGTCCGTGGGGTTTAGAAATTAAAAAAAAATTATCAAAGAAAACTTAAATTTAATGTCTATTCAATTAATATGGGTGGGCAAATTTTTTATTAGATGTATTTTTTTGTCTTGTAATTCTATTCCTTTCCCCTCCCCCTTAGAACACTCCCAATCCTTACCCCACTGTCACCTCCCATGTTAAGCCCATATTACCGTTAATTCCCATATTTAAGCCCATCTCCAGTCTCTCCATCACAATTTTCTTTTGCTCTATACCCGTATAAATATTAATACATTATTTTTAAATTTCAGATATTCCTTCGCTGTTATGAGCTACAGAGATACATTAAGAGACTGATATAAGGTAAATCATTAATTTTACTTCGTATTTTATTACTTTTCTACCGTTTCCAATTTTCGATGAATAGTTTTCTAGGAATATATGTGCTTAACAGTTCTTTTAGTAAAAAAAAGAAAAAAAGATTTCGGGTCTGTGCTTATCACTTTAACGGGTTGACCGATTTTCTACAACCAAAAAGATTTTTTTTTTAAGAGAAACGCTAAAACGGTCCTAAGGCTTTGAAAAAAATTTTTTAATTTACTCCATAAAGCCATCCTTAGTTACCATATCCTCATCATCTAATTTCCTGATTATCAATATTTTTGAATTTCATAAAATTAATAAAAATAAAATAAAGCAGATATTTTTAAATTTCAGATTCAAGTTTTCGATGTAATTACACTGAGCCCAAATAATCGATTCACGCAAGTAAGTCTGTATGTGTGTGGTTGAACTGCTCAGCACAAAAACGAAAAGTCGCATGACTGAAATCAAATATTTAGACCATGTGTATGCATGAAATGTTACAAAGGCTTTTCCGTTAAAATTGATCAACAAAAAGCGACACATTAGAGAAACATTTATTTTTTTATAAACTTTTTAAATTTTAATTTTATTTTTTTTATTTTCTCCAAAAAGGCTTACGATTTAAAATAAACTCAGTTAATCTAAGTACAATTAAGTGCTATTTAATATCAGATAGGTCATATCTTAATTGAATATTCTAGCCGGGCTTAAGAGCAAATTAAAAAAAAAAAATCTTCCCTAAATAGTTCTCTTTGTTAGCTGTAATGAATAGCGAATCATTGCGAAATATTTAAGAATTTGATAAATAATCATTGGGAAAAAATTAAGAAACTCTAAAATACAAATTTTTATAACAAATGAAAGTTGTGTGATGTCCCCACTACACCAGATCTTTTTTAAAGAAGACTAAGGTTTGGTGCAGCGCTCGCCTCCAAACAGATAATGACCCCCCCTACCGTAGCCTCCAAACAAGTCCTGGAAAAGCCTGACATTAATACCAATTGTAGCTTAATTACCGTACTTTATCGCCTGCTTTGGAACCACCATCTGTTCTACTGGGCTGGCCATTTGGGTCAAACTCTTCTTCCTGTACTATAAATTGTGGGCTGTTGTTTCCGCAGTTGGCTTTTCCCAATCTAATTTATATTGTTCCTATCATTATACATGTGAATTGGTATAAATATATAAATACATATAAATTAACTCATGAAAAAAAATTAAATAGAAAACTAGAATTTATTAGAAACTACTAGAAAATGTATGAAGAAAGCAATTCACGACAAAATATAACCTAAATTAGAACATGTATGAGACTCTTAAACATAATTTTGAAAAAAGAATTTCTTAAAAATGAGTTTTTCAACCTTTTCGTCAAAAAGATTCAAACCAATCTAAAAGAAATCTGAAGTTGGTTATCTGATAAATATTATTATTTTTAAATTATTAAGGTAAAAAAACTTCCAAAATAATCTATTCTATATTTTTCATTGTACAACGTTTCCAGACCATTGTCCCATACTCATGCACCTTTACAATCCACATAATTTGTCATATTTTCACTTTCCCTTGAAATCATGTCATTTTCATAATCATAGTTAGATTAGAAGTTTTTTTTACCTCAAAAATTAAAAAAAAAATTAATATAATCAAACTTCCTAAAAAGAAAATCCTGATAAATATTTTTTTAAGGTATCTAAAAACAAATACATTTATTTTTCAGAAATTAGTGATGTGTGGGTTTATAGTAGTGATTTCTTTTACTAACTAAAGATCAGAAATATATACAGAAAGATCAAAGTCTATAGATAAGGAGTATCCTATAGCCTACTACTATGTTGAATTTCTGTACTGTAGCTTCCTTTGGTCTAAATCAACGACTTTGAATTAAAAAAAAATCTGGCATGTTGAGCACATCTGGCACCTTGAATTTACTCTCCTATTTTGTACTGAAAGGAATAATTCTTGTTCAATTTAAAAAAGAGATTTCTTTATTATTTACGACAGTAGCACTATTCAATATATTTTCATGTTTAGCTGGAGTGAATTAAAAAAAGACTGAATATTTAAGGTGAAGGTACGTTGATTTAATACTTATTGGCAGGATTACTTCCCAAACAATATAATTTAAAATCATTGACTAAATATGTTTAAATTATATTGTAGGTGAAGTGAGAGAGATGGTGAAGGCGTCACCGTTAGACTGATAACCGACTGTTTCCCCATTTTTTAAATATCCCATTCCTCTCTTCGAATGCATTCCGAATGGGGTTCCTTCAACCCATTGTCCCATCATCCCCTGAAATCAGCCCCACGCACCAATGAGGAAAAAAAATTTGGTGACGTAGTGCTTCCTAACATTATTAGATAAAAAAAATTGACTATTGTCGTAACAACCACAGAAACACAAAAACACTTTTACATTCTGTTTTTTCACTCTCTATTACCTTCTACAACGTAATAATATGATTTAATATGCAGCTATATCAATATTCTTATTTCTGAAACTTGGTTTTAATTATTTCAGCTCTTTCTATCAAAGAATACTAAATATTAAATATTACCCAAATGTTTAATATTTTATATTAATTTTTTTTTTATTGGTCGCAATGAGAAATTGATAATTATTTCAAATAAAATTAAAAGTATTTTAGAGGAAACTATTTTGAAAATTCAATATTCAAGCCCTGTCAAGCCAGTTCAATAACTATAATGGGGATCTTCAATGAGGTTGACATTAAATACCATGAACATCTTATAATTAATGCTATAAATAATAAATATTATTAGTTCATATTACAATTATACATTGATATAACGGGTTTGGTCAAAATCAAATTAGAGTTCCTTTTAAAAAATGGTGTAAAAGTGTAAAATAGTATTAAGTTGCACTTTTGATAAGTCCGTTTTTCCAGAAAAGGTTCTGGAATATCTCGGGTTTACAACAACCTTAAATATTTAATTTCATTTACGTACAACTTATGGGTTGGGTATTCAAACTCACCATTTTTCCAAAATATAGTGCATATATGTATAATGTTATGACGTAAACAGAATGATATTGTTGTTGGTTACTTACTCGTTTTAGCAACAAAAGAGGAAACAGATGTTTACTCACCTGAAAACAAAATAAAAATCATTATAATCACATTTAAATAAGTTAAAAAATATATGTTTAGGTTAGTTATGTGTTGATAACAGGTAATGATGATTTCATTAGGACCATATCGTCAAAAGGATATTTAAACTACACTGAATAACAATCATTGGAAATTGAATGCTGATGCGGAATTGTGACATTTTTGTTTTGTTTGCACTATAAAGATGGTCAGTCGGAATGACAATCCTAATTCAAAAGCCAGGCTGAAGTAACTGACATGAATTACGAAGACTCCTACACTACAGCTCGACTGATGCTTACTTTTGGCTTACTATTTCGATTGATAATAAATAGAAAAAAAGTTCGGTCATTATTTCTAGTAATAATAAAGTGAAATGTACTAAATGAATGTAGTACTTCTCGCTTCGTAGTATTACACGATCAATCTGAATGCCCATCATTGGTTTTAATGTCATTCTGACCGTTTAGGGCTCTCTCATAATCCACATTAGCCTATCACAAAAATGTTCTAGAAGAATATAAAAATGTAAGTTCTGAGTTTTAAAATAACTGTCAAAAACCTTGAGTTTAGTAATTTTATTTTGAATTAGTCACACAATTTTTTTTCCTTTTCAATCAATCATCGAATCTCCCGTTCCTCCTTCAGATTCTTGACAACCATTTCAGTGATCATTCAACAGATCTATCAAAGAAAAGATTCCTTAGAAGTTCTCAAGTCTTCGACTTTTTAATGATGAAAAATGAGAATATGAAGAACCCTTTTCGAGTTTTCAAACTTTTTTTTCTCCTGACCGGCGTTTAGTTTCCGGCTTACATAATCTTAACTTTGAGGATGATATAAGTTCAATGATCAATTTATAAATGTAATTAAAATTAAATCTCTCTCTCTCTCCCTCTCTCTCCCCGTCTCCCTCTCCCTCCCTCCCTCCTTCCCCTTTGGTACATTTTAGTGTTTATAAACCTTTTAGGGATTAGATCGCTACTAAGCCCTGTCACCTTATACGCCAATCTTATTTGCAGCAATACTGTAACCTGAATTATATTTACCGGACGCAAATCTCCCTATTTGGCGTTGTATCTTCTTCTGAATTTTCCTTTCAACATATCTTTCTTGGGTCCGAAAATTTTACGCAATACTTTATTGTAGAAAACAATAAGGTGCTGTTCTAGTTAGGATAATAGTTTTGTAAATCTTAACGTTTTAGTTACTTGGAAGGTGATGTGAGTGACACACCAGATAAGTCATTGTTTATTATTTACTAATTCAATAGCAATAAATGTAAATAATAAACCCTTGTATACTAATTTCCATCGTTTTCTTTATAAATTAATTACATATTAAATTATAAAACATCGCTGAATAAGAATGAAAGGAACATAACTAAAAAAAAAAATATCTTTTTAAAAAATATAATAATACAGATTATTTGAAATTGTCATACTACAAATAATGAAGCTAATCCGTATGTACCGTAGAAACTATGTCTATACAGAAGAGAGAATTCTTGTCACAACCTTGTCTTGTCAATCTCAGAAATCAGTTGCTTAGAAAAGTCTTTGTGGATCTGTGTTTGTATGCGCCGTGGAGGTTCCTTCTGTTTCCATTCTTTGGGCCGCACTGAGGTTACACTTTCTCTGAACGAGGGGGGAATTCATAAAATCCATTTAAAAGCCCCTATCCGGAGTTTCTTTATGGTCAGGCGTTGCTGCGAATTATACAATTTTTAATCTTAATTTTAAAGTAGTTTCAAAAGAAATTTCTCCTTGGTTTTTTTCTAACTAATTTTTTTTTCTCGTTTATTTAAAAAATATCTTTTATCACAGTTTTATAAAAAAAAATATATATATAATAGTAGTTTCTACTTAATGTGCATCGGTGAAATCTTTATCAGATTTTTTAATTTTTCTATTAACCATAAAATTATAATAAACCCCACATCTCCCAATTTTCTCGTCGAACTGTTGCAACCCTGAAGCACAATTTAATTGAATCCATTATCTCCTTCCATTTAAAATCTGTCAACTCTTAGTTTCCTCTCTTTTTTCCCTCAGTTTGACTACGGTTACCTGGTATACGGTGGACTCTCTGTTTATCTCGAAGCTAAGCTTAAACGTCCCATGAATTGTTCAGTACGGTTTATTTTCGGTATCACGAGAAATACCCAAATTACAGTATTACGCCAAGATGAACTGGCTCTATCCATCCTTCTGATACAAGTATTTCCTAGCTTTCTTTCCTTTCAACGTATTAGTATTTAGCGCCCCTCCTATATCTTGGAAAACCTACATTTCAATTCTCAGTCCTGTACTACCAGGTCCCATTTATTTGACATTTACCCTCGACATCACCGAACTGCTGCGTTTGATAAATTTTTTGTTACCTTAGCTGCCTTTCACTGGAACTCCATTCCTTTTACCATACGTATGTATCAATCCTACCCTCGTTTAAAACCTTTCTGTTTAACCACCTTATGCTTCCCCAAATATAAATATGGAGCATTAGCATTTATTATTTGATGTTTATATATTGTTAACTATATAATTGTTCTAAAGAGACCTACCCCTGTATTATAAGTTATTTTTTATTTAATTTCAAGTTTTTTTTTTTAAATTCATGATTGCAACTATATTTTTATATTTGTAATACCAAACCTCAAAAGCCTCCAGAATCCTCCTACCGTCCTATCTCTCTGTTACCTATCATGGGTAAAATCCTTGAAAAACTCATCTTGAAACGTCTGTATCCCATCCTTGATTCCAACCATATAATCCCAGACCACCAGTTTGGATTCCGAACATCCCACTCCACTATCCAGCAATGCCATCGTGTGGTTGATGTTGTCTTGTCTTCATTGGAGCGTGGAATGTACTCCTCGGGAGTCTTTCTTGATGTAGAACAGGCTTTTGATCGAGTCTGGAATCCAGGACTGCTAAACAAGATCCGTAAATTTAAATCTCTCCGACAGAGTATTTCAAGTAAATTACAACGGCGCTTATTCATCCCTATTCCGTCAGTCTTCTGGTGTACCTCAGGGTAGTATCCTTGGACCTATTCTTTATACAGTTTTCACTGTTGACATCCCAACCCATTCTAACACTATCCTCACCACTATAGTCTATTGTCAGTGAACAATGATCCATACATTGTATCCCAAACCCTCCAATCCCACATCACCACCCTTGAGGAATGGTGCCAAAATTGGAGGATTAAAACTAATTCCAATAAATACCCCCAAATCACATTTACCCTTCGAGTTAAACCCATGACCTCTTGCCCTACATTATCCTTTAATAATACCCCACTTATTCCTGTTGAACAGATCTGTTACTTAGGACATCTCGACAAAAGATTGACATGGAATCCTCATACAAGACTAAAACGACAGGAAACTGGTCATCGATTCCGACTATTGCAACATTTACTAGACAAACGGTCTAAATTCCCAACCTATTACTAAAGACTGATCTACAAGACTATTATAAGGACTATCTGGACATACGGAGTTGAGCTTTGGGGCTCTACTAAACCATCAAATTCCTCCCGAATCCAATCCTTACAGTCCGAAATCCTTCGTAAAATCCATAATGCTCCTTACTTTGTCACAATTCAAGTCATCCATCATGACCTCATCATGTCCCATATGTTGCCCAATTGGCCAAAACCAGATTCCTTCCATGATAAAGTTCCCAACCACCCAAATCCACTTGTTTCTAACCTGGCTTCTCCTTCATTACCTAATAATCCTCCTAGGTTTCTGAAAAGAAGATGGCCTCGAGATCTTCTCTAGAAATGTTATTGGAGTTCTATCAATGGGTAGATTCTCCACATGTTTGTATAATGTCACTATGTCACCTACAGCAAATTTACTTGTTGTATATATTTTATATAGTTGTAAATAATAATAAATAAATTATTAAAAAAAAATATTTCTAATACAGTCCCTATTTATTAAATTTATATTTTATTAAATTTCGCTTCTACGTACTTGGGCGAAATCTTTTTTCGATTCGGTAATCGATAGTAATAACTAAAATTATCAAGGAATTAACAGTATTTTCAAAGTCCCATACGTCACGCTAACCATACGGTCTATGGGGTGAAAAGTGAAGTTTAAAAGTGTTAATCTAATAAGACTAAAAATGCAAAGAATAAAAGTAATTCAAAAATGAACACGCTCTCTCTAGGCCTTCTTGACTCCTATCATCAAAGGATTCAATTAGAAGAGAAAAAGTAACTATGGGCGATCGCTCCAATTGTTAACTGTTCGATCCATTTTCAATTCTTTAGTTGAGGTTCTATTGTAAAGGAATGGAACGAAGGTTCTTCTTATTCCTTTTTATAACTTTTATTATATCTTTGTTGGGTTCTTCTTCTGTCTGGAGAGGTATCAAAAGGATATTGCGAATCTGTACGTGAGGAAGCGTTCTGGGAGCCTTAGGCCTTACGCAGCTTTTTTGATTTTTTTCAAAACAAATCAAATATTTAAGGCAAGTGTATAAGCTTGTCATGTCACAGGAACATTAATCGACTCAGAGGAAGTGTCAATATTTTATTGAGTGTACATTCTATTACTTTTTTTTTTTTTATCAGTTCTTACGATTTTGATTAAACTCGTTATATAAACATACAATTAAATAATCTTTAATACAACCGATGTCTTATTCTTAATGAAATAAAGCTTAATTGGGCATTAATAACGAATTATTAAAATGGCTTCCTCTAAAGTATTATTAATTAATACCTCTTCTTGTTATTAGCGACAAAACATTTATTTAAATCAATTATTAAATAATGTGATAATTCGAAAAAAGTTTTTTTATTTATTTATTGATATTTATAACTGTACATAAAATACATCAAGTAAATTTGAAATAATATCATAATTGTGTAATACAAGCATGTAGAGAAACTAACCATTGGTAGCACTCTATAAACATTTTTATAATATAAGGTTTCGAGGCCATCTTCTTTTCAGACGCCTCGGAGGATTGTCCGGAATGAAAAATGAAGTAAGGTTAGAAATTAATGGGTTTGAGTGGTTAGGGAGTTCTTGATGGAAGAATTGAAATCTGGTTCGGGCTAGATTGGTTACAAAAGGAACATTAAGGTTCTTATGGATGATTTTATTTGTGACAAAGTAAGGAGCATTAAGGATTTTACGAAGTATTTTGGATTGTAAGGGTTGGATACGAGAGGAATTCGAAGGTTTAGTGGAGCCCCGAAGCTCGTCTCCGTATGTCCAGATAGGCCTTATTATTGTCATGTAGATCAGTCTTATGTAATGAATTGGAAGTTTAGACCGTTTGTCTAGTAAATGCTGTAGCAATCGAAATCGACGTGCAGTTTCCTGTCTTTTCAGTCATGTGTGAGGATTCCAAGTTAATCGTTTGTCCAACTGTAGTCCAAGGTAGCGGATCTGTAGGGGTATGAGCAACATTATTAAAATATACTGTATGGCAGTCAGTAGGTTTACGACGAAGGGTAGAGGTGATTTGATGGAATTTATTTTAATCCTCTAATCATGACACCCTTCTTCGACGGCTGCGATATGGGATTGGAAAGTTTGGGATACAATTAAAGGGTTATTCTTAACTGGGACACACATGTCGTCGGCAAACGTATAGACAGTATCGAAAAATCGAATAAAGTAGAAATATTTTTCCAGAGCACAAGATGCTATGCTCGCTCAAGAGATCTAACATTCCAAAGTTTCAATCGGGGCCTAAATCAGCAATGATCTGTTTGGTGCGATTTAAGATTTAAATAATTAAAAATAATAAAATAAAATCTGTATCATCAATAATAAAATATATCTACAGTTACGATAAGATTAGAGAATAAACCTGTAGCCCTAGGTAGAAGCAATCATTTACAATGGATGTCATAAAAAATGGATTGCATTTATTAACCTTATCGATTGAACTAATTCAAAGCCCATCCTTCGGCTCAACTGGTAGTTTATTAATTATTACTATGCTAGACCTTCATCGTTATCAATACATATATTGTATTTACAGTATTATTAGTTATTTACTATTTATTTCACTTTGAGTTTAATTGTTACTGAAATGAAGAGCACAATGATGGACAGTTGGATTTTTTTAAATTGATTTTTGGATTCAACTTGAAATGTGAAACCTGGAATTTAGGGCGATTTTTCTTTTCTTAGTCTATTGTCAAGGCTCATTATCAAAACAAATTCAATAAACAACCAGAATATGAAAACCAAAATGATTATAAAAGTTACTTTTTTCTATGGTTTGGTTAGGCAATTAAGTAGCGTAATGATACTTATGCAGTTTACTAATAAAAATATATATTCCAGTGCAAGTATGAACACAGAAATGAGAAAAGTATTATTTTAGAGGAAATTAATTCAGAAAAAAAAATAAGGAAAAAAATGGACTTATATTCAGGATTGAATATAAATTTTTTAAAGTAATAATCCATAGATAATTTTAAGAACTGGAAAATAAGAAAAAATCCATAACGTTGTTCAGATGTTATAAGAAATAAAAAGTTATATAAAGATCTTTATTTCTGAAGAAGGAAAATAATAAAGAATTTACAAAACCCTTTGGAATTAAAGAAATATGTCAGAATTGTATATAAATAAATGTACGTATGTTGAGTAAAGTAAACTAAAGTTAGCAGAGTTGTGTGTTGTGCCAGAAGTTAGTGTGTTCGTATCGTTCTCCTGAGTATAGGTTCCCTATGGACGGTTGATATATTGCGGCCAACTGCACGCTGTTTACTTTAGAGTTAGTATTGTACAAGTATAGATCAAATAATTCAGTATTATATATCAGAAAATCGTTTCTATTATAATTACTTGCAATATTATAATAAAATTTTGTATAGGATTTATTTGAATATGATTATATGAGCTACTAAAAACAATTAAAACTGATCCGGTATCATTATACAAGTAAAAACTGTTTTTGTTTTTTTAGGCATTTGAATAGTAATTTCAAAATACATTATTTTTTGAATGGAATGTAGTCCGGGTGCGGTCAAAAAAACTCAAATAGTAAATAATTATACTATTTTTATTGAGCCAACGTTTCGCCCTACGTTGCTGGGCTTCGTCAGGGCTAAAAAAGATACAAACACTTGACATAGTTAGAGAAATGAAAAAACATAAATAGAAAATAACAGGGGTATACAATGAAAAGTAAAATATAATAAGAAAAATTAAAGGTTGTAAATAGTAAATGAAAATGGTAATAGTAACAGATAGATAAGAGAAGAACATTATTTTGTTTACATTATTTTATTTATTTATTATTTATTTATTTATTTTTACATTATTTTTTATTATTGCTCTACCTTACTGCATACTCTCTACCTTATCACATTGTTATTTAGCTATTCCAATATTTTTTTAAGTCCATTCCATCGGTGAGAGTAAACACGAAGAGCCATAGCAGCAACTGTCATGAGCAGACTATCATTTTCTGGTGTGACAGTACTCAGTACTATAAGGATTTGCGTGATAGTTGATTTTTCGCATGGTGCCAATGCCAATATAACTCCTTAATCGTGAAATATCACACCTTATGACACAAACACTCAAAGTTTATTCGAAACTTGAATATTTCTTCATTATTTAATTTGTGGTTAAGGTATGGTATATTTTTTTACTTATTTATTTTATTTTCAAGGAAACAATTCCTCAATATTTTTTAAATCCTTTATTTCAATTTTTCGGACACTCGAACATTACCGAATCCATCTATGAATTATTAGAAGTAGTTATATGTTATCAACTTTACATGCACTTTTATAAATTTCAGAACTAAAAATATTACAAAATTTAATAATTAGGAAAAATCTCTCAAAAGGAGGATGCAAAACATCAAGTAACTAAGGTAGCTACAAAATATAATTGGTTTTTCTTAATTCATTTAGTGATTAATATCAATATACAATGTTTTAATATCATTGTGAAGTAATATTATGATATAATATGATAATAATTTAAATCTATAAATTCATGTAAATATTAGTAAGATCGATGTGCATTCAATATAATATTTTGTATTTGGAGAGGTTGTCCGAAACGTTCTTCAGATTATTGAAATAAAGGAAGTGTTTTTTAATGGATTTTTCCCTTTAAAAATGTATGTTTCTTGTTAAGCTTCAGCAATGTATTGGAGAAGGGAAAAAGCAAAAACTTTATTTTTTCTACAATTTTGACCAGGTTTCCCAATTATATTGGAATATTTTAATTTTCCAACTATATCTTTTCTTATTACTTAGATAGAATATATCTTCCAATGATGGAGGCATAAGACAATGAAGAAATTTACGATCTCTGGCGAACCCGACGTCCTTACTGTAATTAAACGGTCCCTGCTGAAATGAGCTGGGCAGGAGGCCAGCTGGTGGATGGTGAAGAGAACAGAAAGGGATATCTGACGGAGTCGGACGACCGAGAAATCAATGGTTTGATTGGTGGCTGGAGAGTTGGGGAAAAATGTCGATATATATATATAGGGCGATACATCCATTATATTTATTTTCATATTACGTCGATTTTCCGGCAAGTTACGACCCACTCATCAAGCGAA